>NC_136262.1:5138427-5410927 GCF_964187855.1 Myxine glutinosa | reverse complement strand
TACATGGTGAGCATGTCATGGTGGTGCGTACATGGTGAGCATGTTATGCTGGTGCGTACATGGTGGGCATGTTTTGCTGGTGCGTACATGGTGGGCATGTCATGCTGGTGCGTACATGGTGGGCATGTTATGCTGGTGCGTACACGGTGGGCATGTCATGGTGGTGCGAACATGGTGGGCATGTCATGGTGGTACGTACACGGTGGGCATGTCATGCTGGTGCGAACATGGTGGGCATGTCCACCTGATTATCATGTATTCAAGGTCCATATTACCTGTCTGAGTTCACCTGATAAACAGACATATTAACTGATAAACAGACAGACAAACAGGGCTGAAAACATAACCTGCGTCCATCTCAGGGGGTGGAGAGAAAGAAAGAGAAAGAAAGAGAAAGAAAGGAAACAATTCATTTTCTCCTCAGTTGACCAATTCATGCTAACTTACCTTTGGCTACATGTATTTTATATATGTATTTAAACATGTATTTTACAGCCAATCAGGGACCCCACATGAATTAGTGGGACATTCCTCGAGTTGGATATGTTCCGAACCGGTGGAGTTTTCATGGAGTGAAAATGTTTCTCATCATCAGATGAAATCATTGTTATTTTTTCAAATCTGAGTTGCATTTCTCTGTATTAGACGCACAAACACACAGCAATATTGATTAAAAAGGTATTTTTATTATTAGGTGTATTCGGCGCACAAACACACAGCAATATTGTTTAAAAAGCTATCTATCTATATAATAATAGCGTAAGGACTCGACTTTGTTAGCCCTTTTACGCCGCACCCAGTGACCCGATGGCCACGGCACTAATGGATTTACGATCTACGAACTGCGCTCTTTGTTTATCACGTACAGGCATACTCGAAAAATCTGAATTAGCTGACGTTGGGGCCCAAAAGCATCCGATTAACTGCCGATACGACGCCATCATACGACGCCATCGTATTGGCGTCTGCTGGGCGAAGGCGAAACAAGCCGTCCGCTGATTGGACAGGCGAAGGCGACAGCAAGCCGTCCACTGAGTGGACAATCCCAGAGTGGTGCTATGCCAATTCCTATTACGAATCCATTCATTTTTCAAAAGTATATCGTAGCGTTGTCATTTAAGTAGATTGCAATAAATACGTTGTTCATATACGCACTCTTCATTCTCATCTTTCTTCCTAACTCTTACTCGGACAAGCAAATCCCCTATGCCATCCATAATGGTACACTCTATCCATACACCACATCCTCCCTTCCGTGGATGTTCCACGGGTTTCGGCTAGTATAATAATAATAGCGTAAGGACTCGACTTTGTTATCCCTTTTACGCCACACCCAGTGACCCGATGCCCACGGCACTAATGGATTTACGATCTACGAACCGCAATCTTTGTTTATCACGTACAGCCATACTCGAAAAATCTGAATTAGCCGACGTTGGGGCCCAAAAGCATCCGATTAACTGCCGATACGACGCCATCTTACGACGCCATCGTATTGGCGTCTGCTGGGCGAAGGCGCAGCAAGCCGTCCACTGATTGGACAGTCGAAGGCGACAGCAAGCCGTCCACTGAGTGGACAATCCAGAGCATGCATTCCGCCATTTGTGCCGGTGTCATCGATCGCGGTGTACGCTAACCTCATCAGGTGGGTTTACCATAATTTCTTCCATATACTGTGATAACAACGAAGTGAAACCGATCAGCAGCCCATCAGTATCATATAAAGCAATAAATAACAAGGCTTCAGCTTCTGAAAGCTTAAAACAAAGTGTACTTCGCCGAGTGACGAAACGTAGGCATAGGCCTAGGCCCTACCTATCCAGTTGCGTTTCCGTTGTGGCCATGATCTCAACAAATGGCGTAGGCCATGTGGCGTCGGGTAGGTCATGATCAGCCCCCCCCCCCCCTTTCGTTTCACCAACTCCTGCATCTGCCACCGTTCATGATTATCAAAGTAGGCTTTACCCTGTTCACGATAAGGTAGAAATCAGTGAGTTGTATACAAAGAGATAAAAGGATGGCATTGACTTCGAGACGGTATGTGATATTTTCAAAAGTATATCGTAGCGTTGTCATTTAAGTAGATTGCAATAAATACGTTCTTCATATACGCACTCTTCATTCTCATCTTTCTTCCTAACTCTTACTCGGACAAGCAAATCCCCTATGCCATCCATAATGGTACACTCTATCCGTACACCACATCCTCCCCTCCGTGGATGTTCCACGGGTTTCGGCTAGTCTATATAATAATAGCGTAAGGACTCGACTTTGTTATCCCTTTTACGCCGCACCCAGTGACCCGATGCCCACGGCACAAATGGATTTACGATCTACGAACCGTGCTCTTTGTTTATCACATACAGCCATACTCGAAAAATCTGAATTAGCCGACGTTGGGGCCCAAAAGCATCCGATTAACTGCCGATACGACGCCATCTTACGACGCCATCGTATTGGCGTCTGCTGGGCGAAGGCGAAGCGAGCCGTCCGCTGATTGGACAGTCGAGTGGTGTGAACATGGGTGGTGTGAACCAAATGGTCTTTTTATTCCCTTGAACATTTTAAATTAGGATATATAATGAAACGTCTTTATCGTCATTTTAATAAAGTTAAATGGAGTGATGTTGCGATACTCGGGGTGCGTTGCATAAATCCTCATAACTCAGAGAGGTGGAGCAGGTGGCGAGAAGTAAGGAAGCTTAAAGATAACGAGATGAAACAGATGAACAATATGTCAATCCCTTTCTACACCGAAAGGCAATAAAAGTATGAGAGCGGGAGGGCATGGCCTGAGCACTTCGAGCAGAGAGGACTGATTGGACTTAACTTAAAGAGAAAAAATTGGAGCTTAACGGAAGAAGAAGATCCCATGAGCGCTCCCGTATGCCATCCATAATGGTACACTCTATCCATACACCACATCCTCCCTTCCGTGGATGTTCCACGGGTTTTGGCTAGTTTTTATTATTAGGTTTATTAGGTGCACAAACACACAGCAATATTGATTAAAAAGGTATTTTTATTATTAGGTGCATTAGACGCACAAACACACAGCAATATTGATGAAAAAGCGATTTTTATTATTAGGTGTATTAGGTGCACAAACACACAGCAATATTGATTAAAAAGCTATTTTTATTATTAGGTGCATTAGGTGCACAAACACACAGCAATATTGATTAAAAAGGTATTTTTATTATTAGGTGCATTTGACGCACAAACACACAGCAATATTGATTAAAAAGGTATTTTTATTATTAGGTGCATTAGATGCACAAACACACAGCAATATTGTTTAAAAAGCGATTTTTATTATTAGGTGTATTAGGTGCACAAACACACAGCAATATTGATTAAAAAGGTATTATTAGGTGCATTAGGTGCACAAACACACAGCAATATTGATTAAAAAGGTATTTTTATTATTAGGTGCATTAGACGCACAAACACACAGCAATATTGATTAAAAAGGTATTTTTATTATTAGGTGTATTCGGCGCACAAACACACAGCAATATTGATTAAAAAGCTATTTTTATTATTAGGTGTATTAGGTGCACAAACACACAGCAATATTGATTAAAAAGGTATTTTTATTATTAGGTGCATTAGACGCACAAACACACAGCAATATTGATTAAAAAGCGATTTTTATTATTAGGTGTATTAGACGCACAAACACAGCAATATTGATTAAAAAGCTATTTTTATTATTAGGTGTATTAGGTGCACAAACACACAGCAATATTGATTAAAAAGGTATTATTAGGTGCATTAGGTGCACAAACACACAGCAATATTTATTAAAAAGGTATTTTATTATTAGGTGTATTCGGCGCACAAACACACAGCAATATTGATTAAAAAGCGATTTTTATTATTAGGTGTATTCGGCGCACAAACAAACAGCAATATTGTTTAAAAAGCGATTTTTATTATTAGGTGTATGAGGTGCACAAACACACAGCAATATTGATTAAAAAGTTATTTTTATTATTAGGTGCATTAGACGCACAAACACACAGCAATATTGATTAAAAAGCTATTTTTATTATTAGGTGTATTAGGTGTACAAACACACAGCAATATTGATTAAAAAGGTATTTTTATTATTAGGTGTATTCGGCGCACAAACACACAGCAATATTGTTTAAAAAGCTATTTTTATTATTAGGTGTATTCGGTGCACAAACACACAGCAATATTGATTAAAAATGTATTTTTATTATTAGGTGTATTCGGCGCACAAACACACAGCAATATTGATTAAAAAGATATTTTTATTATAAGGTGTATTTGGCGCACAAACACACAGCAATATTGTTTAAAGAGCTATTTTTATTATTAGGTGTATTAGGTGCACAAACACACAGCAATATTGATTAAAAAGGTATTTTTATTATTAGGTGCATTAGACGCACAAACACACAGCAATATTGTTTAAAGAGCTATTTTTATTATTAGGTGTATTATGTGCACAAACACACAGCAATATTGATTAAAAAGTTATTTTTATTATTAGGTGCATCAGACGCACAAACACACAGCAATATTGTTTAAAAAGCGATTTTTATTATTAGGTGTATTCGGTGCACAAACACACAGCAATATTGATTAAAAATGTATTTTTATTATTAGGTGTATTCGGCGCACAAACACACAGCAATATTGATTAAAAAGATATTTTTATTACAAGGTGTATTTGGCGCACAAACACACAGCAATATTGTTTAAAGAGCTATTTTTATTACCTTCGCAAAAGCGGAAGGTTATGTTTTGATCGCTGTGTATTTATTTGTATGTCTGTGTGTGTGTGTGTGTGTATGTTATTCGCATAACTCAAAAAGTATTCAACCGAATTGCATGAAATTTGGTGGGATGATTGGTTATTATACGGGACACATTTGATTAGATTTTGGGAGCAATCGGGTCAAAGGTCAAGGTCAAGGTCACGAAAAGGTCAAAATCGTATTTTTGTTGTTCTGTTCCCTACACTCCCATGCCAAGTACAGAACAGTAGCTGCGGCGAAGGTATGCGCTCTACCGAGTGCCCGTTCTAGTTATTAGGTGTATTAGGTGCACAAACACACAGCAATATTGATTAACTAGAACGGGCACTCGGTAGAGCGCATACCTTCGCCGCAGCTACTGTTCTGTACTTGGCATGGGAGTGTAGGGAACAGAACAGTGAACAGTTTGGTGCTGATGTCATGCAAATCGGATAAGAATTGACCGAGTTATGACAAAAAACGCACATTTTGCAAGGTCGTGACCCCCCTGACCTTTGACCCCCAACCGCTGACAAGGGTAATGTCTTCACTGGGTCATGTCGTATATCACAAGATCGGGCATTGAATTCTGAACATTTTGGCATTAGTTGCATGCCAATTGGATAAAAATTGACCGCGCTATGGTAAAAATACGATTTTGACCTTTTCGTGACCTTGACCTTGACCTTTGACCCGATTGCTCCCAAAATCTAATCAAATGTGTCCCGTATAATAACCAATCATCCCACCAAATTTCATGCAATTCGGTTGAATACTTTTTGAGTTATGCGAATAACATACACACACACACACACACACACAGACATACAAATAAATACACAGCGATCAAAACATAACCTGCCGCTTTTGCGAAGGTAAAAAGGTATTTTTATTATTAGGTGCATTAGACGCACAAACACACAGCAATATTGATTAAAAAGCGATTTTTATTATTAGGTGTATTAGATGCACAAACACACAGCAATATTGATTAAAAAGCGATTTTTATTATTTGGTGATTCGGCGCACAAACACACAGCAATATTGTTTAAAAAGCGATTTTTATTATTAGGTGTAATAGGTGTACAAACACACAGCAATATTGATTAAAAAGGTATTTTTATTATTAGGTGTATTAGATGCACAAACTCACAGCAATATTGATTAAAAAGGTATTTTTTATTATTAGGTGCATTAGATGCACAAACACACAGCAATATTGATTAAAAAGCGATTTTTATTATGAGGTGTATTAGGTACACAAACACACAGCAATATTGATTAAAAAGCTATTTTTATTATTAGGTGTATTAGGTGCACAAACACACAGCAATATTGAATAAAAAGCGATTTTTATTATTAGGTGCACAAACACACAGCAATATTGTTTAAAAAGCGATTTTTGAATACTTTGAATACAATATTGTTTAAAAAGCGATTGATTATTGAAACACACAGCAATATTGATTGAAAAGGTATTTTTATTATTAGGTGTATTCGGCGCACAAACACACAGCAATATTGTTTAAAAAGCTATTTTTATTATTAGGTGTATTAGATGCACAAACACACAGCAATATTGATTAAAAAGGTATTTTTATTATTAGGTGCATTAGACGCACAAACACACAGCAATATTGATTAAAAAGCGATTTTTATTATTAGGTGTATTAGGTGCACAAACACACAGCAATATTGATTAAAAAGCTATTTTTATTATTAGGTGTATTAGGTGCACAAACACACAGCAATATTGATTAAACAGCGATTTTTATTATTCGGTGCATTAGACGCACAAACACACAGCAATATTGATTTAAAAGCTATTTTTATTATTAGGTGTATTCGGCGCACAAACACACAGCAATATTGATTAAAAAGCTATTTTTATTATTAGGTGCTTTAGGTGCACAAACACACAGCAATATTGATTAAAAAGCGATTTTTATTATTAGGTGTATTAGGTGCACAAACACACAGCAATATTGATTAAAAAGCTATTTTTATTATTCGGTGCATTAGACGCACAAACACACAGCAATATTGATTAAAAAGCGATTTTTATTATTAGGTGTATTAGGTGCACAAACACACAGCAATATTGATTAAAAAGCTATTTTTATTATTAGGTGCATTAGGTGCACAAACACACAGCAATATTGATTTAAAAGGTATTTTTATTAATAGGTGCATTTGACGCACAAACACACAGCAATATTGATTAAAAAGGTATTTTTATTATTAGGTGCATTAGATGCACAAACACACAGCAATATTGTTTAAAAAGCGATTTTTATTATAAGGTGTATTCGGTGTACAAACACACAGCAATATTGATTAAAAAGGTATTTTTATTTTTAGGTGTATTCGGCGCACAAACACACAGCAATATTGATTAAAAAGCTATTTTTATTATTAGGTGTATTAGTTGCACAAACACACAGCAATATTGATTAAAAAGGTATTTTTATTTTTAGGTGCATTAGACACACAAACACACAGCAATATTGATTAAAAAGCGATTTTTATTATTAGGTGTATTAGACGCACAAACACAGCAATATTGATTAAAAAGCTATTTTTATTATGAGGTGTATTAGGTGCACAAACACACAGCAATATTGATTAAAAAGGTATTATTAGGTGCATTAGGTGCACAAACACACAGCAATATTGATTAAAAAGCTATTTTTATTATTCGGTGTATTCGATGCACAAACACACAGCAATATTGATTAAAAAGCGATTTTTATTATTAGGTGTATTCGGCGCACAAACAAACAACAATATTGTTTAAAAAGCGATTTTTATTATTAGGTGTATTAGGTGCACAAACACACAGAAATATTGATTAAAAAGCTAATTTTTATTATTAGGTGCATTAGACGCACAAGCACAAAGCAATATTGATTGAAAAGGTATTTTTATTATTAGGTGCATTAGGTGCACAAACACACAGCAATATTGATTTAAAAGGTATTTTTATTATTAGGTGCATTTGATGCACAAACACACAGCAATATTGATTAAAAAGGTATTTTTATTATTAGGTGCATTAGATGCACAAACACACTGCAATATTGTTTAAAAAGCGATTTTTATTATTAGGTGTATTCGGCGCACAAACACACAGCAATATTGATTAAAAAGATATTTTTATTATTAGGTGTATTCGGCGCACAAACACACAGCAATATTGATTAAAAAGATATTTTTATTATAAGGTGTATTTGGCGCACAAACACACAGCAATATTGTTTAAAGAGCTATTTTTATTATTAGGTGTATTAGGTGCACAAACACACAGCAATATTAGTAGTGTATATATGTTGCTTCTGGGACACTCTCATTTTCCCATTGACTTACATGTTAATTTTTCCCCTCCCTCATTGCCCCTAAACACCTCTATTTCTCTCACCCTGTTCTTTACGAACCTTCTAACCTTTTGACATGTTATCCTTATTCATTAGACCACTTAAACAATGGTCCTTCTGTGTGAACCTGTGATCCTTCTGACCTTATGGACCTTTTAACCTTTTACTCTTAATATTAACTGGTGAATCATCTTTGGCCCACTCAAACAACGACCCTACAAATATTTGTTTATGCGTGGGAAATAATTTAATTCTCTTGCCACTCTCTTCACCATCTAATATATTAACAAAAAAGATGTTTGAGTTTGGTTCTTTATTAAGATATTTTAACTGAGCTAAGATAAAATGGTAAACCTCCCTCAATGTTCTTGTTTGAGCGCCTCCAGTGCCACACACTTTTTGGTAGGCTCTGCCCACTTTTTGTTAAGCTCCGTCCACTTTTTGGTAAGCCACGCCCACTTTTTGTTAAGCCACGCCCATCGTTTTACTAAGCCCCGCCCACTTTTTGTTAAGACACACCCACTTTTTTACTAAGCCCCGCCCACTTTTGCTAAGCTCCGCCCACTTCTGCTAAACCCCACCCACTTTATAAACTCTTCAGCATTGTATCATTTCCAGGTAATACATTACATCATTTTCAGGGAATTTCCATCACATCATTTCCAGTTAAGACACGCCCAGGGAATTTCCACAGGAAATGACACACCCAGTCCTTATAAAAGGCACCGACCACACAGGCTTTTTCAAACACGCTTTCTGCGTCACTTGAGAATGGACTACTATGCCGAAATGGAATGGGATAACTTTGCTATTCCTTGGAGTCCTACTACCTGTGTAGAACTCAACCTTCAGATTGATGAACTGGACTCGAACCTCTTATCAATGGAGGTAAGTTTGTTTATTTATTTATTTATTTATTTAATTAATTAATTATTTAATTATTTATTTTAATTTTTTTTTTTAGATGAGACTCGTGTAAGAGTTAACAAAGTTTATTTTAATATTCATAGAGCTTGATTTATACAAATAAAAAATATTGTATTAAATTAATACATTGTTATTTTCTTTCACAGGAAATTGTATCTGAGATACGAAATGAAAATTCTGCTTTTAACACAACTTGGGATGAAGTTATTTTTTTGTTTGAAGACATTTTGAACAACCAAGACCCCCAGAACGAGTTCTACCTTGATGACCCAGCCAAAGAGTTATACCTTGGAGATCCACAAAATCCTGAAAAAGAGTTTTACCATGATGATACTTGTTGTGAGTTATCAAAACAAAACCCACTGAACAAGTTCTACCTTGATGAGCCAGAATACAAGTCATACATTGGAGACCCACAAATTTCTGAAAATTGGGAAAGGGGAGTTCTCCCTGATGGTCCGCAGTTATACTATGTGAGACACATCATAGAAACCCTAAAAAATTGTGAAATGGGAATTCTCCCTGATGGTCCGCAGTTATACTATGTGAGACACATCATAGAAACCCTAAAAAATTGGGCAAGGAGTGTTCTCCCTGATGGTCCGCAGTTATACTATGTGAGACACATCATAGAAACCCTAAAAAATTGGGCAAGGAGAGTTCTCCCTGATGGTCCGCAGTTATACTATGTGAGACACATCATAGAAACCCTAAAAAATTGGGCAAGGAGAGTACTCGTTGATGGTCCGCAGTTATACTATGTGAGACACATCATAGAAACCCAAAAAAGTTGGGAAAGGGAAGTTTTCCCTGATGGTCCGCAGTTATACTATGTGAGACTTATCACGGAAACCCCCAATATTTCTGAAAATTGTGGTTCTACCTTGGGGACTTGGAAAGATGGTTATATTTTTGGAGACTCGGAATGGGGGTTTTGTTTTGATGACTCGGCATGTGATACCTATCTTGGAGGCTCAACAGGAATGTGGTTATACCTTGGGAACTTGGAAAGTTGGTTTTATTTTGGAGACTCTACCTGTGGGGTTCCTCTTGGAGACTCTTTGGATTCTAAAGCAATGAACAATGTTCATTATTTAATGACGCTTGATTTAAGCAATATCAAGAAAGTTCGAGGAAGAAAATGCTGGAAAATTCTTTCTTCCCATTTCTACTTCTTCAAACTTGAAAGCCTTGAAAGACAGAATTGGAGGAAGAGTAAAAAAAAGAAATACATATTTAAAAAAAGAAGAAAAGAAAGATTATGTTAGGGTTTGGGTGGGATTTTGAATGTGAGGGTTAGGGATGGGGTTGGGTTAGGGATGGGGGTGGGTTAGAGTTGGGATTTTGAATGTGAGGGTTAGGGTTGGGGTTGGGTTAGGGATGGGATTGGGTTAGGGTTGGGATTTTGAATGTGAGGGTTAGGGATGGGTTGGGTTAGGGATGGGGTTGGGTTAGGGTTGGGTTAGGGATGGGGTTGGGTTAGGGATGGGATTGGGTTAGGGTGGGATTTTGAATGTGAGGGTTAGGGATGGGGTTGGGTTAGGGATGGGGTTGGGTGAGGGTTGGGATTTTGAATGTGAGGGTTAGGGTTGGGGTTGGGTTAGGGATGGGATTGGGTTAGGGTTGGGATTTTGAATGTGAGGGTTAGGGATGGGTTGGGTTAGGGATGGGGTTGGGTTAGGGTTGGGTTAGGGATGGGGTTGGGTTAGGGATGGGATTGGGTTGGGTTAGGGATGGGGTTGGGTTAGGGATGGGGTTGGGTTAGGGATGGGTTGGGTTAGGGATGGGGTTGGGTTAGGGATGGGTTTGGGTTAGGGATGGGCTTGGGTTAGGGATGGGTTTGGGTTAGGGATGGGGTTGGGTTAGGGTTTGTATATTATTATGACTCACTCACACATACACACACACACACAAAGTTAAGCTCCAACTGGAAAGTTGAGGGATTCTGTGTTTGGGGTTCACAGATTTAAAAACATATCCCCATTATACACACACAAAAGTTAAGCCCCAACTGAAACGTTGTGGGATTCTGTGTTTGGGGTTCACAGATTTAAAAACGTATCCCCATTATACACACACAAAAGTTAAGCCCCAACTAAAAAGTTGTGGGATTCTGTGTTTGGGATTCACAGATTTAAAAACGTATCCCCATTATACACACACAAAAGTTAAGCCCCAACTAAAAAGTTGTGGGATTCTGTGTTTGGGGTTCACAGATTTAAAAACGTATCCCCATTACATTTTATTTATTTATTTATTATTTTCAAGGGTATTATCTGCTTACTTGTTTTTTTTGTAATTCTTGCGAGTAAAATGAACCCAAGATTTCTTCTCCATTTAAATCATATAATTTGTAGGTCCAAGGGTTTGTAGCCATTACATCAACGATTTTAAATAATTCATTAGTCCATCTCTTTGTATAACCTTTCTCAAAATGGCTTTTCCATTTGTATATTCTTACAATATCACCAACTTTGAACTTGGGCTTTCTCAAATTAATCTCCTTTTCATATTCTAATTTTGTAAATGTTTCTGATGGTTTTGATTTTGTTGATGAATGAACTGTATTATTGTAATTATCTACAATATCCTGAATTAAATACACCCATTTTTGAGAACCGAGTTGTGTGAAGTTTTTATATAATTTCTCTTTTAAAGTACGATTAAAACGCTCAATAACAACTGCCTTTCCTTCATTAAAGGTGCTGTATAATTTAATACCCTTCCCCTTAAGAAATTTCATGAATATTTTGTTATAGAACTCTGTTCCCTCATCAGTCCATAACTTCTTTGGTTTCCTTTTATCCCGATCAAATATTAGCTTAAAGGCTAACATTAAAGTATCACCCCTTTTATTTTTTAAAGGGACAACCCAGGCAAATCTACTCCTCAAATCAATAACGGTTAAAGCATACCTGTATCCCCTGTCATTATTCAATTCAATTAAATCAGCGGACCATATGTGGTCGGTGTATTTAGAATAAACCTTCCTTCTTTTAAACTTTGTGATAATAGGTTTGTGTAATTCTTCAGCCAAAAGCTCCTCAGTCTTGATGACATCATTAGAGCCTAATAGTTTTTTGAGGAATAACCAAGACCAAGTTTCAATTTAGCCTTTATCAAATTTCTCACAATAAACCTATCAACTTTCTCTCTCAACGTTGGATTTTGTATCAAAGACAAATTATACAACATTTCGCTGTCGGCTTTATGTTTTTCAGTCAACGTAGTGGTTTTCCCATAAGCAATATCATGCTTCATACACACTTCGTCAACCCTATTTGTAGGTTTAGACCAAGGTTTAGGATTGTCAGCCTCATCTAATCTTTTATCCAAGTTTGTTCCTGGACCACAGAAAGAATACCCTGGAAGGTGTAATTCCCCTGGAATTCCAGTTGTTGTAAATTTACTTCCTGACAGAAACTTTTGTATGTCTCCTCCTCTTTTAGGAGAGATGAATTGGCACTTTTTAGAGCCACATACTTGACATATTCCTTTTTGATAAACTCTATTATTTTTAGCTTTAACATAAGAGATATTTTTAGATTTAGTTTTCTTTTTACATTTGAGACAATAACTCATATTTATTTATCAGAAAAATTCCGACAGAGTATCAAAACCTTTTTGGTTTTCAACATATACATTTCAATCTTTATTTTTAAAACATAAAGAATCCTAAGGAATGCCTTCACTCTCTCCTCCATTTATTTACAAATAAAAACTAACTAAAGTCAATGACACCAACATCATCAATCACATAATCTTTTCCTTCTTCTTCTTCTTCTTCACCACTTTCTCGTTTAAATCTCCTCCCTGAAATTGAAGACATTGACGTTGTTATTTTTGAAACCATTATCTTCATAAGAGTTGTTAATTCTTTAATTTCCTCTTCGGTGCGTTGAGATTGATTTATTTGCTGTAATACACTCAATCTTTTACGAATCTCACTGATTTCCATCTTTTTATATTTTTCCTCCCTCTCTCTTTGCTCCCTTTCCTCCCTCTCCTCCTTCTCTTTTTCTCCCTCTCCTCCTCCTTTTTCTCCCTTTCCTCCTTCTCCTTTTTCTCTCTTTCCTCCTTCTCTTCTTTAACTCCTTCCTCATTTATCTTAGCAATTTTTGATATCAATATTTTCACAGCATTCATTCTTTCTTTATTTTCCTCTTCAGTGAGTTGAGATTGATCTTCTTGCTGTAATACATCCACTCTTTTTTGAATCGCTCTGATTTCCATCTCCCTCTCCTCCCTCTCTCTTTGTTCCCTCTCCTCCTTCTCTCTTTTCTCTCCTTTCTCCTTCTCTTCTTCAACTCCTTCCTCATCCCTTGCTACCCTTGAGTTTAAACCCCAAAGAATATTATACATATACTCATCTGGATTTTGAGATATTCTTGTATCTATAATTATTTTTCTCATAATAGGATACCAATAAGATTTGTTGACGATTTCTAAAAGAGTTTTATATTTCATAACTTTGAGAAGTTCATTTTTATTTAATACTTTAAACAAGTCTCTATTTGTGGGTTTAACAATATCAGTATAAGGCCAGTTTTTTATGACAAAATTCCCATGTATATGCTCCAAATCATAAGGTATGTAATACCGAGCACCCTTTTCTTGTAGGTATCCTTGAATACAAAAATTATAATTCTCTTGTAGTCTTCTTCCTGCCATTTATGTATCAGAAATATATGTGAGATTAATATTATGACAGGTAATACCACCCCATCTTCCCACTACCAAATTGGTTTGTATTCCTTGGCTTTCTATCCTTATCTCATGACCTTCCTTCTTTGTCATGCTAACCATCGCTATACTATCATATATTTTTCTTTTCTTAAAACCATGTATTTGTTGTTTATTAATTGTACTTCCACATAAATCCTTATCCTCACCAAGTGGATAATATTCTTCTTTACGAGACTGATTAAAATCATGTAGGTCTTCTATCTTTATTGAAAAAGACCAATTATACCCTAAATCAGGCATATCATACCCCCATTTATTAATTCGCATATTAACTATATGTCCTTCTTTATAAAATTCAATTGTAAGCAGGTAGTTAAATTCAATGAGGAAAGGTGTATGGTCAGTATAACCAGGTGTTGTGGTTGTAAATTTTACTTGTTTAACAAAACGTGCTGTTTTCTTTAAAAATATATATATTGTGATAAATCACTAAATCTAATTAAGTCATTTGCATCTGTAGGGTTTGGATAATTGATTAATTTATAAGTATTCTTCATATTAATATTTTTACTTACACTATATTTTTGTCGTTCAGCCTGTGCCTTTGTATAATAATTTGATAAATCAATATCCTGAGAGGATTTTCCAAAGATAGAACCATCTTTTCCAACATGTCATTTATATTAGATTAAAAATGATATCATAAAAATTTTCATTATTGTTGAGTTGAAATAATACATATAAACATAATTGACCACAACATTTAGAATTAATTTCTTGAACTTGAAATGTTTGATAAACACCATTCTGTAAGAATTGTATTACTTCAACAGGTGGTGGCATACCATAACTATCAAAATAATATTTATCCTGACTATTATGAATACAAACCCAATGAGAACCATTCTGTGTGTCTAAATTCATAATAATATTCTTTGTATTCTTATTTATATGTATTAATTCATCTCTCATACAAATAACCACATTATCAATTTTTAGTGTTTTACAATACTTAGCTAGTTCTATATTTGACGTTGTATTCTTTCCAAATTGTTTAAACCATTTATCCATTTATTTATGAGAAAGATACAATCCATTACCCCGTTTAGTTAGTTTAACACCCGCTTGAGCGATAGAGGAAAGCATATCTCCAACCAACAATCTAGCTTTATCAGGTAGACTTTCAAGTTTTTGAGCAAAATCTACAATTACACCACTTCCACTAATTTGTTTCTCCAACTCCTTGTTATGTCTTTCCAATTCTTTTTGAGCTTTTAGTTGTGCCTTCCTTTCGTTAGCAGTTTTTACCGCTGCTGAAATACCACCAGTCAATGCTCCCGCCGCACTTAAATCAGCAAATAAAGGAATTAGAAACGGGAGAAATCCTCCTCTTGACTCGTCTATTGAATATTTATTTAACATAGGTTTCGTCATTTTAATTTTAAGTGATCCAACATCATTTAGTGTTTTTACTTGTGTGTGTGTGAGTAAAACATCAATTCTTACAGCTCCTTTTCTTTGAATTGTATTAACATTAATAATACAAGGCTTTTGAGTTTGAATACAAGATGTTAATTTATTAAGATTGATTTGATTAACATATACCCCAACCATTTATTTATGAGAAAAAACCTATGTGATATTAATCATAACACCATTATCTGTATTAATCTGTAATTCTGTTTCCTCCAAAAGCAAACAATATGCATTAACCTCTTCACTCTCCCCTCTTTCAATGTATAGAGAAGTATCCACTCGATTAGACTTTATAGTTTCCTTTTGAGAACTCAGGTCAATTGCGTAGATTGTATAAAGTTTTTGAAACGCAACCATATCCAAAATAGGATCATTATTACCATTACTTTCACACACCTTTTGGTAGGTCTTGTAGGCTTCCGCATAATCATTTTTTTCCCAATCAATTTCCAATCTATCTCGCGGATAAAATGTGCCATCAAGAGAAACCCGAAGTTGTTTCACCTTAGCATTATCACTCAGGGCATTATTCTTATTAGTACCGTCCTCTCCATCTGGTTTTTTAAAAATGAGCCAGAGGTATCGTGGCTTTCCTTGAAGAACACCCAAATTCCAAGTGTAGGTAGTGTGTTCCAGTTTAACGTGTTGACATCTTCTTTTAAGGTATGATACATTTAGCGGTTTCTTTGAGTTAAGTCTTCTATTTAACATCTCTTCTGTTTTAAGATTAGGAGTATATTCACTGATATACCAACACAAATCATTAATAACAAATTTATTATTTTCTCCAAAAGCATTTTCAACCCCAAAAAGCAATCTATTTACATTATCATTCCTTTGTAGTTGAAATCTAATTTTAAGCCCATACAAAACTTTATCATAATCACAAAATCCAAATATACCTTTCAGAGGTACTGCTACGGTAAAACTATTCTCAGCTTTTGCGTCATCATTATACATTGACTTCCTTTGACTATAACCAGGGTCTGCGTTTGTACCCGTTGACATATCAGGAATAAAACCTTCAACAGCTCCCTTACCCATTCTATCACTAAACGAATATAGTGTAAATTTCATCATTTCAGATGTAGCAGAGACATAATCAACCGCTTCAACCTCTTGTGTTCCAATATACAGGCGGACACTGTCAAACATTTTCCAGAAGAAATCATTTACGAGTGTAGCATTAGTATTATTCGCAGCCTTAGTGAATTTAAATTTACACAGCAAGAAACTATCAGCTATATTCAAGTAAGTTTGTTGATTATTTATTTCAAAACTTTTTGTTCCGTTTGAATTCCAGTCTGTTCCTGTTATAGCATTTACCTTAAAATAGTCTTCCTTTTTCGTGGAGTTTGAAATGATAATTGTATCATCCAAATCATAGATACTATCAATCGCTTCCATACTTGTATTTATATAGTATTAAAATCGTTGAAACCCTGACCCAAGTATTTTAATGATTTTTTGTCGTTCTTGTGAAGATAGTTGAGTTTTACCTTTTTTTATTTCTTTGATTGCTTGTAATTTATGAGACTCCTTTTGAGCATCTTTTATACTCTTTATAGCACCCGCAACTGAACCCACGGCAGAAGCAGTTGAACCAATTAGGTCTTTATGTTTAAGGATGGTTGAACCAATACCCATTAGAGTATCAATTATCCCATCTCCTTTATTTCGAAATTGATGACCTACACCTCGTTGTCTCTTTGGTTTATAGTATCCTTTACCCACATACCTTGTATATTATGGTGAAAGGTACATGCCCTCCCCTGTAATTATTTTATATTTTCCCAACTCGTGTTTTCTCACAATAACCATTATTTATTTATTGAAAAACTTCACGTAGGTGAATTCTGATGGATATAATTTCATCATTAAAGGATATCATACGATTATCTTGGTCGGTTATCCTAAAATTTACTCTGTATATGGTTTTTCCTGACACAGGTAAATAGACAAGATTTTTTGGTTCCATATTAAATTTATAACCAATCGGGGTTGAGTATGCACTGAATGAAAATATTGTATTTGTTCTTATTCCATCGTTATAAGCACCATCAATCAAATCACAATGAATTAATACTGAATTTATACCGGAGGATATTTGGATAACATTATCACTGTAAAACGTCCCGTTATTTTAAATCTTTTTTGAAGAGAAACCCAATAGCTCTCTAAACGAATTTTCAATCGTGAAATCAACTTTATAATTATTTTTAAGTTTAATAGTTGATTTTGAAGTGTGTTTTTGAATATCTATTACAATATTTTTTGGTTCATCACCTTTTTCTTTCATAAGGCGAGAGACTTCTGAAGATATTTGAGAAATCTCGTAAGCTCCAGGTGAAACGGTTATAGTTTTATATCCACTTCCTGGATTATAACTAAACTTGTTGTTTTTCTCTGTGATATTAAACAAGGTATTATAAGTTTCCATCGACAATAAAGATGCCTCATATGAGGTAAGGGGGTCAAGTTGTAGTGGGTAAGGGAATGAAGCTGTGTAATCGCTCGTTGTGAAATTAAAACTAAGAATTGTGCTTCTCACCTTATTTAATATCTAATAAAATATCTTTGTATTGACATTTATTAATTATTTTCATATTCATCAACTGATCTAAAATGGCTGAGGATTCATTAAAACAATTGTTGTTTCCAGCCTTCTTCCTACCTAACAACAATAATAGCCTATTAACTAATTGTGATGGGTCATTTGGAAGAAAACTAACACCTGAACCAAGTTTACTTAAAGCATCAATAATATGTTTCTCCTTCTCATTCTTCTTACTTTTACCAGCAACAGAAACTCCATAATCAAGTGCATTTAACAACTCAATATATACCCTATCTTCCTCTCTTTCCATATCAAGTGGTTCCTCAAAATATTTTGAACCGCTGAATCCGGGGTTTGTTAGAAGAAACATTAATCTTGGAGTTAATTTAACATTTGGTTGAGTAGAACTCAAGAACATCAATTCATCATTAAATATCAATACCTTTTCTTCCACAAGATGAAACACTGCTGGTTCTTCTGTTGGAATGAGACCTGCTCTGGTTTTTGAACCCGCCGAATATTCATTGTTTTGAAGAGCTTCCACAACATAATTAGGGGGTTGATTTACCTCCTCAAGTTTCCGAAATAATCCCTCGTCATCATATTCTAATTCACCAAGTTCTTGTTTTGTTATCTGACTAAAATCTTTGAGCATTTGAAGTTTTTTCGGAGTAAATTCTACCGTGGGAACTGTAGGTGAGTGTTGAGTTTTCAAAAGTGGTTTAAAGAATTTCTCTTGTTTTCTTTCAAAGGCTTCTTCACCAGTTAGTTTCTGTCTCCGTTTCTTCTTTATCTCTTCCTGTTGTTTAACAACTTTTGAAACTAATTGTTGATGTTACTTAAACTTTCTTTCTCTTTCTTCGGTATTCATTTTCTGTATTTATTTATTGAAAAATATCATTTAATGAATTGTAAAGGTCAATGGGAAAATTTTCCTTTTCTTCATCATTATAGTAAATGTGTTGAAATAAATATTTTTCTTTAAATATTTCATCAAATTCTTTATTGGTATTAATACGAGTTGTTATTTCTTCTTCACTAATACTTGTATCTCTGCTTTTCATACGTTTGCGTTGAGTCTCCTCATCGATATCAAAACCGAATGATAAAATCTTAACTCCATCACCACACAATTGTTTAATAATTTGTCTCATTCCTTCAGGATTAGTTTCTAAAATCCCAAGACCATTAGATTTTACTTTATTTAACTCACTCTTACAATGTGAATATTTTGTAGAACCAAGAGAGACCTCCTCAAATATTTGACCTTCGTTCCTCAATCGCATATGTTCCTCCATTGAAATGTAGTAATAATCTTTCCCTTCTACTTCTCCTGGTCGCTTTGCTCTGGTTGTAGTACTCACAAAACGAATCATAGGGTGTTTTTAAAAAAAACTTACAATCTTTTCATTTTTACTATTCAAGAGTTTAGATTTATGAAAGTTCTTTCCAGAAGCAGATTTACCCACAAGGTTAATAATAATTGTTGTCATTTATATATGTAATTATGTTTAAAATAAAAATACATCCTTTAATATCTCATCTTGTTTCACAACAATATATTTATATTTTCCAATCGTGTGTTTCATATAATTTTCAAATTCTTTTTTACTACATAACGTAGAGCAATTATCTCTCCAAAAATTATTTACATCTATTGAATTTAACTTAAATAAAATAAAAGTATTAGCATTGTTTCTTATTGAGCGTCGAGGGAGTTGAAAATATGACTGACTAAGATAAATACAATTACAAGAAGAATGTCTCCCTCTTGTATAGTAGCTATCCATTACTGTTTGGTTTCTCTCATTAACACAATCATCAAAGATGACGAGGTTCTTTTTTGATTTATCTAAATCTTGAGGTGAAGGTATATCATCCGTATTATCACTGAGAATACAAGTTATGGGTTTTGGTTTAGGTTTCTGTGTATCACAAAATAGTTGTATTATATCCTCAATGTTATAATCATTTAGTTTGTTTTGAAGTTTAAATAAACCGATAATGTCTTCCTTTTTAAGACCTGCATTAAAACCCTGTGAGAGTAGTTGATACTCGGGTTGAAAACTTGACTTCGTAAAAATTATTAAATTATCATAATCTAAAAAGTTGGGGGTAAGGAGCATCTTTAAAAGCAAACAGGTTTTTCCACATCCGCTTGAACCAACTATTAGACATCTCAATGAATTTGGAATGTTTTTATGGTTATTAAATTTTATCTTATTTTCCCAAACGGGTAAAAAATCATTCATTTATATATTTGGAAAACAAGTCATCCAACTTTTTTGAGCTATTTTAGAAACTCTATATTTTATCCTGAGTTCGGGTTTAATTTCAAAATAATTCATTATTTTATTTATGTAGTATCTTGTATTAACATTTCCATTAAAATTATTTTGAATAATAAATATCATTAAACCCTTATACATTTCCTCAATACAAAGAGTCTCTTTCCTTGTAAGAAATGGTGTATTATCACCATAATGCTTAACATTCATCTCTCTTATTAATCTTGTAAAGTAATTCATTTTTGGTTCTAATTTAAAAGAGTTGTATTTTTTTCTATATTTTTTATTATCATTAATTCGAAAATAATCACAGAAAATACATTGTTTATATGAACTCTCATCATTAAGCCCCACTCTATCACACGCCGGACAATTCTCTAATTTATCATATGGAGAGTCTGGAAATTCTATCATATTTATACAGTAAATTTTTACTTAAACTAAACGCAAGTTTATTCATTAATAAATACAATGTTTCAAAGCACAAAAGACAAATTTCAATCAATCTCTACTTCGGTGAAAGATATAGAAAAATATGTCAAAGATGTTAAATTGAACAAAGATAAATATGGAAATTTTTGGATTAAACCAGTTATGGAAAATAACATGAGCCCCTCTATTTCATTTAAAGGAAGAGCTCTAACTATACCTGGAAAGACATCCATTAAAGTAAATCTAACAAAAGTTTCTCCTCTACTCCTGGCAATTTATTCAAAGCTTGAAAAAGTGATTGACCACGATACTTTGAAAAAGAATGATAAGACCATCAACAATACTCGTGGAGAAATTTGTATTTACTTTAATAATCCAAAGGGTGTAGATCTAAGTAAAATGAATGATGTTAATATTTCTGGTGAAATGTCATTTCGTTCTATGATAGTTAGAGATTATTTAAAGATAACTTTTGATATTAAAAATGTAGAGATTGAATCCGTTAATGAAAGAAAGTATATTGGTATAGATGGAAAGGTTTTTTTCTGCTAATTAAATATGAGTCATTACAGCAGTGAAGATTTTACTATTTCATTGAACTCGGACGATAGTGATGATAGTATTTCATTGAACTCGGACGATGGTGATGATAGTATTTCATTGAACACAGATGATAGTTATGATACTAATAGTTTGTGCTCAAATGATAGTTATGAGAGTAGCTTTATTGATGAATCTGAGTATGATTCTGAGTATTCATGTGATAGTTATGACTTAGATGATTCTGAGTGAAAAAGTGTTTTAGTTTAAGCACAGCGATATATATAAAACGGAGCTGTAAAGCTCAAAAGTGTTTTATTTTAAGCACAGTGATATATATAAAACACCACGTTTTCTCACGCTATAAATATGGTTTATTGTGATACTTGCGAGAAGGAAGTAAAATATTATAAACAACATATTCTCACCGCAAAACATACATACAACATTCTTAACAAACTTTCCCCTCTTCCACCTAAAACAAAACATTGTAAGGTCTGTAAAACAACCATCCTCAAGAAGGGGTTTAAAGCCCATCTTAAAACTAACAAACACTTGTCAAAATTGTTTACTATTAAAAATACTGATGGTGCTTTCAAAAGACATATCAGGATTCGAATCTTTAACTTCAAACCTCCCGAACCAAAGTCTATAGTTGATGCTGTAGAAATAGTCAAACCTGCTGTTCAAACATTGATTGAAAAAACACTAAAAGAAATGAAACCACTTAAATTTTATATGGGGGTAAAATTAGAAATGACAAAGGATAAAGGAGTTATAGATACACCATACATGAGAACTGAGCCACACTTTATATCTTCATATCAAGATTTTAAAACATCAGGAGTCTATGATGAACTTATTAAACAAGAGCAAGATGTGGATAATTCAATCGTAGGAAGTGGATTCAATATAGGAAAAATTATTTACATAGACATTCATATTCTTAAATCAGATCCTCTAAAAGCTTCTTCTTACATTGATTTACCCAGTGTTATCAAAAATAGAAAAGCAGTTATCAATATCAAAAATAAAGACAATAAATGTTTTCTCTGGTCTATTTTAGCACACTTACATCCTCCACATTTTCATGATGAAAGAGTATCTCATTATAAAAAATATGAGAATACATTAAATACGAAAGATCTAAAGTTTCCGATGACTTTAAATGATATTCCTAAATTTGAAAAGATGAATAATTTATCAGTTAATGTTTATGGTCTAACAGAAACAAACAACATTCAGGTTTTAAAGCTTTCTGACAATTGCAAACAAACTCATATTAATCTTCTATATTTTAATTCAGAGGAAAATTCACATTATACATACATCAAAGATATTACAAAATTAATAAAACCACAAGTATGTAAAAGAACAAATAAAATATATATTTGTATGCGTTGTCTTAACTTCTTCCATACACAAGAAAGATTAGATAAACATTCAAATTATTGTGGTGAACATAAATCAACGGTAATCAACATGCCTAAAAAAGGCTCAAAGATCACATTCAAAGATGAAAAGAAAACAATAAAACATCCATTTGTTATATATGCTGATTTTGAAAGTATTTTAGAAAAAATTGATACTGCTTCTCCAGATCCAAAAGAATCATACACAAATAAATATCAAAAACATACTCCTTGTGGTTTTTGTTATTATATCAAATCATCCGTTGGTGATAAATATAACAAGTTAGAGATGTATAGAGGCTCAAATACCCCAGAGGAGTTTGGGAAACGACTAGAAAAAGACTGTGTTCGATTAACCAAGATAATGAGAGAAACCAATAAACCAATGTCCTTAACAAGTAAAGAAAAAAGAGAATTTATAAAAAACAATGTCTGTCATATTTGTGAGGAGAAAATTGGTAAAGGTCTAAAGGTTAGAGACCATTGTCATCTCACTGGTAAATATAGAGGTCCGGCTCATCAAAGTTGTAATATTAATTATCAACTCCCCTCTTTCATTCCTGTCTTTCTTCATAACAACGCTCATTATGATACACATCTATTTATCAAGGAACTCTCAAAGACTTCTGGAAGTATCTCAGCAATTCCAAACACGGATCAGAAATACATTTCATTCACAAAAACAATTCACACATCTCCTATTACTCATCAGATTTCTTGATACATTTAAATTCATGGCAAGTCCATTGGCTAACTTGGTTCAAAATCTAAAAGAGTTTCCATGTCTTTCAGAGTATTTTTTAGATAAAGATTTTCTAACACAAAAGGGAATTTACCCCTATGACTATATGGACTCATTTGAGAGATTCAATGAAGCACAACTTCCTTTAAAAGAAAATTTCTATAACAAATTAAATAATATTCATATATCTGATAAAGATTATGTACACGCACAAAATGTTTGGAAAAAATATAACATTAAGAATCTTGGTGAGTATCACGATTTGTACCTCAAAACTGATGTGCTTTTGTTGGCTGATGTGTTTGAGGCTTTCAGAACAATCTGTCATTCTGGATATGGATTGGATCCTGCTCACTATTACACTGCTCCTGGATTGGCTTGGAGCGCGATGTTAAAAATGACAAAACAAGCTTTGGATTTGATAACCGATGTTGATATGCTTTTGATGATTGAAAAGGCAAAGAGAGGAGGAATTTCACAAGTCTGTTCAAAGAGATATGCTAAAGCAAATAACAAGTACATTCCAAATTATGATCCATCGGTAGAGAGCTCCTACTTGATGTATTATGATGCGAACAACCTGTATGGCTGGGCAATGTCTCAGGCTCTTCCTTATGGAAAACTTAGATGGGTAAAGGAAAAAGATTACAAAAAGGTTTTACAAGATGTATGTATCTCTACACAAAAAGAATTGGATGATTCAAAGGTTGGTTATTATTTTGAGGTCGATTTGAAATATCCAGAGGAACTTCATAACCTACACAAAGATCTCCCATTTGCTTGTGAAAAGGAAAGTCCAAAGAAGGAGTGGTTAAGTGATTATCAACAATCATTTAATATAGGTGAATCAACAGAAAAATTACTTACTACATTATATAACAAGAAAAATTCTGTTCTACACCAAATAAATTTGCGACAATATTTATCAAAAGGTCTAAGAGTAGAGAAGATCCATAGGGTTCTAAAGTTCAATCAAAGTCATTGGTTGAAGGGGTACATTGATTTTAATACACAAAGAAGAACAGAGTCAAAAACAGATTTTGAGAAAGACTTTTATAAATTGATGAATAATGCGGTCTTTGGTAAGACCATGGAAAATGTGAGAAAAAGACAAAATATCAGACTATCAACATCTTGGAAACAAGCATCAAAATTAATTAATAGACCGAGTTTTACTAGAGCTGAGGTCTTTACTGAGAACTTTTGTGCGATCCATTTGATTAAAGAGAGTATTGAAATGAACAAACCTATTTATATTGGAACATCAATTCTTGATTTATCAAAGTCATTAATGTATGATTACTTTTATAATAACTTGAGGAAGAAATATCAAAATGATGTTAATCTACTTTATATGGATACAGATAGTTTTATTTTGCAAATTAATACTGATGATGTTTATTCAGACATGAAAAAGGACATTAATATCTATGACACTAGTAATTATAGTCCAGAGAGTGAGTTGTTCTCTTCTAAAAATAAAAAGGTGATTGGAAAGTTTAAGGATGAATTAGGAGGAAATGTAATGAGTGAATTTGTGGGATTGAGGTCTAAGGCTTATGCTTATAAATACATTGTGAATAACGTTGAAAAAACTGATAAGAAGTTAAAAGGCATAAAGAAAAATGTCATTAAAGAAACAATAAACTTTAATGATTATTATAACTGTTTAACAACAAAGAAAGAAGAGTTTCGAAAGATTAATGGAATAAGAAGTTATAAACATCAATTATATTCAGAAGAGATAAATAAGAAAGCATTGGGGGCTTTTGATGATAAGAGGTTTATTTTAGAAAATGGAATTGATAGTCTCCCTTATGGTTATATAAGTATACTAGCGGGGTCACCCGTGGGAATCCCACGGGCATGGATGTGTGTGACATTTCGACATATTGAGTTATATGCTGCACATTCATTTTTACAAAATGGTTACTGGCAAGTCATCAGATCCAGAAATGGTGTGATGAACACAATTTATTTATTTCACATAATATGTGACCCCTCACTCCTCTCCACCTGACACTCTCCTGTCTCCACCTGACACTCTCCTGTCTCCACCTGACACTCTCCTCTCTCCACCTAGCACTCCTCTCCTCTCCAAACCCTCACATCCCTCTCCTTTCCAATCCCTCACCTCTCCAATCCCTCACACTCCTCTCCTCTCCAATCCTTCACACGCCTCTCCAATCGCGCCTCACACTCCTCTCCAATCGCGCCTCACACTCCTCTCCAATCGCGCCTCACACTCCTCTCCAATCGTGCCTCACACTCCTCTCCAATCGTGCCTCACACTCCCCTCCAATCACGCCTCACACTCCTCTCCAATCGTGCCTCACACTCCTCTCCAATCGCGCCTCACACTCCTCTCCAATCGCGCCTCACTCGCCTCTCCAATCGGCTTTCCCCGTCTCGTTTCTCTCCTTTTTCTCCCGTCTCGTTCTTTTTCTTGCTCCAAATCGGCCCGTCGGAATCGGAAATCGGCCCGTCTCGCCCGTCGGCCCGTCGGAATCAGAAATCGGCCCGTCTTGCTTTTGTGCTTGTGCGTAAATAAATTGTGTTCATGACACCATTTCTGGTGTTGGGCAAGCGGCTAGGGTGCCGGCTTAGGATCCTGGGTTCGAATCTCGGTCGATCGCCGAATTAATGCCAGGGGGGTTGACTCAGCCTGTCATCCTTCCGAGGTCGGCTAATTGAGTACCAGTTCACTGGTAATTCCCTGTTTGTCGTTGAAGGCGGCAAAAAGGGTTGGCGTCAGGAAGGGCATCCGGCCGTAAAACATTGCTTCAAAAAGGGGACAAAAAAACAACAACTACCACGGTCCCCGAAAAGGCCAACCCCCGCTTTGCGGGGAAAAATGGCCTCTAAACGGTGGTTTTTACACCATTTCTGGATCTGATGACTTGCCAGTAACCATTTTGTAAAAATGAATGTGCAGCATCTAACTCAATATGTCGAAATGTCACACACATCCATGCCCGTGGGATTCCCACGGGTGACCCCGCAAGTTTGCATTGACGTTCGTCGATGGACTCGTTCGCCCGTCTCATTCGTTTTCTTGCTGCATCCTGTTCAAGTCTGCGTTCTTCATCGATCGTCTCATTCATTTTGGAAATAGAAGTTTCCACGCAGCGCATGAATTGTCACGATCCTCAAGAGGAATTTGTCTCGTAATCATCAAATGATAAATGGCAAGTAAATTATATTGTGGAAAATTAAAGATTTCAAATAAACCTATTTAAAGTGTATTCGCACATAACTAATTTTAAAAAACGAAGAAATATCTCTTGGTAATTTCCTGAAACATATTTTACTTCCGGCTAATAATGTTGAATTAAATAAAAACGAAGAAATATATGTCGGCATCATTGTTGACGTTTTTGTGACGACTGTCATCAAACGAAAAAGTAATATATCTTAACGGAAAAGCAAAAGCGAATTTTTAATATATATCGACACGTTGCCGTCGGTGTCATGTTGGGCAGTGTATGATACACCATGACGCGATTTTAAAAAATATATCTCTGCATTTTCCCGCGTGTGTGGAATGTTCTCAATTATTGCTGACACCGAGTCCAAAACCATCGATAAAAATGAAATCATATGGTGAGTTAGATTGGAGATAAAGGCGTGAGAGAGACTCAATGGCCTTGAAGTTGAAGTTACAGGCGTTTGAGAATTCATTTCGTTCTATAAACGGCAACTTTCATTGGATTTCCTTCCCGTTTTTTTTCAACCGAGTCGAAAACTATGTTAGCGACTGTGAAAAATTAAATGATATATCGAATTTTTAATATGTATCGACACGTTGCCGTCGGTGTCATGTTAGGCGGTGTATGATACACCATGACGCGATTTTAAAAAATATATCTGCATTTTCCCGCGTGTGTGGAATGTTCTCAATTATTGCTGACACCGACTCTAAAACCATCGATAAAAATGAAATCATATGGTGAGTTAGATTGGAGATAAAGGCGTGAGAGAGACTCAATGGCCTTGAAGTTACAGGCATTTGAGAATTCATTTCGTTCTATAAACGGCAACTTTCATCGGATTTTCTTCTCGTTTTTTTTCAACCGAGTCTAAAACTATGTTAGCGACTGTGAAAAATGAAATGATATATCGAATTTAAAATAGATATCGACACATTGCCGTCGGTGTCATGTTGGGCGGTGTATGATACACCATGACGCGATTTTAAAAAATATATCTCTGCATTTTCCCGCGTGTGTGGAATGTTTGTGGAAAATTAAAGATTTCAAATAAACCTATTTAAAGTGTATGCGCACATAACTAATAAAAAAAACGAAGAAATATCTCTCGGTAATTTCCTGAAACATATTTTACTTCCGGCTAATATGTTGAATGAAATAAAAACGAAGAAATATATGTCGGCATCATTGTTGACGTTTTTGTGACGACTATCATCAAACGAAATAGTAATATATCATAACGGAAAAGCAAAAGCGAATTTTTAATATATATCGACACATTGCCGGCGGTGTCATGTTGGGCGGTGTATGATACACCATGACGCGATTTTAAAAAATATATCTCTGCATTTTCCTGCGTGTGTGGATTGTTCTCAATTATTGCTGACACCGAGTCTAAAAGTAAAACCATCGATAAAAATGAAATCATATGGTGAGTTAGATTGGAGATAAAGGCGTGAGAGAGACTCAATGGCCTTGAAGTTACAGGCCTTTGAGAATTCATTTCGTTCTATAAACGGCAACTTTCATCGGATTTTCTTCCCGTTTTTTTTCAACCGAGTCTAAAACTATGTTAGCGACTGTGAAAAATGAAATGATTTATCGAATTTGATTTGAAATAAAACTGGGGGAGAGCAAGACACCACGGGCCTACAAAACAGGACTCAAAGCTATGTGAGTTAATAAAATGGTGGATATTTGTTTATAGCCACTCCCAGAATGGGTGGAGCTACTCTGCAAACCGAGTAAGCCACACCCCGGACAGACACCCAACAGATAGACAGACAGACAGACAGAATCATCTACGGCTATTATAATATAGATAAGTGATAAGATATATAAGTGATAAGATATATATAAGTGATAAGATATACATAAGTGATAAGATATATATAAGTGATAAGATATATATAAGTGATAAGTTAAAAAGGGGGGGTTGGGGATTTTAACGGGCTACCGCCACCTTTTTTACTATCTATCTATAATTACAGTAATCTCCGTGTGTGTGTGTATGTGTGTGTCTGTGTGTGTGTATGCGACCGCTGTTTCTCGACAACGACCGGTCCGATATACTTGAAACTTGCCAGGTATATTGCTGGGGACCCGAGGATGTGCCTTTTCAAGGTTTCATATTAATCGGACAAGTAGTTACCGAGCTATGGCGATTTCTTTACCAAACTCCGCAAGCCGTTCGCTTTGGACCAAACCATTGCATGTAAATAGAGGGGGGGGATTGTCACCGTACTCGCAAGCCGTTCGCTTTGGACCAAACCATTTCATGTAAATAGAGGGGGGGATTATCACCGTACTCGCAAGCTGTTCGCTTTGGACCAAACCATTTCATGTAAATAGAGGGGGGGGATTGTCACCGTACTCGCAAGCCGTTCGCTTTGGACCAAACCATTTCATGTAAATAGAGGGGGGGGATATAATTTTAGATATAGATATAGTACGGGCATGCCCTAGTTATATAAATGACGGAACCAAGTACCAACCAGACTAAAGAGTGGAGGTGTAATCAACCTTGGTATATAAATGGTAAACATAATGAATGTGAAAAATATCAAATAGGTATAATTGAAAAGACAACTGGTAAAACAATTTACAAAACAAATAAGAGAATTAATTTAAATACCGGTGAATTGGGTAAAAAAGATGGAAATATTTTTGAGTGGACGGAAAACTTTGATGGTTGTCAGGAAAATATATACTTTAACTTAAAAATGGTATGTGGCACTGGAGGCGCTCAAACAAGAACATTGAGGGAGGTTTACCATTTTATCTTAGCTCAGTTAAAATATCTTGATGAAGAACCAAACTCAAACATATTTTTTGTTAATGTATTAGACGGTGAGGAGAGTTGTAGGAGAATTAAATTATTTCCCACACATAAACAAATATTTGTAGGGTCGTTGTTTGAGTGGGTCAAAGATGATTCACCAGATGATATTAAGAGTAAAAGGTTAAAAGGTCCATAAGGTCAGAAGGATCACAGGTTCACACAGAAGGACCATTGTTTAAGTGGTCTAATGAATAAGGATAACATGTCAAAAGGTTAGAAGGTTCGTAAAGAACAGGGTGAGAGAAATAGAGGTGTTTAGGGGCAATGAGCGAGGGGAAAAATTAACATGTAAGTCAATGGGAAAATGAGAGTGTCCCAGAAGCAACATATATACACTACTAATATTGATTAAAAAGGTATTTTTATTATTAGGTGCATTAGACGCACAAACACACAGCAATATTGATTAAAAAGCGATTTTTATTATTAGGTGTATTAGATGCACAAACACACAGCAATATTGTTTAAAAAGCGATTTTTATTATTTGGTGTATTAGGTGTACAAACACACAGCAATATTGATTTAAAAGGTATTTTTATTATTAGGTGTATTCGGCGCACAAACACACAGCAATATTGTTTAAAAAGCTATTTTTATTATGAGGTGTATTAGGTGCACAAACTCACAGCAATATTGATTAAAAAGGTATTTTTTATTATTAGGTGCATTAGACGCACAAACACACAGCAATATTGATTAAAAAGCGATTTTTATTATGAGGTGTATTAGGTACACAAACACACAGCAATATTGATTAAAAAGCTATTTTTATTATTAGGTGTATTAGGTGCACAAACACACAGCAATATTGAATAAAAAGCGATTTTTATTATTAGGTGCACAAACACACAGCAATATTGTTTAAAAAGCGATTTTTATTATTAGGTGTATTAGGTGTACAAACACACAGCAATATTGATTGAAAAGGTATTTTTATTATTAGGTGTATTCGGCGCACAAACACACAGCAATATTGTTTAAAAAGCTATTTTTATTATTAGGTGTATTAGATGCACAAACACACAGCAATATTGATTTAAAAGGTATTTTTATTATTAGGTGCATTAGACGCACAAACACACAGCAATATTGATTAAAAAGCGATTTTTATTATTCGGTGTATTAGGTGCACAAACACACAGCAATATTGATTAAAAAGCTATTTTTATTATTAGGTGTATTAGGTGCACAAACACACAGCAATATTGATTAAACAGCGATTTTTATTATTCGGTGCATTAGACGCACAAACACACAGCAATATTGATTTAAAAGCTATTTTTATTATTAGGTGTATTCGGCGCACAAACACACAGCAATATTGATTAAAAAGCTATTTTTATTATTAGGTGCTTTAGGTGCACAAACACACAGCAATATTGATTAAAAAGCGATTTTTATTATTAGGTGTATTAGATGCACAAACACACAGCAATATTGATTAAAAAGCTATTTTTATTATTAGGTGCTTTAGGTGCACAAACACACAGCAATATTGATTAAAAAGCGATTTTTATTATTAGGTGTATTAGGTGCACAAACACACAGCAATATTGATTAAAAAGCTATTTTTATTATTAGGTGCATTAGGTGCACAAACACACAGCAATATTGATTTAAAAGGTATTTTTATTAATAGGTGCATTTGACGCACAAACACACAGCAATATTGATTAAAAAGGTATTTTTATTATTAGGTGCATTAGATGCACAAACACACAGCAATATTGTTTAAAAAGCGATTTTTATTATAAGGTGTATTCGGTGTACAAACACACAGCAATATTGATTAAAAAGGTATTTTTATTTTTAGGTGTATTCGGCGCACAAACACACAGCAATATTGATTAAAAAGCTATTTTTATTATTAGGTGTATTAGGTGCACAAACACAGCAATATTGATTAAAAAGGTATTTTTATTTTTAGGTGCATTAGACACACAAACACACAGCAATATTGATTAAAAAGCGATTTTTATTATTAGGTGTATTAGACGCACAAACACAGCAATATTGATTAAAAAGCTATTTTTATTATGAGGTGTATTAGGTGCACAAACACACAGCAATATTGATTAAAAAGGTATTATTAGGTGCATTAGGTGCACAAACACACAGCAATATTGATTAAAAAGCTATTTTTATTATTAGGTGTATTCGGCGCACAAACAAACAGCAATATTGTTTAAAAAGCGATTTTTATTATTAGGTGTATTAATTAGGTGCACAAACACACAGAAATATTGATTAAAAAGCTATTTTTTATTATTAGGTGCATTAGATGCACAAGCACAAAGCAATATTGATTAAAAAGCGATTTTTATTATTAGGTGTATTAGATGCACAAACACACAGCAATATTGATTAAAAAGCTATTTTTATTATTAGGTGCATTAGGTGCACAAACACACAGCAATATCGATTTAAAAGGTATTTTTATTATTAGGTGCATTTGATGCACAAACACACAGCAATATTGATTAAAAAGGTATTTTTATTTTTAGGTGCATTAGACGCACAAACACACAGCAATATTGATTAAAAAGCGATTTTTATTATTAGGTGTATTAAATGCACAAACACACAGCAATATTGATTAAAAAGCGATTTTTATTATTTGGTGTATCCGGCGCACAATCACACAGCAATATTGTTTAAAAAGCGATTTTTATTATTAGGTGTATTAGGTGTACAAACACACAGCAATATTGATTAAAAATGTATTTTTATTATTAGGTGTATTCGGCGCACAAACACACAGCAATATTGTTTAAAAAGCTATTTTTATTATTAGGTGTATTAGATGCACAAACACACAGCAATATTGATTAAAAAGGTATTTTTATTATTAGGTGCATTAGACGCACAGACACACAGCAATATTGATTAAAAAGCGATTTTTATTATTAGGTGTATTAGGTGCACAAACACACAGCAATATTGATTAAAAAGCTATTTTTATTATTAGGTGTATTAGGTGCACAAACACACAGCAATATTGATTAAAAAGCGATTTTTATTATTCGGTGCATTAGACGCACAAACACACAGCAATATTGATTAAAAAGCTATTTTTATTATTTGGTGTATTCGGCGCAAAAACACACAGCAATATTGATTAAAAAGCTATTTTTATTATTAGGTGCTTTAGGTGCACAAACACACAGCAATATTGATTAAAAAGCGATTTTTATTATTAGGTGTATTAGGTGCACAAACACACAGCAATATTGATTAAAAAGCTATTTTTATTATTAGGTGCATTAGACGCACAAACACACAGCAATATTGATTAAAAAGCGATTTTTATTATTAGGTGTATTAGGTGCACAAACACACAGCAATATTGATTAAAAAGCTATTTTTATTATTAGGTGCATTAGGTGCACAAACACACAGCAATATTGATTTAAAAGGTATTTTTATTAATAGGTGCATTTGACGCACAAACACACAGCAATATTGATTAAAAAGGTATTTTTATTATTAGGTGCATTAGATGCACAAACACACAGCAATATTGTTTAAAAAGCGATTTTTATTATTAGGTGTATTCGGTGTACAAACACACAGCAATATTGATTAAAAAGGTATTTTTATTTTTAGGTGTATTCGGCGCACAAACACACAGTAATATTGATTAAAAAGCTATTTTTATTATTAGGTGTATTAGGTGCACAAACACACAGCAATATTGATTAAAAAGGTATTTTTATTATTAGCTGCATTAGACACACAAACGCACAGCAATATTGATTAAAAAGCGATTTTTATTATTAGGTGAATTAGACGCACAAACACAGCAATATTGATTAAAAAGCTATTTTTATTATGAGATGTATTAGGTGCACAAACACACAGCAATATTGATTAAAAAGGTATTATTAGGTGCATTAGGTGCACAAACACACAGCAATATTGATTAAAAAGCGATTTTTATTATTAGGTGTATTAGACGCACAAACACAGCAATATTGATTAAAAAGCTATTTTTATTATGAGGTGTATTAGGTGCACAAACACACAGCAATATTGATTAAAAAGGTATTATTAGGTGCATTAGGTGCACAAACACACAGCAATATTGATTAAAAAGCTATTTTTATTATTAGGTGTATTCGGCGCACAAACAAACAGCAATATTGTTTAAAAAGCGATTTTTATTATTAGGTGTATTAGGTGCACAAACACACAGAAATATTGATTAAAAAGCTATTTTTTATTATTAGGTGCATTAGATGCACAAGCACAAAGCAATATTGATTAAAAAGCGATTTTTATTATTAGGTGTATTAGATGCACAAACACACAGCAATATTGATTAAAAAGCTATTTTTATTATTAGGTGCATTAGGTGCACAAACACACAGCAATATCGATTTAAAAGGTATTTTTATTATTAGGTGCATTTGATGCACAAACACACAGCAATATTGATTAAAAAGGTATTTTTATTATTAGGTGCATTAGACGCACAAACACACAGCAATATTGATTAAAAAGCGATTTTTATTATTAGGTGTATTAAATGCACAAACACACAGCAATATTGATTAAAAAGCGATTTTTATTATTTGGTGTATCCGGCGCACAAACACACAGCAATATTGTTTAAAAAGCGATTTTTATTATTAGGTGTATTAGGTGTACAAACACACAGCAATATTGATTAAAAATGTATTTTTATTATTAGGTGTATTCGGCGCACAAACACACAGCAATATTGTTTAAAAAGCTATTTTTATTATTAGGTGTATTAGATGCACAAACACACAGCAATATTGATTAAAAAGGTATTTTTATTATTAGGTGCATTAGACGCACAGACACACAGCAATATTGATTAAAAAGCGATTTTTATTATTAGGTGTATTAGGTGCACAAACACACAGCAATATTGATTAAAAAGCTATTTTTATTATTAGGTGTATTAGGTGCACAAACACACAGCAATATTGATTAAAAAGCGATTTTTATTATTCGGTGCATTAGACGCACAAACACACAGCAATATTGATTAAAAAGCTATTTTTATTATTTGGTGTATTCGCCGCAAAAACACACAGCAATATTGATTAAAAAGCTATTTTTATTATTAGGTGCTTTCGGTGCACAAACACACAGCAATATTGATTAAAAAGCGATTTTTATTATTAGGTGTATTAGGTGCACAAACACACAGCAATATTGATTAAAAAGCTATTTTTATTATTAGGTGCATTAGACGCACAAACACACAGCAATATTGATTAAAAAGCGATTTTTATTATTAGGTGTATTAGGTGCACAAACACACAGCAATATTGATTAAAAAGCTATTTTTATTATTAGGTGCATTAGGTGCACAAACACACAGCAATATTGATTTAAAAGGTATTTTTATTAATAGGTGCATTTGACGCACAAACACACAGCAATATTGATTAAAAAGGTATTTTTATTATTAGGTGCATTAGATGCACAAACACACAGCAATATTGTTTAAAAAGCGATTTTTATTATTAGGTGTATTCGGTGTACAAACACACAGCAATATTGATTAAAAAGGTATTTTTATTTTTAGGTGTATTCGGCGCACAAACACACAGTAATATTGATTAAAAAGCTATTTTTATTATTAGGTGTATTAGGTGCACAAACACACAGCAATATTGATTAAAAAGGTATTTTTATTATTAGGTGCATTAGACACACAAACGCACAGCAATATTGATTAAAAAGCGATTTTTATTATTAGGTGAATTAGACGCACAAACACAGCAATATTGATTAAAAAGCTATTTTTATTATGAGGTGTATTAGGTGCACAAACACACAGCAATATTGATTAAAAAGGTATTATTAGGTGCATTAGGTGCACAAACACACAGCAATATTGATTAAAAAGCTATTTTTATTATTAGGTGTATTCGGCACACAAACAAACAGCAATATTGTTTAAAAAGCGATTTTTATTATTAGGTGTATTAGGTGCACAAACACACAGAAATATTGATTAAAAAGCTATTTTTTATTATTAGGTGCATTAGATGCACAAGCACAAAGCAATATTGATTAAAAAGCGATTTTTATTATGAGGTGTATTAGATGCACAAACACACAGCAATATTGATTAAAAAGCTATTTTTATTATTAGGTGCATTAGGTGCACAAACACACAGCAATATCGATTTAAAAGGTATTTTTATTATTAGGTGCATTTGATGCACAAACACACAGCAATATTGATTAAAAAGGTATTTTTATTATTAGGTGCATTAGACGCACAAACACACAGCAATATTGATTAAAAAGCGATTTTTATTATTAGGTGTATTAAATGCACAAACACACAGCAATATTGATTAAAAAGCGATTTTTATTATTTGGTGTATTCGACGCACAAACACACAGCAATATTGTTTAAAAAGCGATTTTTATTATTAGGTGTATTAGGTGTACAAACACACAGCAATATTGATTAAAAATGTATATTTATTATTAGGTGTATTCGGCGCACAAACACACAGCAATATTGTTTAAAAAGCTATTTTTATTATTAGGTGTATTAGATGCACAAACACACAGCAATATTGATTAAAAAGGTATTTTTATTATTAGGTGCATTAGACGCACAGACACACAGCAATATTGATTAAAAAGCGATTTTTATTATTAGGTGTATTAGGTGCACAAACACACAGCAATATTGATTAAAAAGCTATTTTTATTATTAGGTGTATTAGGTGCACAAACACACAGCAATATTGATTAAAAAGCGATTTTTATTATTCGGTGCATTAGACGCACAAACACACAGCAATATTGATTAAAAAGCTATTTTTATTATTTGGTGTATTCGGCGCAAAAACACACAGCAATATTGATTAAAAAGCTATTTTTATTATTAGGTGCTTTAGGTGCACAAACACACAGCAATATTGATTAAAAAGCGATTATTATTATTAGGTATATTAGGTGCACAAACACACAGCAATATTGATTAAAAAGCTATTTTTATTATTAGGTGCATTAGACGCACAAACACACAGCAATATTGATTAAAAAGCGATTTTTATTATTAGGTGTATTAGGTGCACAAACACACAGCAATATTGATTAAAAAGCTATTTTTATTATTAGGTGCATTAGGTGCACAAACACACAGCAATATTGATTTAAAAGGTATTTTTATTAATAGGTGCATTTGACGCACAAACACACAGCAATATTGATTAAAAAGGTATTTTTATTATTAGGTGCATTAGATGCACAAACACACAGCAATATTGTTTAAAAAGCGATTTTTATTATTAGGTGTATTCGGTGTACAAACACACAGCAATATTGATTAAAAAGGTATTTTTATTTTTAGGTGTATTCGGCGCACAAACACACAGTAATATTGATTAAAAAGCTATTTTTATTATTAGGTGTATTAGGTGCACAAACACACAGCAATATTGATTAAAAAGGTATTTTTATTATTAGGTGCATTAGACACACAAACGCACAGCAATATTGATTAAAAAGCGATTTTTATTATTAGGTGAATTAGACGCACAAACACAGCAATATTGATTAAAAAGCTATTTTTATTATGAGGTGTATTAGGTGCACAAACACACAGCAATATTGATTAAAAAGGTATTATTAGGTGCATTAGGTGCACAAACACACAGCAATATTGATTAAAAAGCTATTTTTATTATTCGGTGTATTCGGTGCACAAACACACAGCAATATTGATTAAAAAGCGATTTTTATTATTAGGTGTATTCGGCGCACAAACAAACAGCAATATTGTTTAAAAAGCGATTTTTATTATTAGGTGTATTAGACGCACAAGCACAAAGCAATATTGGTTAAAAAGCGATTTTTATTATTAGGTTTATTAGGTGCACAAACACACAGCAATATTGATTAAAAAGCTATTTTTATTATTAGGTGCATTAGACGCACAAGCACAAAGCAATATTGATTAAAAAGCGATTTTTATTATTAGGTGCATTAGACGCACAAACACACAGCAATATTGAATAAAAAGCGATTTTTATTATTAGGTGCACAAACACACAGCAATATTGTTTAAAAAGCGATTTTTATTATTAGGTGTATTAGGTGTACAAACACACAGCAATATTGATTGAAAAGGTATTTTTATTATTAGGTGTATTCGGCGCACAAACACACAGCAATATTGTTTAAAAAGCTATTTTTATTATTAGGTGTATTAGATGCACAAACACACAGCAATATTGATTTAAAAGGTATTTTTATTATTAGGTGCATTAGACGCACAAACACACAGCAATATTGATTAAAAAGCGATTTTTATTATTAGGTGTATTAGGTGCACAAACACACAGCAATATTGATTAAAAAGCTATTTTTATTATTAGGTGTATTAGGTGCACAAACACACAGCAATATTGATTAAACAGCGATTTTTATTATTCGGTGCATTAGACGCACAAACACACAGCAATATTGATTTAAAAGCTATTTTTATTATTAGGTGTATTCGGCGCACAAACACACAGCAATATTGATTAAAAAGCTATTTTTATTATTAGGTGCTTTAGGTGCACAAACACACAGCAATATTGATTAAAAAGCGATTTTTATTATTAGGTGTATTAGATGCACAAACACACAGCAATATTGATTAAAAAGCTATTTTTATTATTAGGTGCTTTAGGTGCACAAACACACAGCAATATTGATTAAAAAGCGATTTTTATTATTAGGTGTATTAGGTGCACAAACACACAGCAATATTGATTAAAAAGCTATTTTTATTAATAGGTGCATTTGACGCACAAACACACAGCAATATTGATTAAAAAGGTATTTTTATTATTAGGTGCATTAGATGCACAAACACACAGCAATATTGTTTAAAAAGCGATTTTTATTATAAGGTGTATTCGGTGTACAAACACACAGCAATATTGATTAAAAAGGTATTTTTATTTTTAGGTGTATTCGGCGCACAAACACACAGCAATATTGATTAAAAAGCTATTTTTATTATTAGGTGTATTAGGTGCACAAACACAGCAATATTGATTAAAAAGGTATTTTTATTTTTAGGTGCATTAGACACACAAACACACAGCAATATTGATTAAAAAGCGATTTTTATTATTAGGTGTATTAGACGCACAAACACAGCAATATTGATTAAAAAGCTATTTTTATTATGAGGTGTATTAGGTGCACAAACAAACAGCAATATTGATTAAAAAGCTATTTTTATTATTAGGTGTATTCGGCGCACAAACAAACAGCAATATTGTTTAAAAAGCGATTTTTATTATTAGGTGTATTAATTAGGTGCACAAACACACAGAAATATTGATTAAAAAGCTATTTTTTATTATTAGGTGCATTAGATGCACAAGCACAAAGCAATATTGATTAAAAAGCGATTTTTATTATTAGGTGTATTAGATGCACAAACACACAGCAATATTGATTAAAAAGCTATTTTTATTATTAGGTGCATTAGGTGCACAAACACACAGCAATATCGATTTAAAAGGTATTTTTATTATTAGGTGCATTTGATGCACAAACACACAGCAATATTGATTAAAAAGGTATTTTTATTATTAGGTGTATTCGGCGCACAAACAAACAGCAATATTGTTTAAAAAGCGATTTTTATTATTAGGTGTATTAATTAGGTGCACAAACACACAGAAATATTGATTAAAAAGCTATTTTTTATTATTAGGTGCATTAGATGCACAAGCACAAAGCAATATTGATTAAAAAGCGATTTTTATTATTAGGTGTATTAGATGCACAAACACACAGCAATATTGATTAAAAAGCTATTTTTATTATTAGGTGCATTAGGTGCACAAACACACAGCAATATCGATTTAAAAGGTATTTTTATTATTAGGTGCATTTGATGCACAAACACACAGCAATATTGATTAAAAAGGTATTTTTATTATTAGGTGCATTAGACGCACAAACACGCAGCAATATTGATTAAAAAGCGATTTTTATTATTAGGTGTATTAAATGCACAAACACACAGCAATATTGATTAAAAAGCGATTTTTATTATTTGGTGTATTCGGCGCACAAACAAACAGCAATATTGTTTAAAAAGCGATTTTTATTATTAGGTGTATTAGGTGCACAAACACACAGAAATATTGATTAAAAAGCTATTTTTTATTATTAGGTGCATTAGATGCACAAGCACAAAGCAATATTGATTAAAAAGCGATTTTTATTATTAGGTGTATTAGATGCACAAACACACAGCAATATTGATTAAAAAGCTATTTTTATTATTAGGTGCATTAGGTGCACAAACACACAGCAATATCGATTTAAAAGGTATTTTTATTATTAGGTGCATTTGATGCACAAACACACAGCAATATTGATTAAAAAGGTATTTTTATTATTAGGTGCATTAGATGCACAAACACACAGCAATATTGTTTAAAAAGCGATTTTTATTATAAGGTGTATTCGGTGTACAAACACACAGCAATATTGATTAAAAAGGTATTTTTATTTTTAGGTGTATTCGGCGCACAAACACACAGCAATATTGATTAAAAAGCTATTTTTATTATTAGGTGTATTAGGTGCACAAACACAGCAATATTGATTAAAAAGGTATTTTTATTTTTAGGTGCATTAGACACACAAACACACAGCAATATTGATTAAAAAGCGATTTTTATTATTAGGTGTATTAGACGCACAAACACAGCAATATTGATTAAAAAGCTATTTTTATTATGAGGTGTATTAGGTGCACAAACACACAGCAATATTGATTAAAAAGGTATTATTAGGTGCATTAGGTGCACAAACACACAGCAATATTGATTAAAAAGCTATTTTTATTATTAGGTGTATTCGGCGCACAAACAAACAGCAATATTGTTTAAAAAGCGATTTTTATTATTAGGTGTATTAATTAGGTGCACAAACACACAGAAATATTGATTAAAAAGCTATTTTTTATTATTAGGTGCATTAGATGCACAAGCACAAAGCAATATTGATTAAAAAGCGATTTTTATTATTAGGTGTATTAGATGCACAAACACACAGCAATATTGATTAAAAAGCTATTTTTATTATTAGGTGCATTAGGTGCACAAACACACAGCAATATCGATTTAAAAGGTATTTTTATTATTAGGTGCATTTGATGCACAAACACACAGCAATATTGATTAAAAAGGTATTTTTATTTTTAGGTGCATTAGACGCACAAACACACAGCAATATTGATTAAAAAGCGATTTTTATTATTAGGTGTATTAAATGCACAAACACACAGCAATATTGATTAAAAAGCGATTTTTATTATTTGGTGTATCCGGCGCACAATCACACAGCAATATTGTTTAAAAAGCGATTTTTATTATTAGGTGTATTAGGTGTACAAACACACAGCAATATTGATTAAAAATGTATTTTTATTATTAGGTGTATTCGGCGCACAAACACACAGCAATATTGTTTAAAAAGCTATTTTTATTATTAGGTGTATTAGATGCACAAACACACAGCAATATTGATTAAAAAGGTATTTTTATTATTAGGTGCATTAGACGCACAGACACACAGCAATATTGATTAAAAAGCGATTTTTATTATTAGGTGTATTAGGTGCACAAACACACAGCAATATTGATTAAAAAGCTATTTTTATTATTAGGTGTATTAGGTGCACAAACACACAGCAATATTGATTAAAAAGCGATTTTTATTATTCGGTGCATTAGACGCACAAACACACAGCAATATTGATTAAAAAGCTATTTTTATTATTTGGTGTATTCGGCGCAAAAACACACAGCAATATTGATTAAAAAGCTATTTTTATTATTAGGTGCTTTAGGTGCACAAACACACAGCAATATTGATTAAAAAGCGATTTTTATTATTAGGTGTATTAGGTGCACAAACACACAGCAATATTGATTAAAAAGCTATTTTTATTATTAGGTGCATTAGACGCACAAACACACAGCAATATTGATTAAAAAGCGATTTTTATTATTAGGTGTATTAGGTGCACAAACACACAGCAATATTGATTAAAAAGCTATTTTTATTATTAGGTGCATTAGGTGCACAAACACACAGCAATATTGATTTAAAAGGTATTTTTATTAATAGGTGCATTTGACGCACAAACACACAGCAATATTGATTAAAAAGGTATTTTTATTATTAGGTGCATTAGATGCACAAACACACAGCAATATTGTTTAAAAAGCGATTTTTATTATTAGGTGTATTCGGTGTACAAACACACAGCAATATTGATTAAAAAGGTATTTTTATTTTTAGGTGTATTCGGCGCACAAACACACAGTAATATTGATTAAAAAGCTATTTTTATTATTAGGTGTATTAGGTGCACAAACACACAGCAATATTGATTAAAAAGGTATTTTTATTATTAGCTGCATTAGACACACAAACGCACAGCAATATTGATTAAAAAGCGATTTTTATTATTAGGTGAATTAGACGCACAAACACAGCAATATTGATTAAAAAGCTATTTTTATTATGAGATGTATTAGGTGCACAAACACACAGCAATATTGATTAAAAAGGTATTATTAGGTGCATTAGGTGCACAAACACACAGCAATATTGATTAAAAAGCGATTTTTATTATTAGGTGTATTAGACGCACAAACACAGCAATATTGATTAAAAAGCTATTTTTATTATGAGGTGTATTAGGTGCACAAACACACAGCAATATTGATTAAAAAGGTATTATTAGGTGCATTAGGTGCACAAACACACAGCAATATTGATTAAAAAGCTATTTTTATTATTAGGTGTATTCGGCGCACAAACAAACAGCAATATTGTTTAAAAAGCGATTTTTATTATTAGGTGTATTAGGTGCACAAACACACAGAAATATTGATTAAAAAGCTATTTTTTATTATTAGGTGCATTAGATGCACAAGCACAAAGCAATATTGATTAAAAAGCGATTTTTATTATTAGGTGTATTAGATGCACAAACACACAGCAATATTGATTAAAAAGCTATTTTTATTATTAGGTGCATTAGGTGCACAAACACACAGCAATATCGATTTAAAAGGTATTTTTATTATTAGGTGCATTTGATGCACAAACACACAGCAATATTGATTAAAAAGGTATTTTTATTATTAGGTGCATTAGACGCACAAACACACAGCAATATTGATTAAAAAGCGATTTTTATTATTAGGTGTATTAAATGCACAAACACACAGCAATATTGATTAAAAAGCGATTTTTATTATTTGGTGTATCCGGCGCACAAACACACAGCAATATTGTTTAAAAAGCGATTTTTATTATTAGGTGTATTAGGTGTACAAACACACAGCAATATTGATTAAAAATGTATTTTTATTATTAGGTGTATTCGGCGCACAAACACACAGCAATATTGTTTAAAAAGCTATTTTTATTATTAGGTGTATTAGATGCACAAACACACAGCAATATTGATTAAAAAGGTATTTTTATTATTAGGTGCATTAGACGCACAGACACACAGCAATATTGATTAAAAAGCGATTTTTATTATTAGGTGTATTAGGTGCACAAACACACAGCAATATTGATTAAAAAGCTATTTTTATTATTAGGTGTATTAGGTGCACAAACACACAGCAATATTGATTAAAAAGCGATTTTTATTATTCGGTGCATTAGACGCACAAACACACAGCAATATTGATTAAAAAGCTATTTTTATTATTTGGTGTATTCGCCGCAAAAACACACAGCAATATTGATTAAAAAGCTATTTTTATTATTAGGTGCTTTCGGTGCACAAACACACAGCAATATTGATTAAAAAGCGATTTTTATTATTAGGTGTATTAGGTGCACAAACACACAGCAATATTGATTAAAAAGCTATTTTTATTATTAGGTGCATTAGACGCACAAACACACAGCAATATTGATTAAAAAGCGATTTTTATTATTAGGTGTATTAGGTGCACAAACACACAGCAATATTGATTAAAAAGCTATTTTTATTATTAGGTGCATTAGGTGCACAAACACACAGCAATATTGATTTAAAAGGTATTTTTATTAATAGGTGCATTTGACGCACAAACACACAGCAATATTGATTAAAAAGGTATTTTTATTATTAGGTGCATTAGATGCACAAACACACAGCAATATTGTTTAAAAAGCGATTTTTATTATTAGGTGTATTCGGTGTACAAACACACAGCAATATTGATTAAAAAGGTATTTTTATTTTTAGGTGTATTCGGCGCACAAACACACAGTAATATTGATTAAAAAGCTATTTTTATTATTAGGTGTATTAGGTGCACAAACACACAGCAATATTGATTAAAAAGGTATTTTTATTATTAGGTGCATTAGACACACAAACGCACAGCAATATTGATTAAAAAGCGATTTTTATTATTAGGTGAATTAGACGCACAAACACAGCAATATTGATTAAAAAGCTATTTTTATTATGAGGTGTATTAGGTGCACAAACACACAGCAATATTGATTAAAAAGGTATTATTAGGTGCATTAGGTGCACAAACACACAGCAATATTGATTAAAAAGCTATTTTTATTATTAGGTGTATTCGGCACACAAACAAACAGCAATATTGTTTAAAAAGCGATTTTTATTATTAGGTGTATTAGGTGCACAAACACACAGAAATATTGATTAAAAAGCTATTTTTTATTATTAGGTGCATTAGATGCACAAGCACAAAGCAATATTGATTAAAAAGCGATTTTTATTATGAGGTGTATTAGATGCACAAACACACAGCAATATTGATTAAAAAGCTATTTTTATTATTAGGTGCATTAGGTGCACAAACACACAGCAATATCGATTTAAAAGGTATTTTTATTATTAGGTGCATTTGATGCACAAACACACAGCAATATTGATTAAAAAGGTATTTTTATTATTAGGTGCATTAGACGCACAAACACACAGCAATATTGATTAAAAAGCGATTTTTATTATTAGGTGTATTAAATGCACAAACACACAGCAATATTGATTAAAAAGCGATTTTTATTATTTGGTGTATTCGACGCACAAACACACAGCAATATTGTTTAAAAAGCGATTTTTATTATTAGGTGTATTAGGTGTACAAACACACAGCAATATTGATTAAAAATGTATTTTTATTATTAGGTGTATTCGGCGCACAAACACACAGCAATATTGTTTAAAAAGCTATTTTTATTATTAGGTGTATTAGATGCACAAACACACAGCAATATTGATTAAAAAGGTATTTTTATTATTAGGTGCATTAGACGCACAGACACACAGCAATATTGATTAAAAAGCGATTTTTATTATTAGGTGTATTAGGTGCACAAACACACAGCAATATTGATTAAAAAGCTATTTTTATTATTAGGTGTATTAGGTGCACAAACACACAGCAATATTGATTAAAAAGCGATTTTTATTATTCGGTGCATTAGACGCACAAACACACAGCAATATTGATTAAAAAGCTATTTTTATTATTTGGTGTATTCGGCGCAAAAACACACAGCAATATTGATTAAAAAGCTATTTTTATTATTAGGTGCTTTAGGTGCACAAACACACAGCAATATTGATTAAAAAGCGATTATTATTATTAGGTATATTAGGTGCACAAACACACAGCAATATTGATTAAAAAGCTATTTTTATTATTAGGTGCATTAGACGCACAAACACACAGCAATATTGATTAAAAAGCGATTTTTATTATTAGGTGTATTAGGTGCACAAACACACAGCAATATTGATTAAAAAGCTATTTTTATTATTAGGTGCATTAGGTGCACAAACACACAGCAATATTGATTTAAAAGGTATTTTTATTAATAGGTGCATTTGACGCACAAACACACAGCAATATTGATTAAAAAGGTATTTTTATTATTAGGTGCATTAGATGCACAAACACACAGCAATATTGTTTAAAAAGCGATTTTTATTATTAGGTGTATTCGGTGTACAAACACACAGCAATATTGATTAAAAAGGTATTTTTATTTTTAGGTGTATTCGGCGCACAAACACACAGTAATATTGATTAAAAAGCTATTTTTATTATTAGGTGTATTAGGTGCACAAACACACAGCAATATTGATTAAAAAGGTATTTTTATTATTAGGTGCATTAGACACACAAACGCACAGCAATATTGATTAAAAAGCGATTTTTATTATTAGGTGAATTAGACGCACAAACACAGCAATATTGATTAAAAAGCTATTTTTATTATGAGGTGTATTAGGTGCACAAACACACAGCAATATTGATTAAAAAGGTATTATTAGGTGCATTAGGTGCACAAACACACAGCAATATTGATTAAAAAGCTATTTTTATTATTCGGTGTATTCGGTGCACAAACACACAGCAATATTGATTAAAAAGCGATTTTTATTATTAGGTGTATTCGGCGCACAAACAAACAGCAATATTGTTTAAAAAGCGATTTTTATTATTAGGTGTATTAGACGCACAAGCACAAAGCAATATTGGTTAAAAAGCGATTTTTATTATTAGGTTTATTAGGTGCACAAACACACAGCAATATTGATTAAAAAGCTATTTTTATTATTAGGTGCATTAGACGCACAAGCACAAAGCAATATTGATTAAAAAGCGATTTTTATTATTAGGTGCATTAGACGCACAAACACACAGCAATATTGAATAAAAAGCGATTTTTATTATTAGGTGCACAAACACACAGCAATATTGTTTAAAAAGCGATTTTTATTATTAGGTGTATTAGGTGTACAAACACACAGCAATATTGATTGAAAAGGTATTTTTATTATTAGGTGTATTCGGCGCACAAACACACAGCAATATTGTTTAAAAAGCTATTTTTATTATTAGGTGTATTAGATGCACAAACACACAGCAATATTGATTTAAAAGGTATTTTTATTATTAGGTGCATTAGACGCACAAACACACAGCAATATTGATTAAAAAGCGATTTTTATTATTAGGTGTATTAGGTGCACAAACACACAGCAATATTGATTAAAAAGCTATTTTTATTATTAGGTGTATTAGGTGCACAAACACACAGCAATATTGATTAAACAGCGATTTTTATTATTCGGTGCATTAGACGCACAAACACACAGCAATATTGATTTAAAAGCTATTTTTATTATTAGGTGTATTCGGCGCACAAACACACAGCAATATTGATTAAAAAGCTATTTTTATTATTAGGTGCTTTAGGTGCACAAACACACAGCAATATTGATTAAAAAGCGATTTTTATTATTAGGTGTATTAGATGCACAAACACACAGCAATATTGATTAAAAAGCTATTTTTATTATTAGGTGCTTTAGGTGCACAAACACACAGCAATATTGATTAAAAAGCGATTTTTATTATTAGGTGTATTAGGTGCACAAACACACAGCAATATTGATTAAAAAGCTATTTTTATTAATAGGTGCATTTGACGCACAAACACACAGCAATATTGATTAAAAAGGTATTTTTATTATTAGGTGCATTAGATGCACAAACACACAGCAATATTGTTTAAAAAGCGATTTTTATTATAAGGTGTATTCGGTGTACAAACACACAGCAATATTGATTAAAAAGGTATTTTTATTTTTAGGTGTATTCGGCGCACAAACACACAGCAATATTGATTAAAAAGCTATTTTTATTATTAGGTGTATTAGGTGCACAAACACAGCAATATTGATTAAAAAGGTATTTTTATTTTTAGGTGCATTAGACACACAAACACACAGCAATATTGATTAAAAAGCGATTTTTATTATTAGGTGTATTAGACGCACAAACACAGCAATATTGATTAAAAAGCTATTTTTATTATGAGGTGTATTAGGTGCACAAACAAACAGCAATATTGATTAAAAAGCTATTTTTATTATTAGGTGTATTCGGCGCACAAACAAACAGCAATATTGTTTAAAAAGCGATTTTTATTATTAGGTGTATTAATTAGGTGCACAAACACACAGAAATATTGATTAAAAAGCTATTTTTTATTATTAGGTGCATTAGATGCACAAGCACAAAGCAATATTGATTAAAAAGCGATTTTTATTATTAGGTGTATTAGATGCACAAACACACAGCAATATTGATTAAAAAGCTATTTTTATTATTAGGTGCATTAGGTGCACAAACACACAGCAATATCGATTTAAAAGGTATTTTTATTATTAGGTGCATTTGATGCACAAACACACAGCAATATTGATTAAAAAGGTATTTTTATTATTAGGTGTATTCGGCGCACAAACAAACAGCAATATTGTTTAAAAAGCGATTTTTATTATTAGGTGTATTAATTAGGTGCACAAACACACAGAAATATTGATTAAAAAGCTATTTTTTATTATTAGGTGCATTAGATGCACAAGCACAAAGCAATATTGATTAAAAAGCGATTTTTATTATTAGGTGTATTAGATGCACAAACACACAGCAATATTGATTAAAAAGCTATTTTTATTATTAGGTGCATTAGGTGCACAAACACACAGCAATATCGATTTAAAAGGTATTTTTATTATTAGGTGCATTTGATGCACAAACACACAGCAATATTGATTAAAAAGGTATTTTTATTATTAGGTGCATTAGACGCACAAACACGCAGCAATATTGATTAAAAAGCGATTTTTATTATTAGGTGTATTAAATGCACAAACACACAGCAATATTGATTAAAAAGCGATTTTTATTATTTGGTGTATTCGGCGCACAAACAAACAGCAATATTGTTTAAAAAGCGATTTTTATTATTAGGTGTATTAGGTGCACAAACACACAGAAATATTGATTAAAAAGCTATTTTTTATTATTAGGTGCATTAGATGCACAAGCACAAAGCAATATTGATTAAAAAGCGATTTTTATTATTAGGTGTATTAGATGCACAAACACACAGCAATATTGATTAAAAAGCTATTTTTATTATTAGGTGCATTAGGTGCACAAACACACAGCAATATCGATTTAAAAGGTATTTTTATTATTAGGTGCATTTGATGCACAAACACACAGCAATATTGATTAAAAAGGTATTTTTATTATTAGGTGCATTAGACGCACAAACACACAGCAATATTGATTAAAAAGCGATTTTTATTATTAGGTGTATTAAATGCACAAACACACAGCAATATTGATTAAAAAGCGATTTTTATTATTTGGTGTATCCGGCGCACAAACACACAGCAATATTGTTTAAAAAGCGATTTTTATTATTAGGTGTATTAGGTGTACAAACACACAGCAATATTGATTAAAAATGTATTTTTATTATTAGGTGTATTCGGCGCACAAACACACAGCAATATTGTTTAAAAAGCTATTTTTATTATTAGGTGTATTAGATGCACAAACACACAGCAATATTGATTAAAAAGGTATTTTTATTATTAGGTGCATTAGACGCACAGACACACAGCAATATTGATTAAAAAGCGATTTTTATTATTAGGTGTATTAGGTGCACAAACACACAGCAATATTGATTAAAAAGCTATTTTTATTATTAGGTGTATTAGGTGCACAAACACACAGCAATATTGATTAAAAAGCGATTTTTATTATTCGGTGCATTAGACGCACAAACACACAGCAATATTGATTAAAAAGCTATTTTTATTATTTGGTGTATTCGCCGCAAAAACACACAGCAATATTGATTAAAAAGCTATTTTTATTATTAGGTGCTTTAGGTGCACAAACACACAGCAATATTGATTAAAAAGCGATTTTTATTATTAGGTGTATTAGGTGCACAAACACACAGCAATATTGATTAAAAAGCTATTTTTATTATTAGGTGCATTAGACGCACAAACACACAGCAATATTGATTAAAAAGCGATTTTTATTATTAGGTGTATTAGGTGCACAAACACACAGCAATATTGATTAAAAAGCTATTTTTATTATTAGGTGCATTAGGTGCACAAACACACAGCAATATTGATTTAAAAGGTATTTTTATTAATAGGTGCATTTGACGCACAAACACACAGCAATATTGATTAAAAAGGTATTTTTATTATTAGGTGCATTAGATGCACAAACACACAGCAATATTGTTTAAAAAGCGATTTTTATTATTAGGTGTATTCGGTGTACAAACACACAGCAATATTGATTAAAAAGGTATTTTTATTTTTAGGTGTATTCGGCGCACAAACACACAGTAATATTGATTATAAAGCTATTTTTATTATTAGGTGTATTAGGTGCACAAACACACAGCAATATTGATTAAAAAGGTATTTTTATTATTAGGTGCATTAGACACACAAACGCACAGCAATATTGATTAAAAAGCGATTTTTATTATTAGGTGAATTAGACGCACAAACACAGCAATATTGATTAAAAAGCTATTTTTATTATGAGGTGTATTAGGTGCACAAACACACAGCAATATTGATTAAAAAGGTATTATTAGGTGCACAAACACACAGCAATATTGATTAAAAAGCTATTTTTATTATTAGGTGTATTCGGCACACAAACAAACAGCAATATTGTTTAAAAAGCGATTTTTATTATTAGGTGTATTAGGTGCACAAACACACAGAAATATTGATTAAAAAGCTATTTTTTATTATTAGGTGCATTAGATGCACAAGCACAAAGCAATATTGATTAAAAAGCGATTTTTATTATGAGGTGTATTAGATGCACAAACACACAGCAATATTGATTAAAAAGCTATTTTTATTATTAGGTGCATTAGGTGCACAAACACACAGCAATATCGATTTAAAAGGTATTTTTATTATTAGGTGCATTTGATGCACAAACACACAGCAATATTGATTAAAAAGGTATTTTTATTATTAGGTGCATTAGACGCACAAACACACAGCAATATTGATTAAAAAGCGATTTTTATTATTAGGTGTATTAAATGCACAAACACACAGCAATATTGATTAAAAAGCGATTTTTATTATTTGGTGTATTCGACGCACAAACACACAGCAATATTGTTTAAAAAGCGATTTTTATTATTAGGTGTATTAGGTGTACAAACACACAGCAATATTGATTAAAAATGTATTTTTATTATTAGGTGTATTCGGCGCACAAACACACAGCAATATTGTTTAAAAAGCTATTTTTATTATTAGGTGTATTAGATGCACAAACACACAGCAATATTGATTAAAAAGGTATTTTTATTATTAGGTGCATTAGACGCACAGACACACAGCAATATTGATTAAAAAGCGATTTTTATTATTAGGTGTATTAGGTGCACAAACACACAGCAATATTGATTAAAAAGCTATTTTTATTATTAGGTGTATTAGGTGCACAAACACACAGCAATATTGATTAAAAAGCGATTTTTATTATTCGGTGCATTAGACGCACAAACACACAGCAATATTGATTAAAAAGCTATTTTTATTATTTGGTGTATTCGGCGCAAAAACACACAGCAATATTGATTAAAAAGCTATTTTTATTATTAGGTGCTTTAGGTGCACAAACACACAGCAATATTGATTAAAAAGCGATTTTTATTATTAGGTATATTAGGTGCACAAACACACAGCAATATTGATTAAAAAGCTATTTTTATTATTAGGTGCATTAGACGCACAAACACACAGCAATATTGATTAAAAAGCGATTTTTATTATTAGGTGTATTAGGTGCACAAACACACAGCAATATTGATTAAAAAGCTATTTTTATTATTAGGTGCATTAGGTGCACAAACACACAGCAATATTGATTTAAAAGGTATTTTTATTAATAGGTGCATTTGACGCACAAACACACAGCAATATTGATTAAAAAGGTATTTTTATTATTAGGTGCATTAGATGCACAAACACACAGCAATATTGTTTAAAAAGCGATTTTTATTATTAGGTGTATTCGGTGTACAAACACACAGCAATATTGATTAAAAAGGTATTTTTATTTTTAGGTGTATTCGGCGCACAAACACACAGTAATATTGATTAAAAAGCTATTTTTATTATTAGGTGTATTAGGTGCACAAACACACAGCAATATTGATTAAAAAGGTATTTTTATTATTAGGTGCATTAGACACACAAACGCACAGCAATATTGATTAAAAAGTGATTTTTATTATTAGGTGAATTAGACGCACAAACACAGCAATATTGATTAAAAAGCTATTTTTATTATGAGGTGTATTAGGTGCACAAACACACAGCAATATTGATTAAAAAGGTATTATTAGGTGCATTAGGTGCACAAACACACAGCAATATTGATTAAAAAGCTATTTTTATTATTCGGTGTATTCGGTGCACAAACACACAGCAATATTGATTAAAAAGCGATTTTTATTATTAGGTGTATTCGGCGCACAAACAAACAGCAATATTGTTTAAAAAGCGATTTTTATTATTAGGTGTATTAGACGCACAAGCACAAAGCAATATTGGTTAAAAAGCGATTTTTATTATTAGGTTTATTAGGTGCACAAACACACAGCAATATTGATTAAAAAGCTATTTTTATTATTAGGTGCATTAGACGCACAAGCACAAAGCAATATTGATTAAAAAGCGATTTTTATTATTAGGTGCATTAGACGCACAAACACACAGCAATATTGAATAAAAAGCGATTTTTATTATTAGGTGCACAAACACACAGCAATATTGTTTAAAAAGCGATTTTTATTATTAGGTGTATTAGGTGTACAAACACACAGCAATATTGATTGAAAAGGTATTTTTATTATTAGGTGTATTCGGCGCACAAACACACAGCAATATTGTTTAAAAAGCTATTTTTATTATTAGGTGTATTAGATGCACAAACACACAGCAATATTGATTTAAAAGGTATTTTTATTATTAGGTGCATTAGACGCACAAACGCACAGCAATATTGATTAAAAAGCGATTTTTATTATTAGGTGTATTAGGTGCACAAACACACAGCAATATTGATTAAAAAGCTATTTTTATTATTAGGTGTATTAGGTGCACAAACACACAGCAATATTGATTAAACAGCGATTTTTATTATTCGGTGCATTAGACGCACAAACACACAGCAATATTGATTTAAAAGCTATTTTTATTATTAGGTGTATTCGGCGCACAAACACACAGCAATATTGATTAAAAAGCTATTTTTATTATTAGGTGCTTTAGGTGCACAAACACACAGCAATATTGATTAAAAAGCGATTTTTATTATGAGGTGTATTAGATGCACAAACACACAGCAATATTGATTAAAAAGCTATTTTTATTATTAGGTGCTTTAGGTGCACAAACACACAGCAATATTGATTAAAAAGCGATTTTTATTATTAGGTGTATTAGGTGCACAAACACACAGCAATATTGATTAAAAAGCTATTTTTATTAATAGGTGCATTTGACGCACAAACACACAGCAATATTGATTAAAAAGGTATTTTTATTATTAGGTGCATTAGATGCACAAACACACAGCAATATTGTTTAAAAAGCGATTTTTATTATAAGGTGTATTCGGTGTACAAACACACAGCAATATTGATTAAAAAGGTATTTTTATTTTTAGGTGTATTCGGCGCACAAACACACAGCAATATTGATTAAAAAGCTATTTTTATTATTAGGTGTATTAGGTGCACAAACACAGCAATATTGATTAAAAAGGTATTTTTATTTTTAGGTGCATTAGACACACAAACACACAGCAATATTGATTAAAAAGCGATTTTTATTATTAGGTGTATTAGACGCACAAACACAGCAATATTGATTAAAAAGCTATTTTTATTATGAGGTGTATTAGGTGCACAAACAAACAGCAATATTGATTAAAAAGCTATTTTTATTATTAGGTGTATTCGGCGCACAAACAAACAGCAATATTGTTTAAAAAGCGATTTTTATTATTAGGTGTATTAATTAGGTGCACAAACACACAGAAATATTGATTAAAAAGCTATTTTTTATTATTAGGTGCATTAGATGCACAAGCACAAAGCAATATTGATTAAAAAGCGATTTTTATTATTAGGTGTATTAGATGCACAAACACACAGCAATATTGATTAAAAAGCTATTTTTATTATTAGGTGCATTAGGTGCACAAACACACAGCAATATCGATTTAAAAGGTATTTTTATTATTAGGTGCATTTGATGCACAAACACACAGCAATATTGATTAAAAAGGTATTTTTATTATTAGGTGTATTCGGCGCACAAACAAACAGCAATATTGTTTAAAAAGCGATTTTTATTATTAGGTGTATTAATTAGGTGCACAAACACACAGCAATATTGTTTAAAAAGCGATTTTTATTATTAGGTGTATTAGGTGTACAAACACACAGCAATATTGATTAAAAATGTATTTTTATTATTAGGTGTATTCGGCGCACAAACACACAGCAATATTGTTTAAAAAGCTATTTTTATTATTAGGTGTATTAGATGCACAAACACACAGCAATATTGATTAAAAAGGTATTTTTATTATTAGGTGCATTAGACGCACAGACACACAGCAATATTGATTAAAAAGCGATTTTTATTATTAGGTGTATTAGGTGCACAAACACACAGCAATATTGATTAAAAAGCTATTTTTATTATTAGGTGTATTAGGTGCACAAACACACAGCAATATTGATTAAAAAGCGATTTTTATTATTCGGTGCATTAGACGCACAAACACACAGCAATATTGATTAAAAAGCTATTTTTATTATTTGGTGTATTCGGCGCAAAAACACACAGCAATATTGATTAAAAAGCTATTTTTATTATTAGGTGCTTTAGGTGCACAAACACACAGCAATATTGATTAAAAAGCGATTTTTATTATTAGGTGTATTAGGTGCACAAACACACAGCAATATTGATTAAAAAGGTATTTTTATTATTAGGTGCATTAGATGCACAAACACACAGCAATATTGTTTAAAAAGCGATTTTTATTATTAGGTGTATTCGGTGTACAAACACACAGCAATATTGATTAAAAAGGTATTTTTATTTTTAGGTGTATTCGGCGCACAAACACACAGTAATATTGATTAAAAAGCTATTTTTATTATTAGGTGTATTAGGTGCACAAACACACAGCAATATTGATTAAAAAGGTATTTTTATTATTAGGTGCATTAGACACACAAACGCACAGCAATATTGATTAAAAAGCGATTTTTATTATTAGGTGAATTAGACGCACAAACACAGCAATATTGATTAAAAAGCTATTTTTATTATGAGATGTATTAGGTGCACAAACACACAGCAATATTGATTAAAAAGGTATTATTAGGTGCATTAGGTGCACAAACACACAGCAATATTGATTAAAAAGCGATTTTTATTATTAGGTGTATTAGACGCACAAACACAGCAATATTGATTAAAAAGCTATTTTTATTATGAGGTGTATTAGGTGCACAAACACACAGCAATATTGATTAAAAAGGTATTATTAGGTGCATTAGGTGCACAAACACACAGCAATATTGATTAAAAAGCTATTTTTATTATTAGGTGTATTCGGCGCACAAACAAACAGCAATATTGTTTAAAAAGCGATTTTTATTATTAGGTGCATTAGGTGCACAAACACACAGAAATATTGATTAAAAAGCTATTTTTTATTATTAGGTGCATTAGATGCACAAGCACAAAGCAATATTGATTAAAAAGCGATTTTTATTATTAGGTGTATTAGATGCACAAACACACAGCAATATTGATTAAAAAGCTATTTTTATTATTATTATTATTTATTTTTTTTTGTATACAAGGTCGAGGCTCGTGAAAGAGCGAACATTAATCACACAGAAAGACAAACCGACACATAAAACATATAACATAGGGAGCGGTAGACAAGATGGGGAGAGAGGGGGAAGGACACAAACACAACATTTGAGAGCAGGGACCGAGAGACATGGAGACATCGAGAGATCTGAGAGAGGGCGAGGGCTTTGGGGGGGGGCATGGGAAGGGGGCGGTGGGAGAGGTATAAAACATATGGACACTGCCAGGACTTCCAGGAAAGAAGTTGGAATTTCAAACAAGGTGGATCTGGGGTGAATTAGCGGGGGTAGAAAAGATCAAGGTTTTGGATGGGGGAAGATAAGAGATGGTGGTGAACAGCTGTTTTAAAGACCTGGAGGGAGGAGTGGGATTGAAGGGAGTGAGGGAGTTTGTTCCAGAGGCGGGAGAAAAGAGGAATGAAAGAGTGAAGGTGAGCAGAGAGCCGAGATTTCGGCAGTTTAACCATCAGAGGGTTGCTGGCAGATCTTGTGCGACCTGTAGGAATATTTGGGGGACAGAGCACAGAGAGAGCTGGGGGTGCAAGGCCGGAGAGGAGTCGGTAGAAGACATTAGGTGCATTAGGTGCACAAACACACAGCAATATCGATTTAAAAGGTATTTTTATTATTAGGTGCATTTGATGCACAAACACACAGCAATATTGATTAAAAAGGTATTTTTATTATTAGGTGCATTAGACGCACAAACACACAGCAATATTGATTAAAAAGCGATTTTTATTATTAGGTGTATTAAATGCACAAACACACAGCAATATTGATTAAAAAGCGATTTTTATTATTTGGTGTATCCGGCGCACAAACACACAGCAATATTGTTTAAAAAGCGATTTTTATTATTAGGTGTATTAGGTGTACAAACACACAGCAATATTGATTAAAAATGTATTTTTATTATTAGGTGTATTCGGCGCACAAACACACAGCAATATTGTTTAAAAAGCTATTTTTATTATTAGGTGTATTAGATGCACAAACACACAGCAATATTGATTAAAAAGGTATTTTTATTATTAGGTGCATTAGACGCACAGACACACAGCAATATTGATTAAAAAGCGATTTTTATTATTAGGTGTATTAGGTGCACAAACACACAGCAATATTGATTAAAAAGCTATTTTTATTATTAGGTGTATTAGGTGCACAAACACACAGCAATATTGATTAAAAAGCGATTTTTATTATTCGGTGCATTAGACGCACAAACACACAGCAATATTGATTAAAAAGCTATTTTTATTATTTGGTGTATTCGGCCGCAAAAACACACAGCAATATTGATTAAAAAGCTATTTTTATTATTAGGTGCTTTAGGTGCACAAACACACAGCAATATTGATTAAAAAGCGATTTTTATTATTAGGTGTATTAGGTGCACAAACACACAGCAATATTGATTAAAAAGCTATTTTTATTATTAGGTGCATTAGACGCACAAACACACAGCAATATTGATTAAAAAGCGATTTTTATTATTAGGTGTATTAGGTGCACAAACACACAGCAATATTGATTAAAAAGCTATTTTTATTATTAGGTGCATTAGGTGCACAAACACACAGCAATATTGATTTAAAAGGTATTTTTATTAATAGGTGCATTTGACGCACAAACACACAGCAATATTGATTAAAAAGGTATTTTTATTATTAGGTGCATTAGATGCACAAACACACAGCAATATTGTTTAAAAAGCGATTTTTATTATTAGGTGTATTCGGTGTACAAACACACAGCAATATTGATTAAAAAGGTATTTTTATTTTTAGGTGTATTCGGCGCACAAACACACAGTAATATTGATTAAAAAGCTATTTTTATTATTAGGTGTATTAGGTGCACAAACACACAGCAATATTGATTAAAAAGGTATTTTTATTATTAGGTGCATTAGACACACAAACGCACAGCAATATTGATTAAAAAGCGATTTTTATTATTAGGTGAATTAGACGCACAAACACAGCAATATTGATTAAAAAGCTATTTTTATTATGAGGTGTATTAGGTGCACAAACACACAGCAATATTGATTAAAAAGGTATTATTAGGTGCATTAGGTGCACAAACACACAGCAATATTGATTAAAAAGCTATTTTTATTATTAGGTGTATTCGGCGCACAAACAAACAGCAATATTGTTTAAAAAGCGATTTTTATTATTAGGTGTATTAGGTGCACAAACACACAGAAATATTGATTAAAAAGCTATTTTTTATTATTAGGTGCATTAGATGCACAAGCACAAAGCAATATTGATTAAAAAGCGATTTTTATTATGAGGTGTATTAGATGCACAAACACACAGCAATATTGATTAAAAAGCTATTTTTATTATTAGGTGCATTAGGTGCACAAACACACAGCAATATCGATTTAAAAGGTATTTTTATTATTAGGTGCATTTGATGCACAAACACACAGCAATATTGATTAAAAAGGTATTTTTATTATTAGGTGCATTAGACGCACAAACACACAGCAATATTGATTAAAAAGCGATTTTTATTATTAGGTGTATTAAATGCACAAACACACAGCAATATTGTTTAAAAAGCGATTTTTATTATTAGGTGTATTAGGTGTACAAACACACAGCAATATTGATTAAAAATGTATTTTTATTATTAGGTGTATTCGGCGCACAAACACACAGCAATATTGTTTAAAAAGCTATTTTTATTATTAGGTGTATTAGATGCACAAACACACAGCAATATTGATTAAAAAGGTATTTTTATTATTAGGTGCATTAGACGCACAGACACACAGCAATATTGATTAAAAAGCGATTTTTATTATTAGGTGTATTAGGTGCACAAACACACAGCAATATTGATTAAAAAGCTATTTTTATTATTAGGTGTATTAGGTGCACAAACACACAGCAATATTGATTAAAAAGCGATTTTTATTATTCGGTGCATTAGACGCACAAACACACAGCAATATTGATTAAAAAGCTATTTTTATTATTTGGTGTATTAGGCGCAAAAACACACAGCAATATTGATTAAAAAGCTATTTTTATTATTAGGTGCTTTAGGTGCACAAACACACAGCAATATTGATTAAAAAGCGATTTTTATTATTAGGTATATTAGGTGCACAAACACACAGCAATATTGATTAAAAAGCTATTTTTATTATTAGGTGCATTAGACGCACAAACACACAGCAATATTGATTAAAAAGCGATTTTTATTATTAGGTGTATTAGGTGCACAAACACACAGCAATATTGATTAAAAAGCTATTTTTATTATTAGGTGCATTAGGTGCACAAACACACAGCAATATTGATTTAAAAGGTATTTTTATTAATAGGTGCATTTGACGCACAAACACACAGCAATATTGATTAAAAAGGTATTTTTATTATTAGGTGCATTTGATGCACAAACACACAGCAATATTGTTTAAAAAGCGATTTTTATTATTAGGTGTATTCGGTGTACAAACACACAGCAATATTGATTAAAAAGGTATTTTTATTTTTAGGTGTATTCGGCGCACAAACACACAGTAATATTGATTAAAAAGCTATTTTTATTATTAGGTGTATTAGGTGCACAAACACACAGCAATATTGATTAAAAAGGTATTTTTATTATTAGGTGCATTAGACACACAAACGCACAGCAATATTGATTAAAAAGCGATTTTTATTATTAGGTGAATTAGACGCACAAACACAGCAATATTGATTAAAAAGCTATTTTTATTATGAGGTGTATTAGGTGCACAAACACACAGCAATATTGATTAAAAAGGTATTATTAGGTGCATTAGGTGCACAAACACACAGCAATATTGATTAAAAAGCTATTTTTATTATTCGGTGTATTCGGTGCACAAACACACAGCAATATTGATTAAAAAGCGATTTTTATTATTAGGTGTATTCGGCGCACAAACAAACAGCAATATTGTTTAAAAAGCGATTTTTATTATTAGGTGTATTAGACGCACAAGCACAAAGCAATATTGGTTAAAAAGCGATTTTTATTATTAGGTTTATTAGGTGCACAAACACACAGCAATATTGATTAAAAAGCTATTTTTATTATTAGGTGCATTAGACGCACAAGCACAAAGCAATATTGATTAAAAAGCTATTTTTATTATTAGGTGTATTAGGTGCACAAACACACAGCAATATTGATTAAACAGCAATTTTTATTATTCGGTGCATTAGACGCACAAACACACAGCAATATTGATTTAAAAGCTATTTTTATTATTAGGTGTATTCGGCGCACAAACACACAGCAATATTGATTAAAAAGCTATTTTTTATTATTAGGTGCTTTAGGTGCACAAACACACAGCAATATTGATTAAAAAGCGATTTTTATTATTAGGTGTATTAGGTGCACAAACACACAGCAATATTGATTAAAAAGCTATTTTTATTATTCGGTGCATTAGACGCACAAACACACAGCAATATTGATTAAAAAGCGATTTTTATTATTAGGTGTATTAGGTGCACAAACACACAGCAATATTGATTAAAAAGCTATTTTTATTATTAGGTGCATTAGGTGTACAAACACACAGCAATATTGATTTAAAAGGTATTTTTATTAATAGGTGCATTTGACGCACAAACACACAGCAATATTGATTAAAAAGGTATTTTTATTATTAGGTGCATTAGATGCACAAACACACAGCAATATTGTTTAAAAAGCGATTTTTATTATAAGGTGTATTCGGTGTACAAACACACAGCAATATTGATTAAAAAGCGATTTTTATTATTAGGTGTATTCGGCGCACAAACACACAGCAATATTGATTAAAAAGCTATTTTTATTATTAGGTGTATTAGTTGCACAAACACACAGCAATATTGATTAAAAAGGTATTTTTATTTTTAGGTGCATTAGACACACAAACACACAGCAATATTGATTAAAAAGCTATTTTTATTATTCGGTGTATTCGGCGCACAAACACACAGCAATATTGATTAAAAAGCGATTTTTATTATTAGGTGCATTAGACACACAAGCACAAAGCAATATTGATTAAAAAGCGATTTTTATTATTAGGTGTATTAGATGCACAAACACACAGCAATATTGATTAAAAAGCTATTTTTATTATTAGGTGTATTAGGTGCACAAACACACAGCAATATTGATTAAAAAGGTATTTTTATTATTAGGTGCATTTGACGCACAAACACACAGCAATATTGATTTAAAAGGTATTTTTATTATTCGGTGCATTAGATGCACAAACACACAGCAATATTGTTTAAAAAGCGATTTTTATTATTAGGTGTATTCGGTGTACAAACACACAGCAATATTGATTAAAAAGCTATTTTTATTATTAGGTGCATTCGGCGCACAAACACACAGCAATATTGATTAAAAAGCGATTTTTATTATTAGGTGTATTCGGCGCACAAACACACAGCTTAATATTGTTTAAAAAGCTATTTTTATTTTTCGGTGTATTAGGTGCACAAACACACAGCAATATTGATTAAAAAGCTATTTTTATTATTAGGTGCATTAGGTGCACAAACACACAGCAATATTGATTAAAAAGGTATTTTTATTATTCGGTGCATTAGACGCACAAACACACAGCAATATTGATTAAAAAGCGATTTTTATTTCCAAAATGGCTGACAGTTCGAACAATCGATCAATGCACAAAAATATTCTGTGGGATTCAAAGAAACGAACAGTTAATAACTCTCCTCCTCATTGTATACAAATGGGAAGTTAGGATTTGGAAATGAAGCTGAAAGTCCATGGCAGCTCATGGGAAGCACAGTTTCATCCAGGAACACTGAACTACAATCAATACCTGGAAAATCAGGAACAACAAACTGAAATTGCTGCTTCCTTGAGCTTTGAAAAGTTCTTACCTGAGTTCATAATACATTTTATGCATTGGAAGAGTGGAGGTTATCAACTTTTTTTAAAAATGGAAAAGCTCTTTAGTCGTTTGTAGAAAAGATGATGTGGACGATGAGTAGTACGTATTGAAAGTCTGCAGTGGGCAGGTAGATGACGTCATCACTGAGAAGTATAATCAACCGTTCACTATGGGGATCTGTGCCATCGTTGGGTCGTTTCTGGAAGGTGAGTAGAAACACTTCCAGGAGAAATAACATTTCATTATGAAAGAGAAATTGTAGAGACTTGTAATGAGTTTTGTTGGTGTTTGAAACAAATTCACTTGTTGTCGGGTTCATTGTTCAAATGACCAAAGGGAAATCTCATTGGACCGACTTGTACAATTGATGAGATGTGGTCTCCTTGTGTGGGACGACAATTTGAATGTTTCCTGGCAAGATGGACTTTTGATGTCTGGTGAGATTCAATGGCTTCATTTGTACACATGAGGTTTGAGATGTTCACATTTACATCATGATCAGTGACTCAGTCCAACACAACAGCAATGGAGTATTGAGGTATAAAACAGGAGCAAATGTCATGGATTTCCACCATACGTTCCCATCCCTTGACTGACGTGAAAGATAATGGTGAAAGAATATTAGAAAACAAAAACCAAACAGATAAACGTCAAACAATCATCGGTTTGTTTCTCGCAGACATTCAAAGCCACGTTTTACAAAACCGTTTATAATCTAGAATATCATTTTGTATGATGCTACTCGTAATATAAAAAAGCCAATAGCGCAATAGTTAATGTTTCACAATGCTTTAGATATATAGGCCTAGTATTCACAAAAAAGTACCATTTGGGCCTAGTATTCACAAAAAGTACCATTTGGGCCTAGTATTCACAAAAAAGTACCATTTGGGCTGAGTATTCACAAAAAAGTACCATTTGGGCCGAGTATTCACAAAAAGTACCATTTCTGAACTTAATGTCCTTTGTATAAAACTCACAACGCACGTTGTTTACATTGAGGTGTTCTGATTTTTGAATACTTGAAACATTCATCAACAACATATGTGGATAGACTGTGCTGTGCACATTGCAATACATTCAAATCAACATGGAGTTATGAAATGTAAAAATTGTCAACATCATCGGAATCTCCGTTGACGAGGCCGGAGCACAAGTCTGTCGTTTTCACACCGCAGGCAGCTCGGTGATCGCTCCGTTTTCTAATGTCTCATCTCCGACATCGCTCCCTCATCTCTACATCCTCCGACCCTCACTATCTACTATAGGATGTATGCACGTGTTCCTCCCGCAATCACTTCCTGGTTAAACTTCCAAAATCCACACTGACTGCACACCTCAACTCTCTATTACTCCTCACATCTATGGAACTATCTTGCAGAGGCTGTTCAGTCTCCCTCTTCCCTCCAGGACTTCAAGCAAGCAGGAAACCACCTTGTCTTGTCATCACCAATTCCTGACCCTTGACCTTTATTACCCACATTAACCTTTCTTTCCACAACCATCTTCGCTATCCTCGGTATTCCCTCTCCTCCTCCCTCTCCTCTTTTCCTGGTCGTTCATTCTCTTGATCTTTGTCCCACTGTCAGATCTACCTCGCTCTTCCATGAGCTTCACTCCTGTAAATAAAAAAACAACGCAGCATTCAATTGAAGAACATTTGCCAAATACGTTTTCATCATAGAACAGGATATTGTGTTCACGAATCCATGTCCTCCACTGATTGAGATTTCTGAAATGTTTCCTATTCAAGCAACACTTCCTCTTCATCAACGAAGTGCTGCCCTCTTTTGTGGAACCCAAGAAGTTCCAATGAGAAACCCATCCATGGCTACCTTTATCAAATGACATAAACTACATTTTCAAATATCTGCATTTACTATCCTACTTTATAAAATGAGGATCAAATGATGTAAACTACATTTTCAAATATTTGTATTTACTATCCTACTTTATAAAATGAGGATCAAATGACATGAACTACATTTTCAAATATCTGCATTTACTATCCTACTTTATAAAATGAGGATCAAATGATGTAAACTACATTTTCAAATATTTGTATTTACTAACCTACTTTATAAAATGAGGATCAAATGATGTAAACTACATTTTCAAATATTTGTATTTACTAACCTACTTTATAAAATGAGGATCAAATGATGTAAACTACATTTTCAAATATTTGTATTTACTATCCCACTTTATAAAATGAGGATCAAATGACATAAACTACATTTTCAAATATCTGCATTTACTAACCTACTTTATAAAATGAGGATCAAATGACATAAACTACATTTTCAAATATCTGCATTTACGATCCTACTTTATCAAATGAGGATCAAATGACAAACGACATTTTCAAATATTTGTATTTACTATCCTACTTTATAAAATGAGGATCAAATGACATAAACTACATTTTCAAATATCTGCATTTACTAACCTACTTTATAAAATGAGGATCAAATGACATAAACTACATGTTCAAATATCTGCATTTACTATCCTACTTCATAAAATGAAGATCAAATGACATAAACTACATGTTCAATATCTGCATTTACTAACCTACTTTATAAAATGAGGATCAAATGACATAAACTACATTTTCAAATATCTGCATTTGCGATCCTACTTTATAAAATGAGGATCAAATGACAAACTACATTTTCAAATATCTGCATTTACGATCCTACTTTATAAAATTAGGATCAAATGACAAAAACTACATTTTCAAATATCTGCATTTATGATCCTACTTTATAAAATGAAGATCAAATGACATAAACTACATGTTCAAATATCTGCATTTACAAACCTAATTTATAAAATGAGGATCAAATGACAAAAACTACATTTTCAAATATCTACATTAATTTACTATCCTACTTTATAAAATGAGGCAATGTTGTCAATATTTGTATTCACTATCCTACTATATAAAATATGGCAATATTTGTATTTACTATCCTACTTTATAAAATAAGGCAATGTCTGTCAAAATTTGTATTTACTATCCTACTTTATAAAATAAGGCAATGTTTGTCAATATTTGTATTTACTATCCTACTTTATAAAATAAGGCAATGTTTGTCAATATTTGTATTTAATATCCTACTTTGTAAAATAAGGCAATGTCTGTCAAAATTTGTATTTACTATCCTACTTTATAAAATAAGGCAATGTCTGTCAATATTTGTATTTACTATCCAACTTTATAGAATAATGCAATGTTTGTCAATATTTGTATTTACTATCCTACTTTATAAAATGAGGCAATGTCTGTCAATATTTGTATTTACTATCCTACTTTATAAAATGAGGCAATGTTCATCAATATTTGCATTTACTATCCTACTTTATAAAATGAGGCAATGTTTGTCAATATTTGTATTTACTATCCTACTTTATAAAATAAGGCAATGTTTGTCAATATTTGTATTTCCTGTCATACTTTATAAAATAAGGCAATGTTTGTCAATATTTGCATTTACTATCCTACTTTATAAAATGAGGCAATGTTTGTCAATATTTGTATTTACTATCCTACTTTATAAAATGAGGCAATGTCTGTCAATATTTGTATTTACTATCCTACTTTATAAAATAAGGCAATGTTTGTCAATATTTGTATTTCCTGTCATACTTTATAAAATAAGGCAATGTTTGTCAATATTTGCATTTACTATCCTACTTTATAAAATGAGGCAATGTTCATCAATATTTGCATTTACTATCCTACTTTATAAAATGAGGCAATGTTTGTCAATATTTGTATTTACTATCCTACTTTATAAAATAAGGCAATGTTTGTCAATATTTGTATTTCCTGTCATACTTTATAAAATAAGGCAATGTCTGTCAATATTTGTATTTACTATCCTAATTTATAAAATAAGGCAATGTTTGTCAATATTTGTATTTACTGTCATACTTGATAAAATAAGGCCATGTTTGTCAATATTTGTATTTACTGTCATACTTTATAAAATAAGGCCATGTATGTCAATATTTGTATTTACTATCCTACATTATAAAATAAGGCGATGTCTGTCAATATTTGTATTTACTATCCTACTTTATAAAATAAGGCAATGTCTTTCACTATTTGTATTTGCTATCCTACTTTATAAAATAAGGCAATGTCTGTCAATATTTGTATTTGCTATCCTACTTTATAAAATAAGACAATGTCTGTCAATATTTGCATTTACTATCCTACTTTATAAAATAAGGCAATGTCTGTCAATATTTGTATTTGCTATCCTACTTTATAAAATAAGGCAATGTCTGTCTGTTCCTTATGGAATCAAAAACTGATTGGCAGACCTCCACTAAATTTGGCATTCGTGTGTGGGCTCTCCAGGTTCAGGTCATTGACATTAAATAAATCTTCCTGCTCCCTCCCTGTGAGTGTGGGGAGATGACGCAATTTTCGAATCCACACATTGTACAGTGCAAGTGGTTTAACCACTGTCCCCTCTTGGAGGGAGTGGGTGTTGTGGTTGTGAAAGAAAACCAAATCCTCTTGCCCCCAGAGCGACCGCGTAATGACTTGTGCATCAAACGAAGAAATAACTCCATCTATTTGTGCATGTTGTTCAGCAATATCAAAATCCAAGACAAATAGGCCGCATTCACAATAAAATGTTCATTTTGATCTTTTTGTATAATTTTAAGCAGAGCAAGGCAGAGCAGAATGTTGTGCAATGTCTAGGAATTGAATAATGAATATTCTCTTGTGTTCTGAAGTCGTGTTTTGCGAACACTGAAAATGTTTATGAAGTATAAAAATCCAAATCACAACCACATGTACAATTGAACCAACGGTGGGCCGCCTGTTATACATCCCTTTTGGGAAAACAAGGTATTCCCCTTCTGCATGTCTTCCAATCCTCCAGCACATCCCATCTTCCCCCCTCTTTATGACAACAAAAAAAACCACCTTTAGAGGCCAGTTTTCCCCGCAAAGCAGGGGTTGGCCTTTTTCGGACACCGTGGTTGTTGTTGTTTTTTGTCCCCTTTTTGAAGCAATGTTTTACGGCCGGATGCCCTTCCTGCCGCCAACCCTGTTTGTCACGTTTTACGACAAACAGGGAATTACCAGTGAACTGGTACTCAAATTAGCCGACCTCGGAAGGATGACAGGCTGAGTCAACCCCCCTGGCGTTAATTCAGCGATCAACCGGGATTCGAACCCAGGATCCTAGGATCCTAGGCCGGTACCCTAACTGCTAAGCCAACACCAGCCTCTTTATGACAACAAAGAATCACGATATCTGAAGCAGACATTGTCAGGACCAGGAAGGTTAATGTTTATCATTCATGAGGAATGTGACAGGTAAGAGCTTTGTATTACAGTGTAAGAAAATGATTCTCCAAAATGTATTTCTATTGTGGTATAATAGTAGATAGAGGCTACTTTGGCAAATTTGAAACCAACAGAAAGTCTTGGACAACACCATAACCGAAATGAAACTTTCTTATTCTTGCAGTGCCTTCGTTTCACGTTATGTACAACACATACGTGTCATCCTTCATTTCGAAACAAGAAGTACTCTGGGTTCATGTGGTCAATGTTGGATGGTTGTGTGAGTGAGTCCGCAGCTATGACTGAAGGCTCCGTAGGAAGCAGCTCCACATGAGAGACGTTTTCCTCATATGTTTTCAGTCTTTGCTGTGTTTGTCTGTCTCCACTCATCTGTCTGTGCTGGAGAGTGTGACGTCTGTTTGAACAAAACCAAGCAAAGACAGTCAGGTTTGTGTTTCCAGACAATTTGATTGTGATTAATAAAATTAAGCTCTCAGATTCACATGTTGATTGATAGCTTTCAATCGACTGGTTCATGTAATGAATGTTTGAAAAACATTGTCTCTTCAGAGCCGTTCGTTAACACAGACCGATCTGACCCGAGATCTTAAATAGGCCTCCACTGATCCCGAAACAGTGTTTGCAGTGTGTTCCCTGTTACTTTGCTAAGATTCCCGAAGTTTACTTGGATTCCTCAAGTTCACCCAAACAAAGCCAAAGTCAAGTTTCATGTTCCCTGTTACTTTGCTAAGATTCTCCAAGTTTACTTGGATTCCTCAAGGTTCACCCAAACAAAGCCAAAGCCAAGTTTCATGTTCCCTGTTACTTTGCTAAGATTCCCCAAGTTTACTTGGATTCCTCAAGGTTCACCCAAACAAAGCCAAAGCCAACTTTCACCACTGGTGGTGAAACGCATGCGAAAGGCAAAATGCGGGGGAAAGTTTCTTAAAATTCCAATGGTTTTCTTTTTTAACAAAGATGAATATGGAGGATGAGGGTTGACAAGATGCTATAAATATGACGAAAGAAACCGAACTGTAGACAGGCACGAATAGGGATGATTGGACACGTAAACTTACAATGGAAGTAAAGCCAAACCTCTCATGGCGCCGATTACCAGACTCACACACAAAAAAAAGGGCAGGTGAGGGCCTGAGCAGGCAGGAAGTTGGTGGTATGCAGGTTGTTGGCGTATCGGGTGGGTGTGGTGAATGGCGACAAAGTGGAGGTGAGGAATTTGGAGGTGGTGTCCAAGTATCCAGCTCAGTCCTCCTTGTCTGGCCAATGAAGCAAACAAAATGGAGACACAAGAGAGATGTTTTTCTCTTGAAATCCAATGTCCAACTGGCGCCCGCAAGCGTGGCCACAGCTCTCGTAAACACGGGGAAGTGGGTCCTGTCATTGGACACCCAACAACGTCATTGGAACCTGTGGTCTTTGGTGTCACAATCTTCCGGGCCATCCACCCCCCCCCCCCCCTGCAGGGAGGCCCTTATAAGAAGTATCTTGCCCCTCTTCAGGGCTCTGCAGCCGAACTCTCCACCATGGCTTGCACTTACTGGCCGAACAGTTTATGATGGTTCCTTTGAAATGCACGAAGCTCTTTCCATGTGACTTTTGCTCTCAAGTCCTCACCTGACCTCGTCTGATAACAGGAGGTTTGACACGAAACAATCTTACTCCATGCTGCTCTGTAAGGGACGTTCACTGCCTTCTCAGTGTACCTATTACAAGATGACTTACTTATACACAAATAGCTAATACAAGAGTAATCTGACCGATGCGATCACATGGTCCATGCTATTCTTAATACAATCTAGCTATGGACCCCCTCCGACATCCCCTCTTCTTTCCATGTAACAATATATTCGGTGAGATATCCTGACATATTTGGGATTTCTCTGCACACTGTCCTGTTTCATCAAACTAATGTCTTAACGAATTTTACATCATAGTGCGTCGAGCTTAGTCTTACTATGGATTCCAAAGGTTTAAAAAAAATCATACCTGAGTACAATTGTCAGGGCGACCACACCAACCAGAAGTAAAAATACAATGATGCAAATAGCAACAAGCAGGAACACTTTGTAGATGGTTTTTGTGTCTCTTGACTTCCTGTTGTTATCTGCAGAAAATCATCCAATGAGGAATAGTGTGAGAGTGGGTGGAGAAGAGGGGGGCGAGGATGACGTGGTTAAGTATTACATCATAACACTCTCCATAACTTGATATATAAATGACTCACTGTGTTAAACTGACAAACTGGGTAAAAGAAAACATCAAGAACTTCACGAAACTTGGTGTTTAAAACGTAACTTTGAGTCGGCCTGTTTGTAGTTTGGGGTTTTCATTTGAACCAAGAGATCAACCAATGAAAGCCGAGTTAGTGAGACTAACCTCATTATAGTTTATGAAATAATTAATTGTGGTTCACAATTGACTCACGGTAATTACCCTACGCTCACGAAGCGAAAGGCAGGGAAAAGCATTCGGGTTCGTACGTGTCTGCATTTCAGTAAAGTAAAGTGTGTGCCTTGTCTGCATTTTAAAAATTCATTTTCTCGGCAACCGTTGGACCGATTGACATGAAATTTTCACCATAAGAGGGCCTCCGCCTGTAGAATATTTTAGTGAATATTATGAGGTCACAGGTCACGTGGTACGGGCGCCATCTTGGAAAAACCAAAACACTTTGCACCTCTGTATCTCAAAAAACGCTGCACAGAAATAATTGAGACAGGTCTCATTGCAAAGAACTCTCCATGCGGAATAGCATATGTGAATGATGACGTCATAGGTTACGCTGTTATGACGTCATCATTCGACAAGTGAAAAAGTTTATCTGATAAGGATGAAATTTCTTGAGTATCTTCTCAGTATACATTGATGCAGAAATAAAATTATAATGACGTCGTAGGTCACTAGGTTCGGCCGCCATATTGTTTTGCGTGAAAAGCCTGAAAACCACTAAAATCCAATTTCCTCCAAAACGATTGAGGCCAAACTTTGCAGGCACAATCGCATACCCATGACGAACAAAAAGTCAGTGAGCATGATGTCATGCGTCACATGGTTTCAGAGTTATGACGTTTTTAAGCATAAACTTTTAAAACCTCGCTCCTCCCTCATTTTTGATCCTATCGAGGGGAAACTTCACACTTGTGTTCAGCATATCAGTCTACTAAAATGACCTTTTGGAATTTGCGATAGGTCACGTGGTTTGGCAGATTTAAATAATTAAACGAAAATATTTTAAAAATTATAACTCTTCAACCGCTTCATTGATCGACGTGAAACTTTATATTATAGTAGAGGTTTGTAATGTAACAAGTGTAACAAAATGTAACAAGTGTGCAAAATTTCAAAATGATTGGATGTGCGGTCTGAAGCTAGAAGTTGTTATTGCATGAAGAAGAAGCGTCTTCTAGAGTGGCATGGAATTAATTATCACATTGCACATGACGAGCAGGCAAAGTACGGAGCGAACTCACGGGGTCATTTTGACCTCAAATACAATTCTGATTTCAGATTTATCAATCGCTGAGGTATATTAACACACAACCAAAACAGATTTGGCGAAATTTTGACGATTTTTGACGAAAATATAACATTTGTGTCTGCATTTCAGTGAAGTAAAGTGTGTGCCATGTCAGCATTTTAAAAATTGAAACGTGGCTCATTGTAAATAACTCCATATGGGGAATAGGTGTTGTTAACGATGACATCATTGGTGCCATAATTATGATGTCATAATTCGACAGGGACAACGCTTCGTCTGATCAGTTTGAAATTTATTGAGCATAATCTGTGCAACAATTATTTGGAGAATATAAATTTATGATGTCATCGCTCACGTGGTCTGGCAGCCATATTGGATCAAAAAAAAAGAAATGTTCAAAAATAGAAGAGTTGGCTCACATCAAGTTAACTGCACATGGTAAGTATTCTATGAATACCATCTAGTTTATTAAGATACTCGTTCACAATGACATGTTATATACATTTGATAGTACTTTTCATTAATTATTTTTTATTTGCATTTACAACAGTGGGTTCCCTGATACTTTCCCTGTAATTTGGATATATTTTGAACCTTTTACCAAAAGCGTATATTATGTATGTGTACATATTATAACAAAAATGGCTGAAGGGGCAAAAGAGGCTTAATTAATTGGTAAGTGACCATAATTAATGTCAAAATAAGCCACCTTGTAGTTAACCAAATTAGTGATGATCGAGTGAGTAGATAGATCCTTGTCTTCCTGTTAGTCCCTCTGTGTTTTTCCTCTCCTTATACAGTGTATTCAGAAAGTATTCACACCCTTTGACTTTTCCCCATTTTGTTATATTGCAGCCTGAATTAAAAATTGATTAAACTGAGATTTTTTTTGTCACTGATCTTCACCTGATACCCCTTAATGTCAAAGTGGATTTTTTTTTTCAATATAAATTTTCACAAAATAATTAACAATGAAAAGCTGAAATGTCTCGAGTCAATAAGTTTTCAAACCCTTTGCTATGACACTTCAAATTGAGCTCAGGTGCATCCAATTTCCTTTGATCATCCTTGAAATGTCTGCACAACTTGATTGGAGTCCACCTGTGCCCAATTCAAATTGATTAGACATGATTTATGTTCCTACGGAATTCTTACAAAAGAACACACATTTCCATATGAGGTCACACAGTTGACAGTGCGTGTCAGAGCAGAAACTCTACCATAAAGTCAAAGGAACTGTCCGTAGAACTCCGAGATAAAATTGTGAGGATGCATAGATCTGGGGAAGGGTATAAAACAGTTTCTAGTGTTGAAAGTTCACAAGAACAAAAAGAGCGTCTTTATCAATTTGGATTCAGACCAGGTCATTCTACTCTGGACATGTTGCTTCTGCTGTCTCAACAATGGATGGAGGTCCTCAATGCCAAACAGGAAATCAGAGCTGTCTCCCTTGACATATCACATGCCTTCGATAAGGTCTGGCACCCAGCTCTGCTCACCAAACTCTCCTCCTATGGTATCCATGGAAATCTCCACGCATGGCTTGCGGACTTCCTCTCTGGTCGTAGTCAACGTGTGGCCCTGAATGGATTTCTCTCATCACCCCTTCCTGTTCTGGCTGGAGATTCCCAAGGTAGTGTGCTGGGCCCTGTACTTTTGCTGGTCTTCATCAATGACCTCTCCGACTCTCTGGAAAATCCTCTCTATCTCTTTGCTGATGACTCCACTCTCTGCCGCTCCATTCCTCATCCCCAGATCGGCAGTCTGCAGCTTCCTCACTCTCTGAAGACCTGGACAAAATCAGACAGGTCAAACAAGTGGAACATGTCTTTCAATCCTGACAAATCTCACACTCTTACTATGACTCTCCGAAAAGACCGACTGGAAAACCCTCCCATCTACTTTCTCAACAATCCTCTCCAAGAAGTTCTGTCACTCAAGCTTTTGGGTCTCACTATCTGCCATGATCTTTCTTGGGAAAACTACATTTCAAATCTGGTCGCCAAAGTCAGCTAACTGGGCATCCTCCGTCGTGCGAAGTCCTTCCTTGGCACACCTGAGCTCCTCACCACATACAAGGCTTTCATCCGCAGCTCAATGGAATACTGTTCCCCTCTGGGCCGGTGCTCTTGCCTCACACATAGCTCGGCTTCACGCTGTTGAAACCAAAGCTCTCAGAATCATTGGAATCTCCCGCGATTAAGCTGACTCCGAGGGCCTTTCCTTCACTCACCGCAGGCAGGTTGGTGGTCTTTCTGTCTTCTACAGACTCCTCTCCGGCCTTGCTCCCCCAGCTCTTTCTGTGCTCTGTCCCCCAAATATTCCTACAGGTCGCACAAGATCTGCCAGCAACCCTCTTATGGTTGAACTGCCAAAATCAAGACTCTCTGCTCACCTTCACTCCTTCATTACTCTTTTCTCCCGCCTCTGGAACAATCTCCCCCACTCCCTTCAATCCCACTCCTCCCTCCAGGTCTTTAAAACAGCTGTTCACCACCATCTCTTATCTTCCCCCATCCAAAACTTTGATCTTTTCTACCCCTGATAATTCACCCCAGATACACTTTTTTGAAATTCCAACCTCTTTCCTGGAAGTCCTCGCAGTGTCCATATGTTTTATACCTCTCCCACCTCCCCCCAAGCCCTCTCCCTCCCACAGTTCTCTCGATGTCCCTGCTCTCAAATATTGTGTTTGTGTCCTTCCTCCTATTTTCCCATCTAGTTTACCGCTCCCCGTAATTTTGTGTTTTATGTGTCGGTTTGACTTTTGTGTGATTAATGTTAGCTCTTTCACGAGCCTCGATCTTGTATACAAAACAAACAAAAAAACAAGTACAGATACATTCAAAGTACACCGCCCCCATGCCAAATAATTAAATATCCTACAGCGCGGCATTGCCGTGGCGGGTTGTAATCGTTTTGCGTTTCCATGTTTAATGCCTGAGCCGAAGGCTGCGTTATCCAAAATATGGTGAACGAGAACGGCACTTGGTAGAACGAGCCCCGCCAGGCTAAACAGTTTGTTTGTACGCACCGATAGACCAGATCTGGATTCGGACCTGAACCAAAATCGAATCGGCTTGTTCTCGTCACCGAACCAACTCATCCACCTAGTTTAGTCATAACTCATCCATAATTTTTTCAATATCATGTTATATATCGCTTTTGGTTCGATCTCTCAATGGTGAAGAATCACTGAGGAAATTAAATAATACTTGTATCCGAATCCATATCCACATCTTCACCAAAATCGCATCGATTCTGTCTTGTCACACACCCAACCTGCCATCAATTTTCGTCCGAATCCGTCCACAACTTTTTGAGATATGTTGTTCACAGACAAACAGACAGACAGACATGGGCAAAAACACAACCTCCATCCACCCTCGGTGGCAGGGGTAAATATGGCAGCCACATGGAGACGGAATTGGGAGGGAGAGGAGTACAATAATTGATTGATTAATTTTGAAATTAAAATAAATAAATGATCATAAATATTTTCATAATCAATTGGCTAATAGCATACCTAAACCACCAGCGCTTCATCCAAAGCTGTAACTTTTTGAAAATTAATTTAAAAAGCCATTAATCGAAATAATTAATTAATTGATAAATCAATAATTAATTAATCAATTAGTTGATCAATCAAAAAATCAAAAATATATTTTAGAGCCACATCACTTGGTCACTGTCGTTTCCAAATATCAGCTTCCCCAGCTCAAAAGGTGCTTGAGATATTGCCCAGATGAGAGAAAATAAATCAATGATAAATAATGAAAAGAAATAAACAATAATCATAAAAAAATTAAATAGTTAATCAATTGGCTCATAGAATACATAAACCACCACCATTTCATCCGAATCTGTAACTTAAAAAATTAATTAATTAGGTTATTCATCGAATAATGAAATAATTAATCGATTAAATTATTAATCAATAAATCAAAAATATCCTTGATAGCCACATCACTTGGTCACTGTCAGGTCCAAATATTAGCTTCCCATCTCAAAAGGTGCCTGAGATATTGGCCAAATGAGAAAGAAAATTAATAAATGATTAATAATGAAAATAAATAAATGATAATCATTAAAAAATTAAATTATTAATCAATTCGATCACAGAACACATAAACCACCACCATTTCATCAGAATCTGTAACTGATTTTTTTTATTTTTTTTTAGTAATTAATCGAATAATTAAATAATTAATCGATTAATTGATTAATTGATTAATCAATAAATCAAAAATATCCTTGATAGCCACATCACTTGGTCACTCATGTCCAAATATTAGCTTCTGAGCTCAAAAGGTGCCTGAGATATTGGCCAAATGAGAAAGAAAATAAATAAATGATTAATAATGAAAATAAATAAATAATAATCATAAAAAAATTAAACTATTAATCAATTCGGTCAGAGAACACAAAAACCACCACCATTTCATCAGAATCTGTAACTTTAAAAAAAAAAAAATCGTCATTAATCGAATAATTAAATAATTAATCGATGAATTGATTAATTGATTAATAAATCAAAAATAGCCTTTGCAGCCAAATCACCTGGTCATTGGCATGTCCAAATATCAGCTTCCTAACTCAAAAGGTGCCTGAGTTAATGGTCAGAAGAGAAAGGAAATTTAATTAATTAAATAAGTACTTAATTAAACGCTAATAATTAAATAACTCCTCAATTAATTGATTATTCAAAAAACAAAAAATAACGTTTTTGACAAAGGATGTGCTCACTACTGTGCCGAAATTTCAGCTTCCTAGCTCAAAGGATGGCTGAGATATCGCCCGGACAACCAAGAAAACAAGAAAACAAACAAACGGAGTGAAAACTGAGTACTCCCTTTCAGCGTGCGTCATTGCCGAGCCCTCTTCGGTGCCCAGCAATGACGATTTGCAATGCCTGGTGATGGCATAGGAAAGGAGCGGTGTACAACAAGAAAACAACCAGAGTGAAAACTGAGTACTCCCTTTCAGCGTGCGTCACTGCCGAGCCCCCTTCGGTGCCCGCCAATGACGATTTGCAATGCCTGGAGATGGCATAGGAAAGGAGCGGTGTACAAAAATTAGGAAATGGAAAGAATAGGGAACTAGGCAGACTCTTCCTAGAGCTGACCATCCGAACAAACTGAGCAACAGGGCAAGAAGGTATTGGTCAGTGAGGTGACGAAGACCCCAATGACCACCCGGACAGAACTACAGAGTTCCTTGGCTGAGATGGGAGAACCTGCCGGAAGGACAACAGTGTCTGCAGCATTTCACAAATGGAGGCTTTATGGTAGAGCAGCCAGATGGAATCCACTCCTACACACTAAAAGGAGCGCCAATTTGATTCATACACCTGCATGAAGAAGTAAATGTATTTTATTTGCCAGATGTCGGGCGCCCCTTCATATGAACTTTTCTAGAGCATTACTTGGTTCCTCCATAGACCACTAGAGTAGTCCAGCATGCACACGAGATTTCTTCAATGTTCCTTCTTTTATATTGTTCGACATTTTCTACAAGATATGGAATGTCCCTTCTTTTCTATAGTTTGCCACATGGCACATCCCATATAAAGGGGGCTTTTCTATGCCCCTGGCATTTTCCCCAAGCATCTCCCTTCTTTTCTGTAGTTTGCCACATCCCATATAAAGGGGGCTTTTCTATGCCCCTGGCATTTCCCCCAAGAATCTCCATTCTTTTCTGTAGTTTGCCACATGGCACATCCCATATAAAGGGGCTTTTCTATGCCCCTGGCATTTTCCCCAAGAATCTCCATTCTTTTCTGTAGTTTGCCACATGGCACATCCCATATAAAGGGGGCTTTTCTATGCCCCTGGCATTTTCCACAAGAATCTCCCTTATTTTCTGTAGTTTGCCACATGGCACATCCCATATAAAGGGGGCTTTTCTATGCCCCTGGCATTTTCCCCAAGAATCTCCATTCTTTTCTGTAGTTTGCCACATGGCACATCCCATATAAAGGGGGCTTTTCTCTGCCCCTGGCATTTTTCCCAAGCATCTCCCTTCTTTTCTGTAGTTTGCCACGTGGCACATCCCATATAAAGGGGGCTTTTCTATGCCGCAGGCATTTTCCCCAAGCATCTCCCTTCTTTTCTGTAGTTTGCCACATGGCACATCCCATATAAAGGGGGCTTTTCTATGCCCCTGGCATTTCCCCCAAGAATCTCCCTTCTTTTCTGTAGTTTGCCACATGGCACATCCCATATAAAGGGGGCTTTTCTATGCCCCTGGCATTTTCCCCAAGCATCTCCCTTCTTTTCTGTAGTTTGCCATGTGGCACATCCCATATAAAGGGGGCTTTTCTATGCCACTGGCATTTTCCCCAAGCATCTCCCTTCTTTTCTATAGTTTGCCACATGGCACATCCCATATAAAGGGGGCTTTTCTATGTCCCTGGCATTTCCCCCAAGAATCTCCCTTCTTTTCTGTAGTTTGCCACATGGCACATCCCATATAAAGGGGGCTTTTCTATGCCCCTGGCATTTCCCCCAAGAATCTCCCTTCTTTTCTGTAGTTTGCCACATGGCACATTCCATATAAAGGGGGCTTTTCTATGCCCCTGGCATTTCCCCAAGAATCTCCCTTCTTTTCTATAGTTTGCCACATGGCACATCCCATATAAAGGGGGCTTTTCTATGCCCCTGGCATTTCCCCCAAGAATCTCCCTTCTTTTTTGTAGTTTGCCACAAGGCACATCCCATATAAAGGGGGCTTTTCTATGCCCCTGGCATTTCCCCCAAGAATCTCCCTTCTTTTCTATAGTTTGCCACATGGCACCTCCCATATAAAGGGGGCTTTTCTATGCCACTGGCATTTTCCCCAAGCATCTCCCTTCTTTTCTATAGTTTGCCACATGGCACATCCCATATAAAGGGGGCTTTTCTATGCCCCTGGCATTTCCCCCAAGAATCTCCCTTCTTTTTTGTAGTTTGCCACAAGGCACATCCCATATAAAGGGGGCTTTTCTATGCCCCTGGCATTTCCCCCAAGAATCTCCCTTCTTTTCTAAAGTTTGCCACATGGCACATCCCATATAAAGGGGGCTTTTCTATGCCCCTGGCATTTCCCCCAAGAATCTCCCTTCTTTTCTATAGTTTGCAACATGGCACATCCCATATAAAGGGGGCTTTTCTATGCCCCTGGCATTTTCCCCAAGCATCTCCCTTCTTTTCTGTAGTTTGCCACGTGGCACATCCCATATAAAGGGGGCTTTTATATGCTCCTGGCATTTCCCCCAAGTATGTCCCTTCTTTTTTGTAGTTTGCCACATGGCACATCCCATATAAAGGGGGCTTTTCTATGCCCCTGGCATTTTCACCAAGCATCTCCCTTCTTTTCTGTAGTTTGCCACATGGCACATTCCATATAAAGGGGGCTTTTCTATGCCCCTGGCATTTCACCCAAGAATGTCCCTTCTTTTTTGTAGTTTGCCACATGGCACATCCCATATAAAGGGGGCTTTTCTATGCCCCTGGCATTTCCCCCAAGAATGTCCCTTCTTTTTTGTAGTTTGCCACATGGCACATCCCATATAAAGGGGGCTTTTCTATGCCCCTAGCATTTCCCCCAAGAATGTCCCTTCTTTTCTGTAGTTTGCCACATGGCACATCCCATATAAAGGGGTTTTTTCTACGCCCCTGGCATTTTCCCCAAGGATCTCCCTTCTTTTCTGTAGTTTGCCACGTGGCACATCCCATATAAAGGGGGCTTTTCTATGCCCCTGGCATTTCCCCCAAGAATGTCCCTTCTTTTTTGTAGTTTGCCACATGGCACATCCCATATAAAGGGGGCTTTTCTATGCCCCTGGCATTTTCACCAAGCATCTCCCTTCTTTTCTGTAGTTTGCCACATGGCACATCCCATATAAAGGGGGCTTTTCTATGCCCCTGGCATTTCCCCCAAGAATGTCTTCTTTTTTGTAGTTTGCCACATGGCACATCCCATATAAAGGGGGGTTTTCTACGCCCATGGCATTTTCCCCAAGGATCTCCCTTCTTTTCTGTAGTTTGCCACGTGGCACATCCCATATAAAGGGGGCTTTTCTATGCCCCTGGCATTTCCCCCAAGAATGTCCCTTCTTTTTTGTAGTTTGCCACATGGCACATCCCATATAAAGGGGGCTTTTCTATGCCCCTGGCATTTTCACCAAGCATCTCCCTTCTTTTCTGTAGTTTGCCACATGGCACATCCCATATAAAGGGGGCTTTTCTATGCCCCTGGCATTTCCCCCAAGAATGTCCCTTCTTTTTTGTAGTTTGCCACATGGCACATCCCATATAAAGGGGGCTTTTCTATGCCCCTGGCATTTCCCCCAAGAATGTCCCTTCTTTTTTGTAGTTTGCCACATGGCACATCCCAAATAAAGGGGGCTTTTCTATGCCCCTGGCATTTTCCCCAAGAATCTCCATTCTTTTCTGTAGTTTGCCACATGGCACATCCCATATAAAGGGGGTTTTTCTACGCCCCTGGCATTTTCCCCAAGGATCTCCCTTCTTTTCTGTAGTTTGCCACGTGGCACATCCCATATAAAGGGGGCTTTTCTATGCCCCTGGCATTTCCCCCAAGAATGTCCCTTCTTTTTTGTAGTTTGCCACATGGCACATCCCATATAAAGGGGGCTTTTCTATGCCCCTGGCATTTTCCCCAAGCATCTCCCTTCTTTTTTGTAGTTTACCACATGGCACATCCCATATAAAGGGGGCTTTTCTATGCCCCTGGCATTTCCCCCAAGAATGTCCCTTCTTTTTTGTAGTTTGCCACATGGCACATCCCATATAAAGGGGGCTTTTCTATGCCCCTGGCATTTTCCCCAAGCATCTCCCTTCTTTTTTGTAGTTTACCACATGGCACATCCCATATAAAGGGGGCTTTTCTATGCCCCTGGCATTTCCCCCAAGAATGTCCCTTCTTTTTTGTAGTTTGCCACATGGCACATCCCATATAAAGGGGGCTTTTCTACGCCCCTGGCATTTTCCCCAAGGATCTCCCTTCTTTTCTGTAGTTTGCCACGTGGCACATCCCATATAAAGGGGGCTTTTCTATGCCCCTGGCATTTCCCCCAAGAATGTCCCTTCTTTTTTGTAGTTTGCCACATGGCACATCCCATATAAAGGGGGCTTTTCTATGCCCCTGGCATTTTCCCCAAGCATCTCCCTTCTTTTTTGTAGTTTACCACATGGCACATCCCATATAAAGGGGGCTTTTCTATGCCCCTGGCATTTCCCCCAAGAATGTCCCTTCTTTTTTGTAGTTTGCCACATGGCACATCCCATATAAAGGGGGCTTTTCTATGCCCCTGGCATTTTCCCCAAGCATCTCCCTTCTTTTTTGTAGTTTACCACATGGCACATCCCATATAAAGGGGGCTTTTCTATGCCCCTGGCATTTCCCCCAAGAATGTCCCTTCTTTTTTGTAGTTTGCCACATGGCACATCCCATATAAAGGGGGCTTTTCTATGCCCCTGGCATTTCCCCCAAGAATGTCCCTTCTTTTTTGTAGTTTGCCACATGGCACATCCCATATAAAGGGGGCTTTTCTACGCCCCTGGCATTTCCCCCAAGAATGTCCCTTCTTTTTTGTAGTTTGCCACATGGCACATCCCATATAAAGGGGACTTTTCTATGCCCCTGGCATTTCCCCCAAGAATGTCCCTTCTTTTCTGTAGTTTGCCACATGGCACATCCCATATAAAGGGGGCTTTTCTACGCCCCTGGCATTTTCTCCAAGGATCTCCCTTCTTTTCTGTAGTTTGCCACATGGCACATCCCATATAAAGGGGGCTTTTCTATGCCCCTGGCATTTTTTCCCAAGATACATTTTAAATACGAACGAAATGCATTTGTTCATCGTATAAGACTTCATTCAAGACAATATAAAATACTTGAAAAAGTGGGGAAAATATTCAACCAAGATGGGATTCGAACCCACGATCCCCAGCTTGGAGGTCTGATGCCTTATCCATGAGGCCATTAACCCAGCACATTAGATTTGCCTCCAATATTCTGCTCGTACTCATTTTCAAGATACCTGTTGTTCCTGTCGTGGAATATTCTGCGTGTGTCTTGGTCTCCTGTTGAAGATAAACATCACCAAAATGTAACATGTAAAATGTTGGACATATGTCAATAGTGCCAAGTGTTAAATGATCAAAGATTAAGTGAGACCAAAGTTTTGTTTGAAGGACTCATGTTTACATCAAATGTACATATACAATAGTTATAAACTCACCAACATTCCTGTCGGGGTCACTGTTACAAACTCTGGAAGGAAGTAGAAAAATAAAATGAGAAAAAATATTCTTTAAATTATCATCCTGCACAATCCTACAACTAGGCCTTTGGAGAATATAGTGGTGAAGCTTCTCTGTGTGTCTCCATTAATGATGAGGGTGGTCTATTTAGCAATAACAAGGCAGACATTGTGTGCTGACATTGCAGATACTTTCTATATAAATACTGCATTCAGAAAATCATGATATTACAACACACATGTGGACGGTGTTCCCATGTGGACACACACACATCATGATGTACATATCGGATGGACACGTCCCATGTACTGTGATACTTTGTCTGCCATTTACTGACATCCGACAATTGAGGCGAAAGTTCACTGATGGTTCCCAATGCGCTTATCCTAGATCCACGTGGTACAGGTAGAGGCCTACTCGGCAGGCCAGAAACGTTAGGCTCACCTCACATTTTGACCTTCAACCCCCCTTTGTCATTAAACATAAGCATCAAACTTGTGCACGTCCGCCTCAATCCATTAGGATCATTTTGCTAATTATTCTCTGGAATGATCGAAATGCAAAGGCATGGCAAAACAAAAACCTTCATTTGTGAACTTTGACCCTTGTGGAATGGCGAACATCACTTTAACCATAAACGCCTCACCGCATCACTATCATGGCTGCTTTAAACACCTTTGTACCACATTCCATCTCTATCGACTCAAATACAAGGGAATGGCAAAGCAGACTGGGACATTTTAGTGTCTCACCTTTGACCCCCTTAACATTGGAATGGGGGTCAACATCGAAAAAGGGTCTCGGTTTGTAATACAAAAATAATAATCATAATGCCAATAATAACTACAACTTCGTGGCCACACTCATGTGACAATGTTAATTTGTGACCTTCTTCCACAGATTTCAGAGTACACGCTTCAAACTGGCACTTCAACACCAATACCTGGTGATTCGAAGAAAGAACCTGGAGGTGAGGACTCGACCGGTACGAGCATATAGGTAGGTTCAAGGACCGTCAAACATTTCTTCTTCTTCTTCTGCCATTGCACGGCACTTGGATGCCAACCCTGATTGTGCAGACCATTACAATGCAGGTATGTTCAAGATATTGAGCCGAGGTCGAAGTACGTTACATCTACTTATGTTGGAAGCAACCTTCATCCATTACACGGACCCGACATTGTGTCGTCAAAAGGAATTTGGACATTTTCTCTCATTCTCTTTCAACACACAAAGATTGAAGGTATTTCCCCGACCGCTGTCCAAGGTAATGATGCAGATGGTGCGTCATCGCTGACAACTCCACTCCAGCCAATCGGAGCTCGGGACAGTGGTGACTGAGTCAACCAATGGGCGTTCAGAACACCAAATGACGTCACGACTGAAGAACCAATCGGTGTCGCGGTTACTTAGACATGCTTATAAATGCACTAGTTCTCATCTCTTCCGGTCTCCTTGCTGTGAATCGCCTTGAAGAGTCCAACACGAAAAGCTTCGGTGTTATTGTCATTATGTCGTGTTTGTTTTCCTGTATATTAAAGTTTAATACCGACTCGGGGTGCTTGAGCTGTTTGCCAAATTTCATAGTGATCAGTTTAATAGTTCAAGAGATTAAAATTGTATTATGTTTGGGACAAAATCCAAGATGGCCACCAATACAAGACAACATTCAAAAACAAAATCAGGTAGGATCAAGTTCCAAGGATGCGTTATAAATCTGCGTAGATCGACATAGACCGCTGTAGTTCAGTTTCTTCAAAAGTCGTTCAAGAAAAATTGGCGGAACAAGAAATCCTCAGGTATAAAAATCCCAACAAGTACCGTAGGTATCACAGGTGTCAGCTTGGACGTCCAATGAATGATAGAAAGGGAAGACAAGTGGATGGAGAAGAAAACACCAATGATCGTTATTTTAAATTAACAAGCGACTTTTGGTGCGTTGATTGTAGCTTTCGTTGTTTTTATTTTGAAATTCGAAAAAAGTGGAAACAGGAACATTAAATGTGGGTTTCTCCACACACGTATTGTTTGTGCAAATCTACCTCTATCGAGGCCTTCAACTCTGCTGCTCAAGTCTACCTCTATGTTGGCCTTCAACTCTGCTGTTCAAGTCTACCTCTATGTTGGCCTTCAACTCTGTTGTTCAAGTCTACCTCTATGTTGGCCTTCAACTCTGCTGTTCAAGTCTACCTCTATGTTGGCCTTCAACTCTGCTGCTCAAGTCTACCTCTATATTGGCCTTCAACTCTGCTGTACAAGTCTACCTCTATATTGGCCTTCAACTCTGCTGTTCAAGTCTACCTCTATATTGGCCTCCAACTCTGCTGTTAAAGTCTACCTCTATATTGGCCTTCAACTCTGCTGCTCAAGTCTACCTCTATATTGGCCTTCAACTCTGCTGCTCAAGTCTACCTCTATATTGGCCTTCAACTCTGCTGCTCAAGTCTACCTCTATATTGGCCTTCAACTCTGCTGTTCAAGTCTACCTCTATATTGGCCTTCAACTCTGCTGCTCAAGTCTACCTCTATATTGGCCTCCAACTCTGCTGTTCAAGTCTACCTCTATGTTGGCCTCCAACTCTGCTGTTCAAGTCTACCTCTATATTGGCCTTCAACTCTGCTGCTCAAGTCTACCTCTATATTGGCCTTCAACTCTGCTGCTCAAGTCTACCTCTATATTGGCCTTCAACTCCACCGTTCAAGTCTACCTCTATATTGGCCTTCAACTCTGCTGTACAAGTCTACCTCTATATTGGCCTTCAACTCTGCTGCTCAAGTCTTCCTCTATATTGGCCTTCAACTCCACTGTTCAACTCTACCTCTATATTGGCCTTCAACTCTGCTGTTCAAGTCTACCTCTATATTGGCCTTCAACTCTGCTGTTCAAGTCTACCTCTATATTGGCCTTCAACTCTGCTGTTCAAGTCTACCTCTATATTGGCCTTCAACTCTGCTGCTCAAGTCTACCTCGAAATTGGCCTTCAACTCTGCTGTTCAAGACTATCTCTATATTGGCCTTCAACTCTGCTGTACAAGTCTACCTCTATATTGGCCTTCAACTCTGCTGTACAAGTCTACCTCTATATTGGCCTTCAACTCTGCTGTTCAAGTCTACCTCTATATTGGCCTTCAACTCTGCTGTTCAAGTCTACCTCTATATTGGCCTTCAACTCTGCTGTACAAGTCTACCTCTATATTGGCCTTCAACTCTGCTGTTCAAGTCTACCTCTATATTGGCCTTCAACTCTGCTGTTCAAGTCTACCTCTATATTAGCCTCCAACTCTGCTGTTCAAGTCTACCTCTATATTGGCCTCCAACTCTGCTGTTCAAGTCTACCTCTATATTGGCCTTCAACTCCGCTGTTCAAGTCTACCTCTATATTGGCCTTCAACTCTGCTGTTCAAGTCTACCTCTATATTGGCCTTCAACTCTGCTGTTCAAGTCTACCTCTATATTGGCCTTCAACTCTGCTGTTCAAGTCTACTTCTATATTGGCCTTAAACTCTGCTGTTCAAGTCTACTTCTATATTGGCCTTAAACTCTGCTGTTCAAGTCTACCTCTATATTGGCCTTCAACTCTGCTGCTCAAGTCTACCTCTATATTGGCCTTGAACTCTGTTGCTCAAGTCTACCTCTATATTGGCCTTCAACTCTGCTATTCAAGTCTACCTCTATATTGGCCTTCAACTCCACTGTTCAGGTCTACCTCTATATTTGCCTTCAACTCCACTGTTCAAGTCTACCTCTATATTTGCCTTCAACTCTGCTGCTCAAGTCTACCTCTATATTGGCCTTCAACTCTGTTGCTCAAGTCTACCTCTATATTGGCCTTCAACTCTGCTATTCAAGTCTACCTCTATATTGGCCTTCAACTCCACTGTTCAAGTCTACCTCTATATTGGCCTTCAACTCCACTGTACAAGTCTACCTCTATATTGGCCTTCAACTCTGCTGTTCAAGTCTACATGTATGTTGGCCTTCAACTCTGCTGTTCAAGTCTACCTCTATGTTGGCCTTCAACTGTGCTGCTCAAGTCTACCTCTATATTGGCCTTCAACTCTGCTGCTCAAGTCTACCTCTATATTGGCCTTCAACTCTGATGCTCAAGTCTACCTCTATATTGGCCTTCAACTCTGCTGCTCAAGTGTACCTCTATATTGGCCTTCAACTCTGCTGCTCAAGTCTACCTCTATATTGGCCTTCAACTCTGCTGTACAAGTCTACCTCTATATTGGCCTTCAACTCTGTTGCTCAAGTCTACCTCTATATTGGCCTTCAACTCCGCTGTTCAAGTCTACCTCTATATTGGCCTTCAACTCTGCTGTTCAAGTCTACCTCTATATTGGCCTTTAACTCTGCTGTTCAAGTCTACCTCTATATTGGCCTTCAACTCTGCTGTTCAAGTCTACCTCTATATTGGCCTTCAACTCTGCTGCTCAGGTCTACCTCTATGTTGGCCTTCAACTCTGCTGTTCAAGTCTACCTCTATATTGGTCTTCAACTCTGCTGCTCAAGTCTACCTCTATATTGGCCTTCAACTCTGCTGTTCAAGTTTACCTCTATATTGGCCTTCAACTCTGCTGTTCAAGTCTACCTCTATATTGGCCTTCAACTCTGCTGCTCAAGTCTACCTCTATGTTGGCCTTAAACTCTGCTGTTCAAGTCTACCTCTATATTGGCCTTCAACTCTGCTGTTCAAGTCTACCTCTATATTGGCCTTCAACTCTTGCTGCTCAAGTCTACCTCTATATTGGCCTTCAACTCTGCTGCTCAAGTCTACCTCTATATTGGCCTTCAACTCTGCTGTTCAAGTCTACCTCTATATTGGCCTTCAACTCTGCTGCTCAAGTCTACCTCTATATTGGCCTCCAACTCTGCTGTTCAAGTCTACCTCTATGTTGGCCTCCAACTCTGCTGTTCAAGTCTACCTCTATATTGGCCTTCAACTCTGCTGCTCAAGTCTACCTCTATATTGGCCTTCAACTCTGCTGCTCAAGTCTACCTCTATATTGGCCTTCAACTCCACCGTTCAAGTCTACCTCTATATTGGCCTTCAACTCTGCTGTACAAGTCTACCTCTATATTGGCCTTCAACTCTTGCTGCTCAAGTCTACCTCTATATTGGCCTTCAACTCTGCTGCTCAAGTCTACCTCTATATTGGCCTTCAACTCTGCTGTTCAAGTCTACCTCTATATTGGCCTTCAACTCTGCTGCTCAAGTCTACCTCTATATTGGCCTCCAACTCTGCTGTTCAAGTCTACCTCTATGTTGGCCTCCAACTCTGCTGTTCAAGTCTACCTCTATATTGGCCTTCAACTCTGCTGCTCAAGTCTACCTCTATATTGGCCTTCAACTCTGCTGCTCAAGTCTACCTCTATATTGGCCTTCAACTCCACCGTTCAAGTCTACCTCTATATTGGCCTTCAACTCTGCTGTACAAGTCTACCTCTATATTGGCCTTAAACTCTGCTGCTCAAGTCTACCTCTATATTGGCCTTCAACTCTGCTGCTCAAGTCTTCCTCTATATTGGCCTTCAACTCCATTGTTCAACTCTACCTCTATATTGGCCTTCAACTCTGCTGTTCAAGTCTACCTCTATATTGGCCTTCAACTCTGCTGTTCAAGTCTACCTCTATATTGGCCTTCAACTCTGTTGTTCAAGTCTACCTCTATATTGGCCTTCAACTCTGCTGCTCAAGTCTACCTCGAAATTGGCCTTCAACTCTGCTGTTCAAGACTATCTCTATATTGGCCTTCAACTCTGCTGTACAAGTCTACCTCTATATTGGCCTTCAACTCTGCTGTTCAAGTCTACCTCTATATTGGCCTTCAACTCTGCTGTTCAAGTCTACCTCTATATTGGCCTTCAACTCTGCTGTACAAGTCTACCTCTATATTGGCCTTCAACTCTGCTGTTCAAGTCTACCTCTATATTGGCCTTCAACTCTGCTGTTCAAGTCTACCTCTATATTAGCCTCCAACTCTGCTGTTCAAGTCTACCTCTATATTGGCCTCCAACTCTGCTGTTCAAGTCTACCTCTATATTGGCCTTCAACTCCGCTGTTCAAGTCTACCTCTATATTGGCCTTCAACTCTGCTGTTCAAGTCTACCTCTATATTGGCCTTCAACTCTGCTGTTCAAGTCTACCTCTATATTGGCCTTCAACTCTGCTGTTCAAGTCTACTTCTATATTGGCCTTAAACTCTGCTGTTCAAGTCTACTTCTATATTGGCCTTAAACTCTGCTGTTCAAGTCTACCTCTATATTGGCCTTCAACTCTGCTGCTCAAGTCTACCTCTATATTGGCCTTGAACTCTGTTGCTCAAGTCTACCTCTATATTGGCCTTCAACTCTGCTATTCAAGTCTACCTCTATATTGGCCTTCAACTCCACTGTTCAGGTCTACCTCTATATTTGCCTTCAACTCCACTGTTCAACTCTACCTCTATATTGGCCTTCAACTCTGCTGTTCAAGTCTACCTCTATATTGGCCTTCAACTCTGCTGTTCAAGTCTACCTCTATATTGGCCTTCAACTCTGCTGTTCAAGTCTACCTCTATATTGGCCTTCAACTCTGCTGCTCAAGTCTACCTCGAAATTGGCCTTCAACTCTGCTGTTCAAGACTATCTCTATATTGGCCTTCAACTCTGCTGTACAAGTCTACCTCTATATTGGCCTTCAACTCTGCTGTACAAGTCTACCTCTATATTGGCCTTCAACTCTGCTGTTCAAGTCTACCTCTATATTGGCCTTCAACTCTGCTGTTCAAGTCTACCTCTATATTGGCCTTCAACTCTGCTGTACAAGTCTACCTCTATATTGGCCTTCAACTCTGCTGTTCAAGTCTACCTCTATATTGGCCTTCAACTCTGCTGTTCAAGTCTACCTCTATATTAGCCTCCAACTCTGCTGTTCAAGTCTACCTCTATATTGGCCTCCAACTCTGCTGTTCAAGTCTACCTCTATATTGGCCTTCAACTCCGCTGTTCAAGTCTACCTCTATATTGGCCTTCAACTCTGCTGTTCAAGTCTACCTCTATATTGGCCTTCAACTCTGCTGTTCAAGTCTACCTCTATATTGGCCTTCAACTCTGCTGTTCAAGTCTACTTCTATATTGGCCTTAAACTCTGCTGTTCAAGTCTACTTCTATATTGGCCTTAAACTCTGCTGTTCAAGTCTACCTCTATATTGGCCTTCAACTCTGCTGTTCAAGTCTACCTCTATATTGGCCTTCAACTCTGCTGTTCAAGTCTACCTCTATATTAGCCTCCAACTCTGCTGTTCAAGTCTACCTCTATATTGGCCTCCAACTCTGCTGTTCAAGTCTACCTCTATATTGGCCTTCAACTCCGCTGTTCAAGTCTACCTCTATATTGGCCTTCAACTCTGCTGTTCAAGTCTACCTCTATATTGGCCTTCAACTCTGCTGTTCAAGTCTACCTCTATATTGGCCTTCAACTCTGCTGTTCAAGTCTACTTCTATATTGGCCTTAAACTCTGCTGTTCAAGTCTACTTCTATATTGGCCTTAAACTCTGCTGTTCAAGTCTACCTCTATATTGGCCTTCAACTCTGCTGCTCAAGTCTACCTCTATATTGGCCTTGAACTCTGTTGCTCAAGTCTACCTCTATATTGGCCTTCAACTCTGCTATTCAAGTCTACCTCTATATTGGCCTTCAACTCCACTGTTCAGGTCTACCTCTATATTTGCCTTCAACTCCACTGTTCAAGTCTACCTCTATATTTGCCTTCAACTCTGCTGCTCAAGTCTACCTCTATATTGGCCTTCAACTCTGTTGCTCAAGTCTACCTCTATATTGGCCTTCAACTCTGCTATTCAAGTCTACCTCTATATTGGCCTTCAACTCCACTGTTCAAGTCTACCTCTATATTGGCCTTCAACTCCACTGTACAAGTCTACCTCTATATTGGCCTTCAACTCTGCTGTTCAAGTCTACATGTATGTTGGCCTTCAACTCTGCTGTTCAAGTCTACCTCTATGTTGGCCTTCAACTGTGCTGCTCAAGTCTACCTCTATATTGGCCTTCAACTCTGCTGCTCAAGTCTACCTCTATATTGGCCTTCAACTCTGCTGCTCAAGTCTACCTCTATATTGGCCTTCAACTCTGCTGCTCAAGTGTACCTCTATATTGGCCTTCAACTCTGCTGCTCAAGTCTACCTCTATATTGGCCTTCAACTCCACCGTTCAAGTCTACCTCTATATTGGCCTTCAACTCTGCTGTACAAGTCTACCTCTATATTGGCCTTCAACTCTGTTGCTCAAGTCTACCTCTATATTGGCCTTCAACTCCGCTGTTCAAGTCTACCTCTATATTGGCCTTCAACTCTGCTGTTCAAGTCTACCTCTATATTGGCCTTTAACTCTGCTGTTCAAGTCTACCTCTATATTGGCCTTCAACTCTGCTGTTCAAGTCTACCTCTATATTGGCCTTCAACTCTGCTGCTCAGGTCTACCTCTATGTTGGCCTTCAACTCTGCTGTTCAAGTCTACCTCTATATTGGTCTTCAACTCTGCTGCTCAAGTCTACCTCTATATTGGCCTTCAACTCTGCTGTTCAAGTTTACCTCTATATTGGCCTTCAACTCTGCTGTTCAAGTCTACCTCTATATTGGCCTTCAACTCTGCTGCTCAAGTCTACCTCTATGTTGGCCTTAAACTCTGCTGTTCAAGTCTACCTCTATATTGGCCTTCAACTCTGCTGTTCAAGTCTACCTCTATATTGGCCTTCAACTCTTGCTGCTCAAGTCTACCTCTATATTGGCCTTCAACTCTGCTGTTCAAGTCTACCTCTATATTGGCCTCCAACTCTGCTGTTCAAGTCTACCTCTATGTTGGCCTTCAACTCTGCTGCTCAAGTCTACCTCTATGTTGGCCTTAAACTCTGCTGCTCAAGTCTACCTCCATGTTGGCCTTCAACTCTGCTGTTCAAGTCTACCTCTATGTTGGCCTTCAACTCTGCTGCTCAAATCTACCTCTATATTGGCCTTCAACTCTGCTGTACAAGTCTACCTCTATATTGGCCTTCAACTCTGCTGTTCAAGTCTACCTCTATATTGGCCTCCAACTCTGCTGTTAAAGTCTACCTCTATATTGGCCTTCAACTCTGCTGCTCAAGTCTACCTCTATATTGGCCTTCAACTCTGCTGCTCAAGTCTACCTCTATATTGGCCTTCAACTCTGCTGCTCAAGTCTACCTCTATATTGGCCTTCAACTCTGCTGTTCAAGTCTACCTCTATATTGGCCTTCAACTCTGCTGCTCAAGTCTACCTCTATATTGGCCTCCAACTCTGCTGTTCAAGTCTACCTCTATGTTGGCCTCCAACTCTGCTGTTCAAGTCTACCTCTATATTGGCCTTCAACTCTGCTGCTCAAGTCTACCTCTATATTGGCCTTCAACTCTGCTGCTCAAGTCTACCTCTATATTGGCCTTCAACTCCACCGTTCAAGTCTACCTCTATATTGGCCTTCAACTCTGCTGTACAAGTCTACCTCTATATTGGCCTTAAACTCTGCTGCTCAAGTCTACCTCTATATTGGCCTTCAACTCTGCTGCTCAAGTCTTCCTCTATATTGGCCTTCAACTCCATTGTTCAACTCTACCTCTATATTGGCCTTCAACTCTGCTGTTCAAGTCTACCTCTATATTGGCCTTCAACTCTGCTGTTCAAGTCTACCTCTATATTGGCCTTCAACTCTGTTGTTCAAGTCTACCTCTATATTGGCCTTCAACTCTGCTGCTCAAGTCTACCTCAAAATTGGCCTTCAACTCTGCTGTTCAAGACTATCTCTATATTGGCCTTCAACTCTGCTGTACAAGTCTACCTCTATATTGGCCTTCAACTCTGCTGTTCAAGTCTACCTCTATATTGGCCTTCAACTCTGCTGTTCAAGTCTACCTCTATATTGGCCTTCAACTCTGCTGTACAAGTCTACCTCTATATTGGCCTTCAACTCTGCTGTTCAAGTCTACCTCTATATTGGCCTTCAACTCTGCTGTTCAAGTCTACCTCTATATTGGCCTTCAACTCTGCTGTTCAAGTCTACCTCTATATTGGCCTTCAACTCTGCTGTTCAAGTCTACTTCTATATTGGCCTTAAACTCTGCTGTTCAAGTCTACTTCTATATTGGCCTTAAACTCTGCTGTTCAAGTCTACCTCTATATTGGCCTTCAACTCTGCTGCTCAAGTCTACCTCTATATTGGCCTTGAACTCTGTTGCTCAAGTCTACCTCTATATTGGCCTTCAACTCTGCTATTCAAGTCTACCTCTATATTGGCCTTCAACTCCACTGTTCAGGTCTACCTCTATATTTGCCTTCAACTCCACTGTTCAAGTCTACCTCTATATTGGCCTTCAACTCTGCTGCTCAAGTCTACCTCTATATTGGCCTTCAACTCTGTTGCTCAAGTCTACCTCTAGATTGGCCTTCAACTCTGCTATTCAAGTCTACCTCTATATTGGCCTTCAACTCCACTGTTCAAGTCTACCTCTATATTGGCCTTCAACTCCACTGTACAAGTCTACCTCTATATTGGCCTTCAACTCTGCTGTTCAAGTCTACCTCTATGTTGGCCTTCAACTGTGCTGCTCAAGTCTACCTCTATATTGGCCTTCAACTCTGCTGCTCAAGTCTACCTCTATATTGGCCTTCAACTCTGCTGTACAAGTCTACCTCTATATTGGCCTTCAACTCTGCTGTTCAAGTCTACCTCTATATTGGCCTCCAACTCTGCTGTTAAGGTCTACCTCTATATTGGCCTTCAACTCTGCTGCTCAAGTCTACCTCTATATTGGCCTTCAACTCTGCTGCTCAAGTCTACCTCTATATTGGCCTTCAACTCTGCTGCTCAAGTCTACCTCTATATTGGCCTTCAACTCTGCTGCTCAAGTCTACCTCTAGATTGGCCTTCAACTCTGCTATTCAAGTCTACCTCTATATTGGCCTTCAACTCCACTGTTCAAGTCTACCTCTATATTGGCCTTCAACTCCACTGTACAAGTCTACCTCTATATTGGCCTTCAACTCTGCTGTTCAAGTCTACCTCTATGTTGGCCTTCAACTGTGCTGCTCAAGTCTACCTCTATATTGGCCTTCAACTCTGCTGCTCAAGTCTACCTCTATATTGGCCTTCAACTCTGCTGCTCAAGTCTACCTCTATATTGGCCTTCAACTCTGCTGTTCAAGTCTACCTCTATATTGGCCTTCAACTCTGCTGCTCAAGTCTACCTCTATATTGGCCTTCAACTCTGCTGCTCAAGTCTACCTCTATATTGGCCTCCAACTCTGCTGTTCAAGTCTACCTCTATGTTGGCCTCCAACTCTGCTGTACAAGTCTACCTCTATATTGGCCTTCAACTCTGCTGTTCAAGTCTACCTCTATATTGGCCTCCAACTCTGCTGTTAAAGTCTACCTCTATATTGGCCTTCAACTCTGCTGCTCAAGTCTACCTCTATATTGGCCTTCAACTCTGCTGCTCAAGTCTACCTCTATATTGGCCTTCAACTCTGCTGTACAAGTCTACCTCTATATTGGCCTTCAACTCTGCTGTTCAAGTCTACCTCTATATTGGCCTCCAACTCTGCTGTTAAGGTCTACCTCTATATTGGCCTTCAACTCTGCTGCTCAAGTCTACCTCTATATTGGCCTTCAACTCTGCTGCTCAAGTCTACCTCTATATTGGCCTTCAACTCTGCTGCTCAAGTCTACCTCTATATTGGCCTTCAACTCTGCTGTTCAAGTCTACCTCTATATTGGCCTTCAACTCTGCTGCTCAAGTCTACCTCTATATTGGCCTCCAACTCTGCTGTTCAAGTCTACCTCTATGTTGGCCTCCAACTCTGCTGTTCAAGTCTACCTCTATATTGGCCTTCAACTCTGCTGCTCAAGTCTACCTCTATATTGGCCTTCAACTCTGCTGCTCAAGTCTACCTCTATATTGGCCTTCAACTCCACCGTTCAAGTCTACCTCTATATTGGCCTTCAACTCTGCTGTACAAGTCTACCTCTATATTGGCCTTAAACTCTGCTGCTCAAGTCTACCTCTATATTGGCCTTCAACTCTGCTGCTCAAGTCTTCCTCTATATTGGCCTTCAACTCCATTGTTCAACTCTACCTCTATATTGGCCTTCAACTCTGCTGTTCAAGTCTACCTCTATATTGGCCTTCAACTCTGCTGTTCAAGTCTACCTCTATATTGGCCTTCAACTCTGTTGTTCAAGTCTACCTCTATATTGGCCTTCAACTCTGCTGCTCAAGTCTACCTCGAAATTGGCCTTCAACTCTGCTGTTCAAGACTATCTCTATATTGGCCTTCAACTCTGCTGTACAAGTCTACCTCTATATTGGCCTTCAACTCTGCTGTTCAAGTCTACCTCTATATTGGCCTTCAACTCTGCTGTTCAAGTCTACCTCTATATTGGCCTTCAACTCTGCTGTACAAGTCTACCTCTATATTGGCCTTCAACTCTGCTGTTCAAGTCTACCTCTATATTGGCCTTCAACTCTGCTGTTCAAGTCTACCTCTATATTAGCCTCCAACTCTGCTGTTCAAGTCTACCTCTATATTGGCCTCCAACTCTGCTGTTCAAGTCTACCTCTATATTGGCCTTCAACTCCGCTGTTCAAGTCTACCTCTATATTGGCCTTCAACTCTGCTGTTCAAGTCTACCTCTATATTGGCCTTCAACTCTGCTGTTCAAGTCTACCTCTATATTGGCCTTCAACTCTGCTGTACAAGTCTACTTCTATATTGGCCTTAAACTCTGCTGTTCAAGTCTACTTCTATATTGGCCTTAAACTCTGCTGTTCAAGTCTACCTCTATATTGGCCTTCAACTCTGCTGCTCAAGTCTACCTCTATATTGGCCTTGAACTCTGTTGCTCAAGTCTACCTCTATATTGGCCTTCAACTCTGCTATTCAAGTCTACCTCTATATTGGCCTTCAACTCCACTGTTCAGGTCGACCTCTATATTTGCCTTCAACTCCACTGTTCAAGTCTACCTCTATATTGGCCTTCAACTCTGCTGCTCAAGTCTACCTCTATATTGGCCTTCAACTCTGTTGCTCAAGTCTACCTCTATATTGGCCTTCAACTCTGCTATTCAAGTCTACCTCTATGTTGGCCTTCAACTGTGCTGCTCAAGTCTACCTCTATATTGGCCTTCAACTCTGCTGCTCAAGTCTACCTCTATATTGGCCTTCAACTCTGCTGCTCAAGTCTACCTCTATATTGGCCTTCAACTCTGCTGCTCAAGTGTACCTCTATATTGGCCTTCAACTCTGCTGCTCAAGTCTACCTCTATATTGGCCTTCAACTCCACCGTTCAAGTCTACCTCTATATTGGCCTTCAACTCTGCTGTACAAGTCTACCTCTATATTGGCCTTCAACTCTGTTGCTCAAGTCTACCTCTATATTGGCCTTCAACTCCGCTGTTCAAGTCTACCTCTATATTGGCCTTCAACTCTGCTGTTCAAGTCTACCTCTATATTGGCCTTTAACTCTGCTGTTCAAGTCTACCTCTATATTGGCCTTCAACTCTGCTGTTCAAGTCTACCTCTATATTGGCCTTCAACTCTGCTGCTCAGGTCTACCTCTATGTTGGCCTTCAACTCTGCTGTTCAAGTCTACCTCTATATTGGTCTTCAACTCTGCTGCTCAAGTCTACCTCCATATTGGCCTTCAACTCTGCTGTTCAAGTCTACCTCTATATTGGCCTTCAACTCTGCTGTTCAAGTCTACCTCTATATTGGCCTTCAACTCTGCTGCTCAAGTCTACCTCTATGTTGGCCTTAAACTCTGCTGTTCAAGTCTACCTCTATATTGGCCTTCAACTCTGCTGTTCAAGTCGACCTCTATATTGGCCTTCAACTCTTGCTGCTCAAGTCTACCTCTATATTGGCCTTCAACTCTGCTGTTCAAGTCTACCTCTATATTGGCCTCCAACTCTGCTGTTCAAGTCTACCTCTATGTTGGCCTTCAACTCTGCTGCTCAAGTCTACCTCTATGTTGGCCTTAAACTCTGCTGCTCAAGTCTACCTCCATGTTGGCCTTCAACTCTGCTGTTCAAGTCTACCTCTATGTTGGCCTTCAACTCTGCTGTTCAAGTCTACCTCTATATTGGCCTTCAACTCCGCTGTTCAAGTCTACCTCTATATTGGCCTTCAACTCTGCTGTTCAAGTCTACCTCTATATTGGCCTTCAACTCTGCTGTTCAAGTCTACCTCTATATTGGCCTTCAACTCTGCTGTTCAAGTCTACTTCCATATTGGCCTTAAACTCTGCTGTTCAAGTCTACTTCTATATTGGCCTTAAACTCTGCTGTTCAAGTCTACCTCTATATTGGCCTTCAACTCTGCTGCTCAAGTCTACCTCTATATTGGCCTTGAACTCTGTTGCTCAAGTCTACCTCTATATTGGCCTTCAACTCTGCTATTCAAGTCTACCTCTATATTGGCCTTCAACTCCACTGTTCAAGTCTACCTCTATATTGGCCTTCAACTCCACTGTACAAGTCTACCTCTATATTGGCCTTCAACTCTGCTGTTCAAGTCTACATGTATATTGGCCTTCAACTCTGCTGTTCAAGTCTACCTCTATGTTGGCCTTCAACTGTGCTGCTCAAGTCTACCTCTATATTGGCCTTCAACTCTGCTATTCAAGTCTACCTCTATATTGGCCTTCAACTCCACTGTTCAAGTCGACCTCTATATTGGCCTTCAACACCACTGTACAAGTCTACCTCTATATTGGCCTTCAACTCTGCTGTTCAAGTCTACATGTATATTGGCCTTCAACTCTGCTGTTCAAGTCTACCTCTATGTTGGCCTTCAACTGTGCTGCTCAAGTCTACCTCTATATTGGCCTTCAACTCTGCTGCTCAAGTCTACCTCTATATTGGCCTTCAACTCTGCTGCTCAAGTATACCTCTATATTGGCCTTCAACTCTGCTGCTCAAGTGTACCTCTATATTGGCCTTCAACTCTGCTGCTCAAGTCTACCTCTATATTGGCCTTCAACTCTGCTGCTCAAGTGTACCTCTATATTGGCCTTCAACTCTGCTGTTCAAGTCTACCTCTATATTGGCCTTCAACTCTGCTGTTCAAGTCTACCTCTATATTGGCCTTCAACTCTTGCTGCTCAAGTCTACCTCTATATTTGCCTTCAACTCTGCTGCTCAAGTCTACCTCTATATTGGCCTTCAACTCTGTTGCTCAAGTCTACCTCTATATTGGCCTTCAACTCTGCTATTCAAGTCTACCTCTATATTGGCCTTCAACTCCACTGTTCAAGTCTACCTCTATTTTGGCCTTCAACTCCACTGTACAAGTCTACCTCTATATTGGCCTTCAACTCTGCTGTTCAAGTCTACATGTATGTTGGCCTTCAACTCTGCTGTTCAAGTCTACCTCTATGTTGGCCTTCAACTGTGCTGCTCAAGTCTACCTCTATATTGGCCTTCAACTCTGCTGCTCAAGTCTACCTCTATATTGGCCTTCAACTCTGCTGCTCAAGTCTACCTCTATATTGGCCTTCAACTCTGCTGCTCAAGTGTACCTCTATATTGGCCTTCAACTCTGCTGCTCAAGTCTACCTCTATATTGGCCTTCAACTCCACCGTTCAAGTCTACCTCTATATTGGCCTTCAACTCTGCTGTACAAGTCTACCTCTATATTGGCCTTCAACTCTGTTGCTCAAGTCTACCTCTATATTGGCCTTCAACTCCGCTGTTCAAGTCTACCTCTATATTGGCCTTCAACTCTGCTGTTCAAGTCTACCTCTATATTGGCCTTTAACTCTGCTGTTCAAGTCTACCTCTATATTGGCCTTCAACTCTGCTGTTCAAGTCTACCTCTATATTGGCCTTCAACTCTGCTGCTCAGGTCTACCTCTATGTTGGCCTTCAACTCTGCTGTTCAAGTCTACCTCTATATTGGTCTTCAACTCTGCTGCTCAAGTCTACCTCTATATTGGCCTTCAACTCTGCTGTTCAAGTTTACCTCTATATTGGCCTTCAACTCTGCTGTTCAAGTCTACCTCTATATTGGCCTTCAACTCTGCTGCTCAAGTCTACCTCTATGTTGGCCTTAAACTCTGCTGTTCAAGTCTACCTCTATATTGGCCTTCAACTCTGCTGTTCAAGTCTACCTCTATATTGGCCTTCAACTCTTGCTGCTCAAGTCTACCTCTATATTGGCCTTCAACTCTGCTGTTCAAGTCTACCTCTATATTGGCCTCCAACTCTGCTGTTCAAGTCTACCTCTATGTTGGCCTTCAACTCTGCTGCTCAAGTCTACCTCTATGTTGGCCTTAAACTCTGCTGCTCAAGTCTACCTCCATGTTGGCCTTCAACTCTGCTGTTCAAGTCTACCTCTATGTTGGCCTTCAACTCTGCTGCTCAAATCTACCTCTATATTGGCCTTCAACTCTGCTGTACAAGTCTACCTCTATATTGGCCTTCAACTCTGCTGTTCAAGTCTACCTCTATATTGGCCTCCAACTCTGCTGTTAAAGTCTACCTCTATATTGGCCTTCAACTCTGCTGCTCAAGTCTACCTCTATATTGGCCTTCAACTCTGCTGCTCAAGTCTACCTCTATATTGGCCTTCAACTCTGCTGCTCAAGTCTACCTCTATATTGGCCTTCAACTCTGCTGTTCAAGTCTACCTCTATATTGGCCTTCAACTCTGCTGCTCAAGTCTACCTCTATATTGGCCTCCAACTCTGCTGTTCAAGTCTACCTCTATGTTGGCCTCCAACTCTGCTGTTCAAGTCTACCTCTATATTGGCCTTCAACTCTGCTGCTCAAGTCTACCTCTATATTGGCCTTCAACTCTGCTGCTCAAGTCTACCTCTATATTGGCCTTCAACTCCACCGTTCAAGTCTACCTCTATATTGGCCTTCAACTCTGCTGTACAAGTCTACCTCTATATTGGCCTTAAACTCTGCTGCTCAAGTCTACCTCTATATTGGCCTTCAACTCTGCTGCTCAAGTCTTCCTCTATATTGGCCTTCAACTCCATTGTTCAACTCTACCTCTATATTGGCCTTCAACTCTGCTGTTCAAGTCTACCTCTATATTGGCCTTCAACTCTGCTGTTCAAGTCTACCTCTATATTGGCCTTCAACTCTGTTGTTCAAGTCTACCTCTATATTGGCCTTCAACTCTGCTGCTCAAGTCTACCTCGAAATTGGCCTTCAACTCTGCTGTTCAAGACTATCTCTATATTGGCCTTCAACTCTGCTGTACAAGTCTACCTCTATATTGGCCTTCAACTCTGCTGTTCAAGTCTACCTCTATATTGGCCTTCAACTCTGCTGTTCAAGTCTACCTCTATATTGGCCTTCAACTCTGCTGTACAAGTCTACCTCTATATTGGCCTTCAACTCTGCTGTTCAAGTCTACCTCTATATTGGCCTTCAACTCTGCTGTTCAAGTCTACCTCTATATTAGCCTCCAACTCTGCTGTTCAAGTCTACCTCTATATTGGCCTCCAACTCTGCTGTTCAAGTCTACCTCTATATTGGCCTTCAACTCCGCTGTTCAAGTCTACCTCTATATTGGCCTTCAACTCTGCTGTTCAAGTCTACCTCTATATTGGCCTTCAACTCTGCTGTTCAAGTCTACCTCTATATTGGCCTTCAACTCTGCTGTTCAAGTCTACTTCTATATTGGCCTTAAACTCTGCTGTTCAAGTCTACTTCTATATTGGCCTTAAACTCTGCTGTTCAAGTCTACCTCTATATTGGCCTTCAACTCTGCTGCTCAAGTCTACCTCTATATTGGCCTTGAACTCTGTTGCTCAAGTCTACCTCTATATTGGCCTTCAACTCTGCTATTCAAGTCTACCTCTTGTCAGGGAATTTACTGGGGGACTCACAGGACTCCAATGACCGGACTCAGGTTTACCAAAAGGTCTGGTTTATTATTCACTTCATTCCATTTACCAAATAATACCGCATTATTCAATGGCTGAGATTAACTCTTTTCCATGGTCCTTTTCGTTCGGCTGATGTTCTTCCGCAGCGCCGTACTCGTTCATTCCATCGTTCCGTCGGGCAGGGCTTTCTGAGGACAAGTGTACTTTACTCAACGTTTGCTCTCGTTATATCGCCAAGCTGGACTTAATCTCCTCTCCGCTAATGTCCCGAGGTCATGCATCGCACCGAGTCCTGGCATCAGCTCGCTCCCCTCCTGCTGTGTAAATGGAAATCACAGCAGGGGGGGGTGCTCTAGCCTGGGGCCTTGACCAGGTGTTTCAAGAGATTACATTGTTCATACACATTCCTAACTCATTTACAAACCCGTCCCCCACAGAGTTTGCATGTAAAATGCATCTGCTTTGTTACTAGGTCAACCAATAAGTTACCAGTGCCAATTAATAAGTTACACTGAATTACACTTCCACAATTCCCTCATCTTTTTGTTTTTGTTTATATTAACCATTAATCTAAACATCAATATAAGTAAACAATCAATCACTACAAGTAAACATCATTACAAGTATAAGTAAATAATCATAACTTTGGTAATCAAATTCCCTTAGGCATACACCGTCATCCTGCAAGAATCACAAAACATTTCGTTGGTCATTGACTCCTTCCATATTGTTCAATCTATTGCATTTGCATCACAAATATATTTTCAAAACAACACTTCACCATCACCAAGATACAACAATTTCACTTCATTTTCAAGTTTTGTAAAGCATCTGCACCATCTGGCAAAAACGTTTGCCTCCACACAAATGTTGACTTTGTTTGAAAGGAAGGGCTGATCACTTGTGTTTGAATCCAGGTATGAAACATTTTCTCCTAATGTCTTCATAGCTCCTGCACTACTTCGTGTAGGATTTCGCTGTTGTGGTAACATTGCGGAGTCATAGACTGACCCTGCTCTCCTTGTAGCATTCTTGCCACTTTTTGCTGTAAACCATAGTAATTCCTGAACAAGGCCTTCACCCAGTTGTAGTCGACTTGCCTCCTCCCTTATTGTGAGTGGGCAGCAAGTATTGGTGTGACATTGATTGGCCAGCAAGATGTGGAACAGGGATGCCGGATGCATCCACAATGATGTTGGGACCATGGTGTTCAGGTCATTCATGGTCCTTACCAGGAGCAATCCAGCAGAATCGTGCACAGCTGTTGTGACAAGGGCACAGCCGTTTTTTGCAGCTCCATGCTGGTTCCCCGGACGTTGGTGAAGTAATAACATATGTCCCCGCATTTCACAGAGGTTGCAGGTAAAATGTCGTTGTCCTGCAACTTCTGATGTGGTGAATGTTCGAAGTCTTCGAACAAGAGTAAGTGATCGCCTTTCTTTCATATGTTGCAGTGTGATCCAGGCAAATGGTCACATAAATTTCCTTGGTGAAGGTAAGCATTCATCTCCAAGTTACACGGGAGAATGTCTTCATCATTCTTTGAGAAAGAGGGTGTATGCCACGATTAACTTCATTTTTTAGCCACAAATTTTCTTTCTTTCTTCTTCCCAATTCCGTTAGCAATCCCTCCAAAATGTGATCTCGTCTTATCCTTATGCTCAGTCCTATCTGAATCTGCTTTCCGCACACACTGAATCAGATAGGGTACATCTTACCATGAAATCAGCATAATCATGTATATCTTCCGACAGTTTCACATTCAACAATTTGTTGTTTTTCCTTAACACAAAAAGTTATATTCATTTATATGCGTCACACAAATAATATTCAATCAGGTATGTATTTTATTACTAAACTAAGAATAGCATTGTATATGATTACAATCACAAACGGGAATACCTAATTCCCAACAACAATTTTCCCAAACCAACAAATTAAGCATAATGTATTATTACCATAATTCCTCTCCACTTTTTCTTTTCCCTCTTTTTCCTAACAGTGTGTCACTCGTGGTGATATGAGTTCATTGATATTGTAATTGACACAACTCATAACATTGTCGTTATGCCATTATCTTAATTCTACTGTTTATGTCGCCATAAAAGTCTTCCTTTTCTGGTTCCACATTTCTTTCCTCATTTGTCACTTCATGTGTTATCATCGTGTTGTTGGTTACCTTATTCAAACACACCGTCACTAAGGCTTTCAAGCAAGCCACCACTAAAACAATTGCCAATATAACTACTAAACCAACAAACAAGTCTGCTACTCCTAGTATATATTCATATCTATGACATAGTTATATGTCGATGACATTTAACATTATATACCAAACTAACAAGCTTCCTAAAAGGTAAATAAAGAAAATCCCTTAATATGTAACATAATCAGATTATTTGTCTTACCCTGATCCCCCTATCTCCCGGGGTTGAACTCAATCCCCTGATCATGAGTGTAGTTGTGATACATTTTTTTCACTCATGCTGTATTAATATCAGCAGGTAATTGTATGTCATGTAGGCAAATAAATGTCACTATTCCAAGTAGGAATATCACATGTTGAAAATGTAATGTTTATCAATGCAAGGGGTGTTAAAATGTAATTCAAATGACTGTAAATCATGACTATCATTTTTCTACCACTGAATGTTCTGCTGGGCTGCTAGGTGCAGCCTCATTTTCTGTGGGATCGTCCACCTTAGCCCCATGTGCTTGCTTGCAATGAGAGGCATGAATCCAACTTTCTATTTTGGGTCCATATTTGTTTCTATTCTTATCAATCTCCTATGGTTTATCAATTCGTTCCAAGATACCGCAACCAAAGGTTTTAACCAAAGCTCTACCAAACTATTTCCAATTTGAACAAAAATGCCAGTGAAACAATGATTCGAAGGATTAGCTTCAAGGGGTCAATAAATTTATTCTATAGCCAGATCTAATTTTCCCATCCAATAGTTTGCCTTGCCACATGTCATATTATAACACCTTAATAAACCTTCGAAAAAATGTTTCCCATCTCAACAAATTTCCTTTTTTACAAATAGCCATGTGTAACTTACGTATTTAACTACAATTTCCTCTCAATTTGTTTGGCCTAACTGGCCGTAAAAGTGGCTGCCAGCATGCAGTACCGTTTTTATCTACCAAGGAAGTGTTCCACACAAGACCTCTACCAAAATGTTGTTTGTAAAAACAAATCTGGGATTTCTGATTACATGGATGCACACTCTCAGGACATTTTCAGGCTGCTGTTAACAATCCACTACGATGACTTAATTCCTTTACCCACAATCAAATAATTAGTACAAATTGAGGATATTATCCCTATCACATTCTTTTATAGATTCATTATATTGGATCTAATTTTTTCCAATAATTTTCCACTGCTGTAAGGCGGAACAATAGCTCTCATAAGTCTTAGTAATATCGTACTTAATTTGCCCAGCAGAGAATAATTTATTTACTATCCTTTCTCATCTGTTAACCAGTGACTTTGTTTAAACTCCAGAACTGAAAAGCCCACAATAGTTCAAACCAGCAAAATTTTCTTTACTCTTTTCCCATATCATCTATGCCTAAAACACATCCATACATACAGCACAATTTATATGCTGATAAAATTCAAGTTTATATATATAAAATCCATGAGCAGAGTATTCTGGGAAGTCAGTGTAAGACCTCTCCCAAATTTGGATGATTTTGTACTTCCTCATTTCCTTTTATGAAGCTCATATCCATAAATAGATGTTATTCTCATATACATTCTATCAAAAATGGAATCCCAAAATTACTCACAATTTTACTATTAATTAATGGCTGCTCATAACCCAGCACATCAAATTTTTTTTATATTCCATTTCCCTTGACAAAAGAGATAATGTTCATAATCAAATTATATTTCTATTTTATTTTACGGATTCTCTGGATATTCAATCCCATCCACATATCCCAATCCCATCCACATATAACTATCCATTTCCAGACAGGCACACTGTCGGTGTCAACAATCTTGTAAGATTGAAACACAAAAACACACACACATGCATTATGCATATTTGTTTGCGTTGGAACCATTATTTACAGATCAGATGGGTGTCAATTTTATTTCAATTTCATAAAATTTGTCAATCAAATTCAAAATGCTTATAGACAAATAAACCAAAAGTCCATTCTTAGAAAACCCTTATGATGTCAAATTGAAATTACCCTTTCTGCCTTCACAATAATCTATCCAAATTTTGACTACACACCCATTTGCATGTCAGTCGACCATTGACCTATCAATCGTGCGGAACAATAGTCCGAAATTCCCACCTGATCATCATGTGACTCTTGTTACTTGGTTTGCTAAAAATTGCAACGCAATTGTTCCAAACTTTGTAAATTTAAAATTGCTGTGCCCAAAATAGAAGATCCAATTTTGGCATTTGATCAATTAATTATTAATTTGTTAACAAGCAAAAAGAAAAATGAATCATTCTTGCTCTGAAAACTTTTCAGACACAAGAATCATCGACAGTTATTCATGTTTGTCCAGTAATCTAATTTGTTGAGGCCAATCGTCATTTGGGATTTGTTGCAATGAAGGCCTAATCATTGTCTGAGGTATCGGTCAGCACTGGTACCCTTGATCTTGGTTTACCCTATTAACTTGTCTTCCTTTTGGTATACGGACATCCTCTTTTCCAATGTCCCATCCGTCCACATTTGAAACACCGGTTTCTGTCGTTGTCTGATCTGTGCACCTGTGCACTTGTATTGCTGGGCTGCATCTCTACATCCCTGAGTTGCCACTGCAATCTCTCGTTATCTCCTGAAACACGAAAAAATTCTCTGTACCGTCCTTTTTGGGGAGACAACTGGAAATCTGATGGGACAACTGTCACTTTCGTTCCTAATTTCGAGGGCAGTTGTGCATTTGTCTCCTCCACTGTATCCTGTATCCTTTTTATTTTAAGTTCTAGATCCGTTATCCGTTCTTGCTGTTCCCGTTGTCTGGATTCACCATCCCAAAGATGGAATGCAAGCCAGTCTACCGTTAGATTCTGTCTCTTCCTGGCTTTCAATCTTTGTTCCAATCTTTCCAATCGACTTCGCTCGAATGTACCATCTCTTGGAAACTCCTCATCATGTCCCTTTGTCCACAAATACCAATTCTCGACCTGTCTTATAGCTTCGGCACCATAACGGTCGTACATATGATGTGTACAAGTACCTTTTTGTGGAATTTCTGGTTGTACTTGTGTATTCTTGCAGGCTCCATTTCCCATTCTGCCTTTTATCAAAGTAGCGTTGGATGTGTTGTAGCTTGTTCCAGGTTCCTCTAAAGCTTCACTCGTACCTCCAGGAAGGGTCTCTCCACCTGTTCACATGGTGATTTCCAGAGAATCTCCCTCAGCTGTGGCTTTTGCACAATCCAATCTCACAGATCAGTATTTGCAGATGAGCCAAAGGGTCAGTATGAAATGGGTGAATCCTCAGGTGTCCGCTCTGTTGACGGGGAAATCACACAATGGTAACCGCACATATATATCTGTATATAAACTCACCACCTTGCTCAATTTTCCCAGGTTGTCTCCACATTGATAATATCTCGCAAAGATATCAAAGCTTCTTTCTTGAGACCGCATTTTCATCAATCAAACAATCAATATATTCAATTCAATTTATTCAGTTCAATTTATTCAGTTAATTTTATTCAATTAAATTCAATCAATTAGATTCAATCAATCAACAATTCAATCAATTATTCAATTTCAATTAATTCATCAATATTCATCAATAAATCAAATTAATCATTTTGGATGACTCCTTGCATAAGCCCTTTCCCCAATGATATCAGGACAGGTCCATCCATTGACTGAGATCGAATTTTATCGGTCGTCACCTCTGGTTCGTACCTCATGTCAATTGATGAATCACCGTCCTGTCCTAGGGTCATATCTGACATATTTCCCCATTTTGCCTGGTCTCCACAAATTTTCTTTGCAACCACTAAAGGCAACTCATCCTTCATTCGTGAGACAGCCAAAATGGATGGCAGATATTAAAGTTCATTGGAAAAATATCTCATCATTTTTCCTTTAATAGTACCCAAAATCTCTTGGCAATTTAAATTTCGTAAAACTCCTGAAATAAGACTGTAAAATTCCTTCAATCATGCTAAATTTTGAAACTCCATCGCTTGTAACACCCAATTGATCCCATAGGGCTTGAAAGTTCTTTCCCACGTTCATGCAATCATTCTGCATTTGAACCCTATGATATCATTCATAATAATCATCATGATTTTATAGTCATGGTCATATCATAGTCATCTATTTAAACGAACATTTCCTTTATCACCACAGCTATGTGGTATAATCAACACTAGAATAAAACTGTACATAGCAACAGGCTACCTCATGGCCACTTAGTATACCTATTGACAATAAGTCATAACAATATCGAATAATCATTGAACAATTCAAAAATCGCTTCCACTGCTCCAGCCGCAGCATTCGTCATTTTGTCTGCTCATCCGCATGACCAAAACGAAATAAAGGGAGCTCAACCATTACACAGCGCTTTTAATGGCGCATGCCATAGAAACTCAACGCAATTTCGACTCGGCCAGAAAAACGAGCAAATTTTGCAGGATGTTAACTGGAATTAGTCGTGAAAATATATCCAAAATACACAAAAATACCCACCTACAAAAATAAACAACAAAACCCAAACAAACCCAAGGTCGACCATATTACACAATTAAATTACACCTTAAATTATTCATTAAATTACTCATTAAATTACTCATTAAATTACATCATTTCAGCATCGTATTGATTGCTGAAATGTTCATGGGTTTGAACACACCTTAAAAGAGGTATGCTTTGCGGTTTTGCCCACCTACCACGTTTAATTAAATTACATCATTTCAGTATCGTATTGATTGCTGAAATGTTCATGGGTTTATACACACCTTAAAAGAGGTATGCTTTGTGGTGTTGCCCACCTACCACGTTGAATTAAATTACATCATTTCAGCATCGTATTGATTGCTGAAATGTTCATGGGTTTATACACACCTTAAAAGAGGTATGCTTTGTGGTGTTGCCCACCTACCACGTTGAATTAAATTACATCATTTCAGCATCGTATTGATTGCTGAAATGTTCATGGGTTTATACACACCTTAAAAAGAGGTATGCTTTGTGGTGTTGCCCACCTACCACGTTGAATTAAATTACATCATTTCAGCATCGTATTGATTGCTGAAATGTTCATGGGTTTATACACACCTTAAAAAGAGGTATGCTTTGTGGTGTTGCCCACCTACCACGTTGAATTAAATTACATCATTTCAATTAAAACATCGCTTCTACTGCTCCAGCCGCAGCATTCGACACTTTGTCTGCTCATCCGCATGACCAAAACGAAATAAAGGGAGCTCAACCATTACACAGCGCTTTTAATGGCGCATGCCATAGAAACTCAACGCAATTTCGACTCGGCCAGCAAACGAGCAAATTTTGCAAGATGTTAACTGGAATTAGTCGTGAAAATATATCCAAAATACACAAAAATACACACCCACTCAAATAAACAACATTTATTCCGTTCAACAGAACAAACATTTCCTCTATCATGACATGCATGTCTTCAAAATTATATGACCAAGAGGAAAGTAAAATTAATTAAAAACTGCGGGCAGTGATGATCCGGGGACCATAACGCTCCATCCTGATTGGACGAGTGCATGCTAGAGTCGTTAACAACGACAGTCCAGATCCGATTGTTCAAAATTTCAACTCAATCGATCGAAAAATGAACGCAGGGATGCATTTTAAAGGTGCAGTGGCACTAACTGAGTTGCCACGAATATGGCCACAAAATTGCCAATATGGCCATCACAAAATATTTTCCTTAATCAATTGGCTCATAGCATAACCAATCTGCAAGTATTTCATCCGAAGATGTATCTCTGAGGACTTTAAATTAAATAAGTCATTTATAAATCAACGAGTTAATTTATTAAATGATTAATCAATAAATCAAAATTTTCCTTGACAGCCACATCACTTGGTCAGTGTCATGTCCAAATATCAGTTTCCTTACTCAAAAGGTGCCTGAGTTAATGTAATGTAATTACTGTAATAAGATTATTGCAATTTACTGTAATGATTACTGTAATTACTGTAATTACCGGAACTGTAATTACTGTAATTACCTCAGGTAATTAGCATCAGCAAAACACAACATTTGAATGTTCCCAAAACGTTGGAGCAAAACGTTGCAACAACGAAAGTGAAACGTTGTGGCGACGTTGTGGAAACGTTTTACAACAACATTATTTCAATGTTGCAGGAAAGTAATGTGAAAAAACGTTCCCAAAAATGTTCTTCTGTCTATCTCTCTCTGTCTGTCTCTCTTTCTCACTTTGTCTCACTCTGTCTATCTCTTTTTGTCTGTCTCTCTCTATGTGTCTGACTATCATCTTTATCTCTGTTTGTCTCTATGTCTCTCTTTCTTTCTTTTTCTGTCTATCTCTCTCTGTCTGTCTCTCTTTCTCACTTTGTCTCACTCTGTCTATCTCTTTTTGTCTGTCTCTCTCTATGTGTCTGACTATCATCTTTATCTCTGTTTGTCTCTATGTCTCTCTTTCTTTCTTTTTCTGTCTATCTCTCTCTGTCTGTCTCTCTTTCTCACTTTGTCTCACTCTGTCTATCTCTTTTTGTCTGTCTCTCTCTATGTGTCTGACTATCATCTTTATCTCTGTTTGTCTCTATGTCTCTCTCTCTTTCTCTCTCTGTCTATCTCTCTCTGTCTGTCTCTCTTTCTCACTTTGTCTCACTCTGTCTATCTCTCTCTGTCTGTCTCTCTCTATGTGTCTGACTCTGACTATCATCTTTATCTCTGTTTGTCTCTATGTCTCTCTTTCTTTCTTTTTCTGTCTATCTCTCTCTGTCTGTCTCTCTTTCTCACTTTGTCTCACTCTGTCTATCTCTTTTTGTCTGTCTCTCTCTATGTGTCTGACTATCATCTTTATCTCTGTTTGTCTCTATGTCTCTCTTTCTTTCTTTTTCTGTCTATCTCTCTCTGTCTGTCTCTCTTTCTCACTTTGTCTCACTCTGTCTATCTCTTTTTGTCTGTCTCTCTCTATGTGTCTGACTATCATCTTTATCTCTGTTTGTCTCTATGTCTCTCTCTCTTTCTCTCTCTGTCTATCTCTCTCTGTCTGTCTCTCTTTCTCACTTTGTCTCACTCTGTCTATCTCTTTTTGTCTGTCTCTCTCTATGTGTCTGACTATCATCTTTATCTCTGTTTGTCTCTATGTCTCTCTTTCTTTCTTTTTCTGTCTATCTCTCTCTGTCTGTCTCTCTTTCTCACTTTGTCTCACTCTGTCTATCTCTTTTTGTCTGTCTCTCTCTATGTGTCTGAGTATCATCTTTATCTCTGTTTGTCTCTATGTCTCTCTTTCTTTCTTTTTCTGTCTATCTCTCTCTGTCTGTCTCTCTTTCTCACTTTGTCTCACTCTGTCTATCTCTTTTTGTCTGTCTCTCTCTATGTGTCTGAGTATCATCTTTATCTCTGTTTGTCTCTATGTCTCTCTTTCTTTCTCTTTCTGTCTATCTCTCTCTGTCTGTCTCTCTTTCTCACTTTGTCTCACTCTGTCTATCTCTTTTTGTCTGTCTCTCTCTATGTGTCTGACTATCATCTTTATCTCTGTTTGTCTCTATGTCTCTCTCTCTTTCTCTCTCTGTCTATCTCTCTCTGTCTGTCTCTCTTTCTCACTTTGTCTCACTCTGTCTATCTCTCTCTGTCTGTCTCTCTCTATGTGTCTGACTCTGACTATCATCTTTATCTCTGTTTGTCTCTATGTCTCTCTTTCTTTCTTTTTCTGTCTATCTCTCTCTGTCTGTCTCTCTTTCTCACTTTGTCTCACTCTGTCTATCTCTTTTTGTCTGTCTCTCTCTATGTGTCTGACTATCATCTTTATCTCTGTTTGTCTCTATGTCTCTCTTTCTTTCTTTTTCTGTCTATCTCTCTCTGTCTGTCTCTCTTTCTCACTTTGTCTCACTCTGTCTATCTCTTTTTGTCTGTCTCTCTCTATGTGTCTGACTATCATCTTTATCTCTGTTTGTCTCTATGTCTCTCTTTCTTTCTTTTTCTGTCTATCTCTCTCTGTCTGTCTCTCTTTCTCACTTTGTCTCACTCTGTCTATCTCTTTTTGTCTGTCTCTCTCTATGTGTCTGACTATCATCTTTATCTCTGTTTGTCTCTATGTCTCTCTTTCTTTCTTTTTCTGTCTATCTCTCTCTGTCTGTCTCTCTTTCTCACTTTGTCTCACTCTGTCTATCTCTTTTTGTCTGTCTCTCTCTATGTGTCTGACTATCATCTTTATCTCTGTTTGTCTCTATGTCTCTCTTTCTTTCTTTTTCTGTCTATCTCTCTCTGTCTGTCTCTCTTTCTCACTTTGTCTCACTCTGTCTATCTCTTTTTGTCTGTCTCTCTCTATGTGTCTGACTATCATCTTTATCTTTGTTTGTCTCTATGTCTCTCTTTCTTTCTTTTTCTGTCTATCTCTCTCTGTCTGTCTCTCTTTCTCACTTTGTCTCACTCTGTCTATCTCTTTTTGTCTGTCTCTCTCTATGTGTCTGACTATCATCTTTATCTCTGTTTGTCTCTATGTCTCTCTCTCTTTCTCTCTCTGTCTATCTCTCTCTGTCTGTCTCTCTTTCTCACTTTGTCTCACTCTGTCTATCTCTTTTTGTCTGTCTCTCTCTATGTGTCTGACTATCATCTTTATCTCTGTTTGTCTCTATGTCTCTCTTTCTTTCTTTTTCTGTCTATCTCTCTCTGTCTGTCTCTCTTTCTCACTTTGTCTCACTCTGTCTATCTCTTTTTGTCTGTCTCTCTCTATGTGTCTGAGTATCATCTTTATCTCTGTTTGTCTCTATGTCTCTCTTTCTTTCTTTTTCTGTCTATCTCTCTCTGTCTGTCTCTCTTTCTCACTTTGTCTCACTCTGTCTATCTCTTTTTGTCTGTCTCTCTCTATGTGTCTGACTATCATCTTTATCTCTGTTTGTCTCTATGTCTCTCTCTCTTTCTCTCTCTGTCTATCTCTCTCTGTCTGTCTCTCTTTCTCACTTTGTCTCACTCTGTCTATCTCTCTCTGTCTGTCTCTCTCTATGTGTCTGACTCTGACTATCATCTTTATCTCTGTTTGTCTCTATGTCTCTCTTTCTTTCTTTTTCTGTCTATCTCTCTCTGTCTGTCTCTCTTTCTCACTTTGTCTCTTTGGTCCATTCGCAAAGCCAAAACGAACGACCTGCGAGTACGGTGACCATACCTTGGGACCCCCTTGTCCGATTAATTTCAAACCTTGACAAATTTTCCATTCCTTCCCTTTGGTGTTTCGTGGCATCTCTGCCATTTAAAATCCCATATTTTGTGAGCGTGCCGAATCAGTAAGCATCACCCCTTCTATGAGCCTCGACCAGAGGGTGGTTGTTACTCACAAACACCATTTCCTGTAATTATCTCTCATTAGGGCATGCCCGTACTATATATATATCTAAAATTATATCCCCCGCCGAGCAAGTCGCTGGCTCCAAGTCGAGTGCTTTGAACAAAAAAGAAGTACTCTAAACGGTGTTTTTTTTTTTTTATTCAACCGTGAAGCATGTCTCAAAGGCTTCTTGATGGACCTGGACAAAATTTGATGCAATTTTTTCTCAATCGCCATCTTTCATCATAATTCTGGACCGGCATGAGATGGCGTTGTCTGTCATTAATTTGTATGTTGATCGAACGATTTTTCGGTGTTATAAAAATGGCGGGAAAAAATTGAAAAAAAAAAATCTTTTTTTTTTTTTTTTTTTTTTTTTTCCCTCCACCCTTGTAAGTGCAAACGTTTGTAAGTGCAAACGAGTGTACCGGCCTTACACGACTTGGAAGCAGATCGTCCCATGGTGCACTCATGGCACGATCTTGCTCCCAGTTCATGGTAAGGCTTCTAATAACCAGCGTCGAACTGGCGCATCTATTTACACAGCGCCAAAATACGTATTTACAGAAATCATTTAGAAAAAAACGAATAAAGCTACAGTCGTTTATCGAAATCCCATTCGTGATGGCTCACGCCACCTATATCGCGGCATCGGTGCGCAAAGGAGCCCCAGATCACCTGCTCCCCCATGTATGTACCCATAACTTCCAAGTTCGTAAATCATATTGGGCAAGACAAGACACACTCACCTTTTAAAGAAGACTTGCTTGTACAATTGATCGCAGCGGTGCCTCCAAGATTGTCAGGGAATTTACTGGGGGACTCACAGGACTCCAATGACCGGACTCAGGTTTACCAAAAGGTCTGGTTTATTATTCACTTCATTCCATTTACCAAATAATACCGCATTATTCAATGGCTGAGATTAACTCTTTTCCATGGTCCTTTTCGTTCGGCTGATGTTCTTCCGCAGCGCCGTACTCGTTCATTCCATCGTTCCGTCGGGCAGGGCTTTCTGAGGACAAGTGTACTTTACTCAACGTTTGCTCTCGTTATATCGCCAAGCTGGACTTAATCTCCTCTCCGCTAATGTCCCGAGGTCATGCATCGCACCGAGTCCTGGCATCAGCTCGCTCCCCTCCTGCTGTGTAAATGGAAATCACAGCAGGGGGGGGTGCTCTAGCCTGGGGCCTTGACCAGGTGTTTCAAGAGATTACATTGTTCATACACATTCCTAACTCATTTACAAACCCGTCCCCCACAGAGTTTGCATGTAAAATGCATCTGCTTTGTTACTAGGTCAACCAATAAGTTACCAGTGCCAATTAATAAGTTACACTGAATTACACTTCCACACTCTATATTGGCCTTCAACTCCACTGTTCAGGTCTACCTCTATATTTGCCTTCAACTCCACTGTTCAAGTCTACCTCTATATTGGCCTTCAACTCTGCTGCTCAAGTCTACCTCTATATTGGCCTTCAACTCTGTTGCTCAAGTCTACCTCTAGATTGGCCTTCAACTCTGCTATTCAAGTCTACCTCTATATTGGCCTTCAACTCCACTGTTCAAGTCTACCTCTATATTGGCCTTCAACTCCACTGTACAAGTCTACCTCTATATTGGCCTTCAACTCTGCTGTTCAAGTCTACATGTATGTTGGCCTTCAACTCTGCTGTTCAAGTCTACCTCTATGTTGGCCTTCAACTGTGCTGCTCAAGTCTACCTCTATATTGGCCTTCAACTCTGCTGCTCGTCTACCTCTATATTGGCCTTCAACTCTGCTGCTCAAGTCTACCTCTATATTGGCCTTCAACTCTGCTGTTCAAGTCTACCTCTATATTGGCCTTCAACTCTGCTGCTCAAGTCTACCTCTATATTGGCCTTCAACTCTGCTGCTCAAGTCTACCTCTATATTGGCCTCCAACTCTGCTGTTCAAGTCTACCTCTATGTTGGCCTCCAACTCTGCTGTACAAGTCTACCTCTATATTGGCCTTCAACTCTGCTGTTCAAGTCTACCTCTATATTGGCCTCCAACTCTGCTGTTAAAGTCTACCTCTATATTGGCCTTCAACTCTGCTGCTCAAGTCTACCTCTATATTGGCCTTCAACTCTGCTGCTCAAGTCTACCTCTATATTGGCCTTCAACTCTGCTGTACAAGTCTACCTCTATATTGGCCTTCAACTCTGCTGTTCAAGTCTACCTCTATATTGGCCTCCAACTCTGCTGTTAAGGTCTACCTCTATATTGGCCTTCAACTCTGCTGCTCAAGTCTACCTCTATATTGGCCTTCAACTCTGCTGCTCAAGTCTACCTCTATATTGGCCTTCAACTCTGCTGCTCAAGTCTACCTCTATATTGGCCTTCAACTCTGCTGTTCAAGTCTACCTCTATATTGGCCTTCAACTCTGCTGCTCAAGTCTACCTCTATATTGGCCTCCAACTCTGCTGTTCAAGTCTACCTCTATGTTGGCCTCCAACTCTGCTGTTCAAGTCTACCTCTATATTGGCCTTCAACTCTGCTGCTCAAGTCTACCTCTATATTGGCCTTCAACTCTGCTGCTCAAGTCTACCTCTATATTGGCCTTCAACTCCACCGTTCAAGTCTACCTCTATATTGGCCTTCAACTCTGCTGTACAAGTCTACCTCTATATTGGCCTTAAACTCTGCTGCTCAAGTCTACCTCTATATTGGCCTTCAACTCTGCTGCTCAAGTCTTCCTCTATATTGGCCTTCAACTCCATTGTTCAACTCTACCTCTATATTGGCCTTCAACTCTGCTGTTCAAGTCTACCTCTATATTGGCCTTCAACTCTGCTGTTCAAGTCTACCTCTATATTGGCCTTCAACTCTGTTGTTCAAGTCTACCTCTATATTGGCCTTCAACTCTGCTGCTCAAGTCTACCTCGAAATTGGCCTTCAACTCTGCTGTTCAAGACTATCTCTATATTGGCCTTCAACTCTGCTGTACAAGTCTACCTCTATATTGGCCTTCAACTCTGCTGTTCAAGTCTACCTCTATATTGGCCTTCAACTCTGCTGTTCAAGTCTACCTCTATATTGGCCTTCAACTCTGCTGTACAAGTCTACCTCTATATTGGCCTTCAACTCTGCTGTTCAAGTCTACCTCTATATTGGCCTTCAACTCTGCTGTTCAAGTCTACCTCTATATTAGCCTCCAACTCTGCTGTTCAAGTCTACCTCTATATTGGCCTCCAACTCTGCTGTTCAAGTCTACCTCTATATTGGCCTTCAACTCCGCTGTTCAAGTCTACCTCTATATTGGCCTTCAACTCTGCTGTTCAAGTCTACCTCTATATTGGCCTTCAACTCTGCTGTTCAAGTCTACCTCTATATTGGCCTTCAACTCTGCTGTACAAGTCTACTTCTATATTGGCCTTAAACTCTGCTGTTCAAGTCTACTTCTATATTGGCCTTAAACTCTGCTGTTCAAGTCTACCTCTATATTGGCCTTCAACTCTGCTGCTCAAGTCTACCTCTATATTGGCCTTGAACTCTGTTGCTCAAGTCTACCTCTATATTGGCCTTCAACTCTGCTATTCAAGTCTACCTCTATATTGGCCTTCAACTCCACTGTTCAGGTCGACCTCTATATTTGCCTTCAACTCCACTGTTCAAGTCTACCTCTATATTGGCCTTCAACTCTGCTGCTCAAGTCTACCTCTATATTGGCCTTCAACTCTGTTGCTCAAGTCTACCTCTATATTGGCCTTCAACTCTGCTATTCAAGTCTACCTCTATGTTGGCCTTCAACTGTGCTGCTCAAGTCTACCTCTATATTGGCCTTCAACTCTGCTGCTCAAGTCTACCTCTATATTGGCCTTCAACTCTGCTGCTCAAGTCTACCTCTATATTGGCCTTCAACTCTGCTGCTCAAGTGTACCTCTATATTGGCCTTCAACTCTGCTGCTCAAGTCTACCTCTATATTGGCCTTCAACTCCACCGTTCAAGTCTACCTCTATATTGGCCTTCAACTCTGCTGTACAAGTCTACCTCTATATTGGCCTTCAACTCTGTTGCTCAAGTCTACCTCTATATTGGCCTTCAACTCCGCTGTTCAAGTCTACCTCTATATTGGCCTTCAACTCTGCTGTTCAAGTCTACCTCTATATTGGCCTTTAACTCTGCTGTTCAAGTCTACCTCTATATTGGCCTTCAACTCTGCTGTTCAAGTCTACCTCTATATTGGCCTTCAACTCTGCTGCTCAGGTCTACCTCTATGTTGGCCTTCAACTCTGCTGTTCAAGTCTACCTCTATATTGGTCTTCAACTCTGCTGCTCAAGTCTACCTCCATATTGGCCTTCAACTCTGCTGTTCAAGTCTACCTCTATATTGGCCTTCAACTCTGCTGTTCAAGTCTACCTCTATATTGGCCTTCAACTCTGCTGCTCAAGTCTACCTCTATGTTGGCCTTAAACTCTGCTGTTCAAGTCTACCTCTATATTGGCCTTCAACTCTGCTGTTCAAGTCGACCTCTATATTGGCCTTCAACTCTTGCTGCTCAAGTCTACCTCTATATTGGCCTTCAACTCTGCTGTTCAAGTCTACCTCTATATTGGCCTCCAACTCTGCTGTTCAAGTCTACCTCTATGTTGGCCTTCAACTCTGCTGCTCAAGTCTACCTCTATGTTGGCCTTAAACTCTGCTGCTCAAGTCTACCTCCATGTTGGCCTTCAACTCTGCTGTTCAAGTCTACCTCTATGTTGGCCTTCAACTCTGCTGTTCAAGTCTACCTCTATATTGGCCTTCAACTCCGCTGTTCAAGTCTACCTCTATATTGGCCTTCAACTCTGCTGTTCAAGTCTACCTCTATATTGGCCTTCAACTCTGCTGTTCAAGTCTACCTCTATATTGGCCTTCAACTCTGCTGTTCAAGTCTACTTCCATATTGGCCTTAAACTCTGCTGTTCAAGTCTACTTCTATATTGGCCTTAAACTCTGCTGTTCAAGTCTACCTCTATATTGGCCTTCAACTCTGCTGCTCAAGTCTACCTCTATATTGGCCTTGAACTCTGTTGCTCAAGTCTACCTCTATATTGGCCTTCAACTCTGCTATTCAAGTCTACCTCTATATTGGCCTTCAACTCCACTGTTCAAGTCTACCTCTATATTGGCCTTCAACTCCACTGTACAAGTCTACCTCTATATTGGCCTTCAACTCTGCTGTTCAAGTCTACATGTATATTGGCCTTCAACTCTGCTGTTCAAGTCTACCTCTATGTTGGCCTTCAACTGTGCTGCTCAAGTCTACCTCTATATTGGCCTTCAACTCTGCTATTCAAGTCTACCTCTATATTGGCCTTCAACTCCACTGTTCAAGTCGACCTCTATATTGGCCTTCAACACCACTGTACAAGTCTACCTCTATATTGGCCTTCAACTCTGCTGTTCAAGTCTACATGTATATTGGCCTTCAACTCTGCTGTTCAAGTCTACCTCTATGTTGGCCTTCAACTGTGCTGCTCAAGTCTACCTCTATATTGGCCTTCAACTCTGCTGCTCAAGTCTACCTCTATATTGGCCTTCAACTCTGCTGCTCAAGTATACCTCTATATTGGCCTTCAACTCTGCTGCTCAAGTGTACCTCTATATTGGCCTTCAACTCTGCTGCTCAAGTCTACCTCTATATTGGCCTTCAACTCTGCTGCTCAAGTGTACCTCTATATTGGCCTTCAACTCTGCTGTTCAAGTCTACCTCTATATTGGCCTTCAACTCTGCTGTTCAAGTCTACCTCTATATTGGCCTTCAACTCTTGCTGCTCAAGTCTACCTCTATATTGGCCTTCAACTCTGCTGTTCAAGTCTACCTCTATATTGGCCTCCAACTCTGCTGTTCAAGTCTACCTCTATGTTGGCCTTCAACTCTGCTGCTCAAGTCTACCTCTATGTTGGCCTTAAACTCTGCTGCTCAAGTCTACCTCCATGTTGGCCTTCAACTCTGCTGTTCAAGTCTACCTCTATGTTGGCCTTCAACTCTGCTGCTCAAGTCTACCTCTATATTGGCCTTCAACTCTGCTGTACAAGTCTACCTCTATATTGGCCTTCAACTCTGCTGTTCAAGTCTACCTCTATATTGGCCTCCAACTCTGCTGTTAAAGTCTACCTCTATATTGGCCTTCAACTCTGCTGCTCAAGTCTACCTCTATATTGGCCTTCAACTCTGCTGCTCAAGTCTACCTCTATATTGGCCTTCAACTCTGCTGCTCAAGTCTACCTCTATATTGGCCTTCAACTCTGCTGTTCAAGTCTACCTCTATATTGGCCTTCAACTCTGCTGCTCAAGTCTACCTCTATATTGGCCTCCAACTCTGCTGTTCAAGTCTACCTCTATGTTGGCCTCCAACTCTGCTGTTCAAGTCTACCTCTATATTGGCCTTCAACTCTGCTGCTCAAGTCTACCTCTATATTGGCCTTCAACTCTGCTGCTCAAGTCTACCTCTATATTGGCCTTCAACTCCACCGTTCAAGTCTACCTCTATATTGGCCTTCAACTCTGCTGTACAAGTCTACCTCTATATTGGCCTTAAACTCTGCTGCTCAAGTCTACCTCTATATTGGCCTTCAACTCTGCTGCTCAAGTCTTCCTCTATATTGGCCTTCAACTCCATTGTTCAACTCTACCTCTATATTGGCCTTCAACTCTGCTGTTCAAGTCTACCTCTATATTGGCCTTCAACTCTGCTGTTCAAGTCTACCTCTATATTGGCCTTCAACTCTGTTGTTCAAGTCTACCTCTATATTGGCCTTCAACTCTGCTGCTCAAGTCTACCTCGAAATTGGCCTTCAACTCTGCTGTTCAAGACTATCTCTATATTGGCCTTCAACTCTGCTGTACAAGTCTACCTCTATATTGGCCTTCAACTCTGCTGTTCAAGTCTACCTCTATATTGGCCTTCAACTCTGCTGTTCAAGTCTACCTCTATATTGGCCTTCAACTCTGCTGTACAAGTCTACCTCTATATTGGCCTTCAACTCTGCTGTTCAAGTCTACCTCTATATTGGCCTTCAACTCTGCTGTTCAAGTCTACCTCTATATTAGCCTCCAACTCTGCTGTTCAAGTCTACCTCTATATTGGCCTTCAACTCCATTGTTCAACTCTACCTCTATATTGGCCTTCAACTCTGCTGTTCAAGTCTACCTCTATATTGGCCTTCAACTCTGCTGTTCAAGTCTACCTCTATATTGGCCTTCAACTCTGTTGTTCAAGTCTACCTCTATATTGGCCTTCAACTCTGCTGCTCAAGTCTACCTCGAAATTGGCCTTCAACTCTGCTGTTCAAGACTATCTCTATATTGGCCTTCAACTCTGCTGTACAAGTCTACCTCTATATTGGCCTTCAACTCTGCTGTTCAAGTCTACCTCTATATTGGCCTTCAACTCTGCTGTTCAAGTCTACCTCTATATTGGCCTTCAACTCTGCTGTACAAGTCTACCTCTATATTGGCCTTCAACTCTGCTGTTCAAGTCTACCTCTATATTGGCCTTCAACTCTGCTGTTCAAGTCTACCTCTATATTAGCCTCCAACTCTGCTGTTCAAGTCTACCTCTATATTGGCCTCCAACTCTGCTGTTCAAGTCTACCTCTATATTGGCCTTCAACTCCGCTGTTCAAGTCTACCTCTATATTGGCCTTCAACTCTGCTGTTCAAGTCTACCTCTATATTGGCCTTCAACTCTGCTGTTCAAGTCTACCTCTATATTGGCCTTCAACTCTGCTGTTCAAGTCTACTTCTATATTGGCCTTAAACTCTGCTGTTCAAGTGTACTTCTATATTGGCCTTAAACTCTGCTGTTCAAGTCTACCTCTATATTGGCCTTCAACTCTGCTGCTCAAGTCTACCTCTATATTGGCCTTGAACTCTGTTGCTCAAGTCTACCTCTATATTGGCCTTCAACTCTGCTATTCAAGTCTACCTCTATATTGGCCTTCAACTCCACTGTTCAGGTCTACCTCTATATTTGCCTTCAACTCCACTGTTCAAGTCTACCTCTATATTGGCCTTCAACTCTGCTGCTCAAGTCTACCTCTATATTGGCCTTCAACTCTGTTGCTCAAGTCTACCTCTAGATTGGCCTTCAACTCTGCTATTCAAGTCTACCTCTATATTGGCCTTCAACTCCACTGTTCAAGTCTACCTCTATATTGGCCTTCAACTCCACTGTACAAGTCTACCTCTATATTGGCCTTCAACTCTGCTGTTCAAGTCTACATGTATGTTGGCCTTCAACTCTGCTGTTCAAGTCTACCTCTATGTTGGCCTTCAACTGTGCTGCTCAAGTCTACCTCAATATTGGCCTTCAACTCTGCTGCTCAAGTCTACCTCTATATTGGCCTTCAACTCTGCTGCTCAAGTCTACCTCTAGATTGGCCTTCAACTCTGCTATTCAAGTCTACCTCTATATTGGCCTTCAACTCCACTGTTCAAGTCTACCTCTATATTGGCCTTCAACTCCACTGTACAAGTCTACCTCTATATTGGCCTTCAACTCTGCTATTCAAGTCTACCTCTATGTTGGCCTTCAACTGTGCTGCTCAAGTCTACCTCTATATTGGCCTTCAACTCTGCTGCTCAAGTCTACCTCTATATTGGCCTTCAACTCTGCTGCTCAAGTCTACCTCTATATTGGCCTTCAACTCTGCTGCTCAAGTGTACCTCTATATTGGCCTTCAACTCTGCTGCTCAAGTCTACCTCTATATTGGCCTTCAACTCCACCGTTCAAGTCTACCTCTATATTGGCCTTCAACTCTGCTGTACAAGTCTACCTCTATATTGGCCTTCAACTCTGTTGCTCAAGTCTACCTCTATATTGGCCTTCAACTCCGCTGTTCAAGTCTACCTCTATATTGGCCTTCAACTCTGCTGTTCAAGTCTACCTCTATATTGGCCTTTAACTCTGCTGTTCAAGTCTACCTCTATATTGGCCTTCAACTCTGCTGTTCAAGTCTACCTCTATATTGGCCTTCAACTCTGCTGCTCAGGTCTACCTCTATGTTGGCCTTCAACTCTGCTGTTCAAGTCTACCTCTATATTGGTCTTCAACTCTGCTGCTCAAGTCTACCTCCATATTGGCCTTCAACTCTGCTGTTCAAGTCTACCTCTATATTGGCCTTCAACTCTGCTGTTCAAGTCTACCTCTATATTGGCCTTCAACTCTGCTGCTCAAGTCTACCTCTATGTTGGCCTTCAACTCTGCTGTTCAAGTCTACCTCTATGTTGGCCTTCAACTCTGCTGCTCAAATCTACCTCTATATTGGCCTTCAACTCTGCTGTACAAGTCTACCTCTATATTGGCCTTCAACTCTGCTGTTCAAGTCTACCTCTATATTGGCCTTCAACTCTTGCTGCTCAAGTCTACCTCTATATTGGCCTTCAACTCTGCTGTTCAAGTCTACCTCTATATTGGCCTTCAACTCCACTGTTCAGGTCTACCTCTATATTTGCCTTCAACTCCACTGTTCAAGTCTACCTCTATATTTGCCTTCAACTCTGCTGCTCAAGTCTACCTCTATATTGGCCTTCAACTCTGTTGCTCAAGTCTACCTCTATATTGGCCTTCAACTCTGCTATTCAAGTCTACCTCTATATTGGCCTTCAACTCCACTGTTCAAGTCTACCTCTATATTGGCCTTCAACTCCACTGTACAAGTCTACCTCTATATTGGCCTTCAACTCTGCTGTTCAAGTCTACATGTATGTTGGCCTTCAACTCTGCTGTTCAAGTCTACCTCTATGTTGGCCTTCAACTGTGCTGCTCAAGTCTACCTCTATATTGGCCTTCAACTCTGCTGCTCAAGTCTACCTCTATATTGGCCTTCAACTCTGCTGCTCAAGTCTACCTCTATATTGGCCTTCAACTCTGCTGCTCAAGTGTACCTCTATATTGGCCTTCAACTCTGCTGCTCAAGTCTACCTCTATATTGGCCTTCAACTCCACCGTTCAAGTCTACCTCTATATTGGCCTTCAACTCTGCTGTACAAGTCTACCTCTATATTGGCCTTCAACTCTGTTGCTCAAGTCTACCTCTATATTGGCCTTCAACTCCGCTGTTCAAGTCTACCTCTATATTGGCCTTCAACTCTGCTGTTCAAGTCTACCTCTATATTGGCCTTTAACTCTGCTGTTCAAGTCTACCTCTATATTGGCCTTCAACTCTGCTGTTCAAGTCTACCTCTATATTGGCCTTCAACTCTGCTGCTCAGGTCTACCTCTATGTTGGCCTTCAACTCTGCTGTTCAAGTCTACCTCTATATTGGTCTTCAACTCTGCTGCTCAAGTCTACCTCTATATTGGCCTTCAACTCTGCTGTTCAAGTTTACCTCTATATTGGCCTTCAACTCTGCTGTTCAAGTCTACCTCTATATTGGCCTTCAACTCTGCTGCTCAAGTCTACCTCTATGTTGGCCTTAAACTCTGCTGTTCAAGTCTACCTCTATATTGGCCTTCAACTCTGCTGTTCAAGTCTACCTCTATATTGGCCTTCAACTCTTGCTGCTCAAGTCTACCTCTATATTGGCCTTCAACTCTGCTGTTCAAGTCTACCTCTATATTGGCCTCCAACTCTGCTGTTCAAGTCTACCTCTATGTTGGCCTTCAACTCTGCTGCTCAAGTCTACCTCTATGTTGGCCTTAAACTCTGCTGCTCAAGTCTACCTCCATGTTGGCCTTCAACTCTGCTGTTCAAGTCTACCTCTATGTTGGCCTTCAACTCTGCTGCTCAAATCTACCTCTATATTGGCCTTCAACTCTGCTGTACAAGTCTACCTCTATATTGGCCTTCAACTCTGCTGTTCAAGTCTACCTCTATATTGGCCTCCAACTCTGCTGTTAAAGTCTACCTCTATATTGGCCTTCAACTCTGCTGCTCAAGTCTACCTCTATATTGGCCTTCAACTCTGCTGCTCAAGTCTACCTCTATATTGGCCTTCAACTCTGCTGCTCAAGTCTACCTCTATATTGGCCTTCAACTCTGCTGTTCAAGTCTACCTCTATATTGGCCTTCAACTCTGCTGCTCAAGTCTACCTCTATATTGGCCTCCAACTCTGCTGTTCAAGTCTACCTCTATGTTGGCCTCCAACTCTGCTGTTCAAGTCTACCTCTATATTGGCCTTCAACTCTGCTGCTCAAGTCTACCTCTATATTGGCCTTCAACTCTGCTGCTCAAGTCTACCTCTATATTGGCCTTCAACTCCACCGTTCAAGTCTACCTCTATATTGGCCTTCAACTCTGCTGTACAAGTCTACCTCTATATTGGCCTTAAACTCTGCTGCTCAAGTCTACCTCTATATTGGCCTTCAACTCTGCTGCTCAAGTCTTCCTCTATATTGGCCTTCAACTCCATTGTTCAACTCTACCTCTATATTGGCCTTCAACTCTGCTGTTCAAGTCTACCTCTATATTGGCCTTCAACTCTGCTGTTCAAGTCTACCTCTATATTGGCCTTCAACTCTGTTGTTCAAGTCTACCTCTATATTGGCCTTCAACTCTGCTGCTCAAGTCTACCTCAAAATTGGCCTTCAACTCTGCTGTTCAAGACTATCTCTATATTGGCCTTCAACTCTGCTGTACAAGTCTACCTCTATATTGGCCTTCAACTCTGCTGTTCAAGTCTACCTCTATATTGGCCTTCAACTCTGCTGTTCAAGTCTACCTCTATATTGGCCTTCAACTCTGCTGTACAAGTCTACCTCTATATTGGCCTTCAACTCTGCTGTTCAAGTCTACCTCTATATTGGCCTTCAACTCTGCTGTTCAAGTCTACCTCTATATTGGCCTTCAACTCTGCTGTTCAAGTCTACCTCTATATTGGCCTTCAACTCTGCTGTTCAAGTCTACTTCTATATTGGCCTTAAACTCTGCTGTTCAAGTCTACTTCTATATTGGCCTTAAACTCTGCTGTTCAAGTCTACCTCTATATTGGCCTTCAACTCTGCTGCTCAAGTCTACCTCTATATTGGCCTTGAACTCTGTTGCTCAAGTCTACCTCTATATTGGCCTTCAACTCTGCTATTCAAGTCTACCTCTATATTGGCCTTCAACTCCACTGTTCAGGTCTACCTCTATATTTGCCTTCAACTCCACTGTTCAAGTCTACCTCTATATTGGCCTTCAACTCTGCTGCTCAAGTCTACCTCTATATTGGCCTTCAACTCTGTTGCTCAAGTCTACCTCTAGATTGGCCTTCAACTCTGCTATTCAAGTCTACCTCTATATTGGCCTTCAACTCCACTGTTCAAGTCTACCTCTATATTGGCCTTCAACTCCACTGTACAAGTCTACCTCTATATTGGCCTTCAACTCTGCTGTTCAAGTCTACCTCTATGTTGGCCTTCAACTGTGCTGCTCAAGTCTACCTCTATATTGGCCTTCAACTCTGCTGCTCAAGTCTACCTCTATATTGGCCTTCAACTCTGCTGTACAAGTCTACCTCTATATTGGCCTTCAACTCTGCTGTTCAAGTCTACCTCTATATTGGCCTCCAACTCTGCTGTTAAGGTCTACCTCTATATTGGCCTTCAACTCTGCTGCTCAAGTCTACCTCTATATTGGCCTTCAACTCTGCTGCTCAAGTCTACCTCTATATTGGCCTTCAACTCTGCTGCTCAAGTCTACCTCTATATTGGCCTTCAACTCTGCTGCTCAAGTCTACCTCTAGATTGGCCTTCAACTCTGCTATTCAAGTCTACCTCTATATTGGCCTTCAACTCCACTGTTCAAGTCTACCTCTATATTGGCCTTCAACTCCACTGTACAAGTCTACCTCTATATTGGCCTTCAACTCTGCTGTTCAAGTCTACCTCTATGTTGGCCTTCAACTGTGCTGCTCAAGTCTACCTCTATATTGGCCTTCAACTCTGCTGCTCAAGTCTACCTCTATATTGGCCTTCAACTCTGCTGCTCAAGTCTACCTCTATATTGGCCTTCAACTCTGCTGTTCAAGTCTACCTCTATATTGGCCTTCAACTCTGCTGCTCAAGTCTACCTCTATATTGGCCTTCAACTCTGCTGCTCAAGTCTACCTCTATATTGGCCTCCAACTCTGCTGTTCAAGTCTACCTCTATGTTGGCCTCCAACTCTGCTGTACAAGTCTACCTCTATATTGGCCTTCAACTCTGCTGTTCAAGTCTACCTCTATATTGGCCTCCAACTCTGCTGTTAAAGTCTACCTCTATATTGGCCTTCAACTCTGCTGCTCAAGTCTACCTCTATATTGGCCTTCAACTCTGCTGCTCAAGTCTACCTCTATATTGGCCTTCAACTCTGCTGTACAAGTCTACCTCTATATTGGCCTTCAACTCTGCTGTTCAAGTCTACCTCTATATTGGCCTCCAACTCTGCTGTTAAGGTCTACCTCTATATTGGCCTTCAACTCTGCTGCTCAAGTCTACCTCTATATTGGCCTTCAACTCTGCTGCTCAAGTCTACCTCTATATTGGCCTTCAACTCTGCTGCTCAAGTCTACCTCTATATTGGCCTTCAACTCTGCTGTTCAAGTCTACCTCTATATTGGCCTTCAACTCTGCTGCTCAAGTCTACCTCTATATTGGCCTCCAACTCTGCTGTTCAAGTCTACCTCTATGTTGGCCTCCAACTCTGCTGTTCAAGTCTACCTCTATATTGGCCTTCAACTCTGCTGCTCAAGTCTACCTCTATATTGGCCTTCAACTCTGCTGCTCAAGTCTACCTCTATATTGGCCTTCAACTCCACCGTTCAAGTCTACCTCTATATTGGCCTTCAACTCTGCTGTACAAGTCTACCTCTATATTGGCCTTAAACTCTGCTGCTCAAGTCTACCTCTATATTGGCCTTCAACTCTGCTGCTCAAGTCTTCCTCTATATTGGCCTTCAACTCCATTGTTCAACTCTACCTCTATATTGGCCTTCAACTCTGCTGTTCAAGTCTACCTCTATATTGGCCTTCAACTCTGCTGTTCAAGTCTACCTCTATATTGGCCTTCAACTCTGTTGTTCAAGTCTACCTCTATATTGGCCTTCAACTCTGCTGCTCAAGTCTACCTCGAAATTGGCCTTCAACTCTGCTGTTCAAGACTATCTCTATATTGGCCTTCAACTCTGCTGTACAAGTCTACCTCTATATTGGCCTTCAACTCTGCTGTTCAAGTCTACCTCTATATTGGCCTTCAACTCTGCTGTTCAAGTCTACCTCTATATTGGCCTTCAACTCTGCTGTACAAGTCTACCTCTATATTGGCCTTCAACTCTGCTGTTCAAGTCTACCTCTATATTGGCCTTCAACTCTGCTGTTCAAGTCTACCTCTATATTAGCCTCCAACTCTGCTGTTCAAGTCTACCTCTATATTGGCCTCCAACTCTGCTGTTCAAGTCTACCTCTATATTGGCCTTCAACTCCGCTGTTCAAGTCTACCTCTATATTGGCCTTCAACTCTGCTGTTCAAGTCTACCTCTATATTGGCCTTCAACTCTGCTGTTCAAGTCTACCTCTATATTGGCCTTCAACTCTGCTGTACAAGTCTACTTCTATATTGGCCTTAAACTCTGCTGTTCAAGTCTACTTCTATATTGGCCTTAAACTCTGCTGTTCAAGTCTACCTCTATATTGGCCTTCAACTCTGCTGCTCAAGTCTACCTCTATATTGGCCTTGAACTCTGTTGCTCAAGTCTACCTCTATATTGGCCTTCAACTCTGCTATTCAAGTCTACCTCTATATTGGCCTTCAACTCCACTGTTCAGGTCGACCTCTATATTTGCCTTCAACTCCACTGTTCAAGTCTACCTCTATATTGGCCTTCAACTCTGCTGCTCAAGTCTACCTCTATATTGGCCTTCAACTCTGTTGCTCAAGTCTACCTCTATATTGGCCTTCAACTCTGCTATTCAAGTCTACCTCTATGTTGGCCTTCAACTGTGCTGCTCAAGTCTACCTCTATATTGGCCTTCAACTCTGCTGCTCAAGTCTACCTCTATATTGGCCTTCAACTCTGCTGCTCAAGTCTACCTCTATATTGGCCTTCAACTCTGCTGCTCAAGTGTACCTCTATATTGGCCTTCAACTCTGCTGCTCAAGTCTACCTCTATATTGGCCTTCAACTCCACCGTTCAAGTCTACCTCTATATTGGCCTTCAACTCTGCTGTACAAGTCTACCTCTATATTGGCCTTCAACTCTGTTGCTCAAGTCTACCTCTATATTGGCCTTCAACTCCGCTGTTCAAGTCTACCTCTATATTGGCCTTCAACTCTGCTGTTCAAGTCTACCTCTATATTGGCCTTTAACTCTGCTGTTCAAGTCTACCTCTATATTGGCCTTCAACTCTGCTGTTCAAGTCTACCTCTATATTGGCCTTCAACTCTGCTGCTCAGGTCTACCTCTATGTTGGCCTTCAACTCTGCTGTTCAAGTCTACCTCTATATTGGTCTTCAACTCTGCTGCTCAAGTCTACCTCCATATTGGCCTTCAACTCTGCTGTTCAAGTCTACCTCTATATTGGCCTTCAACTCTGCTGTTCAAGTCTACCTCTATATTGGCCTTCAACTCTGCTGCTCAAGTCTACCTCTATGTTGGCCTTAAACTCTGCTGTTCAAGTCTACCTCTATATTGGCCTTCAACTCTGCTGTTCAAGTCGACCTCTATATTGGCCTTCAACTCTTGCTGCTCAAGTCTACCTCTATATTGGCCTTCAACTCTGCTGTTCAAGTCTACCTCTATATTGGCCTCCAACTCTGCTGTTCAAGTCTACCTCTATGTTGGCCTTCAACTCTGCTGCTCAAGTCTACCTCTATGTTGGCCTTAAACTCTGCTGCTCAAGTCTACCTCCATGTTGGCCTTCAACTCTGCTGTTCAAGTCTACCTCTATGTTGGCCTTCAACTCTGCTGTTCAAGTCTACCTCTATATTGGCCTTCAACTCCGCTGTTCAAGTCTACCTCTATATTGGCCTTCAACTCTGCTGTTCAAGTCTACCTCTATATTGGCCTTCAACTCTGCTGTTCAAGTCTACCTCTATATTGGCCTTCAACTCTGCTGTTCAAGTCTACTTCCATATTGGCCTTAAACTCTGCTGTTCAAGTCTACTTCTATATTGGCCTTAAACTCTGCTGTTCAAGTCTACCTCTATATTGGCCTTCAACTCTGCTGCTCAAGTCTACCTCTATATTGGCCTTGAACTCTGTTGCTCAAGTCTACCTCTATATTGGCCTTCAACTCTGCTATTCAAGTCTACCTCTATATTGGCCTTCAACTCCACTGTTCAAGTCTACCTCTATATTGGCCTTCAACTCCACTGTACAAGTCTACCTCTATATTGGCCTTCAACTCTGCTGTTCAAGTCTACATGTATATTGGCCTTCAACTCTGCTGTTCAAGTCTACCTCTATGTTGGCCTTCAACTGTGCTGCTCAAGTCTACCTCTATATTGGCCTTCAACTCTGCTATTCAAGTCTACCTCTATATTGGCCTTCAACTCCACTGTTCAAGTCGACCTCTATATTGGCCTTCAACACCACTGTACAAGTCTACCTCTATATTGGCCTTCAACTCTGCTGTTCAAGTCTACATGTATATTGGCCTTCAACTCTGCTGTTCAAGTCTACCTCTATGTTGGCCTTCAACTGTGCTGCTCAAGTCTACCTCTATATTGGCCTTCAACTCTGCTGCTCAAGTCTACCTCTATATTGGCCTTCAACTCTGCTGCTCAAGTATACCTCTATATTGGCCTTCAACTCTGCTGCTCAAGTGTACCTCTATATTGGCCTTCAACTCTGCTGCTCAAGTCTACCTCTATATTGGCCTTCAACTCTGCTGCTCAAGTGTACCTCTATATTGGCCTTCAACTCTGCTGTTCAAGTCTACCTCTATATTGGCCTTCAACTCTGCTGTTCAAGTCTACCTCTATATTGGCCTTCAACTCTTGCTGCTCAAGTCTACCTCTATATTTGCCTTCAACTCTGCTGCTCAAGTCTACCTCTATATTGGCCTTCAACTCTGTTGCTCAAGTCTACCTCTATATTGGCCTTCAACTCTGCTATTCAAGTCTACCTCTATATTGGCCTTCAACTCCACTGTTCAAGTCTACCTCTATTTTGGCCTTCAACTCCACTGTACAAGTCTACCTCTATATTGGCCTTCAACTCTGCTGTTCAAGTCTACATGTATGTTGGCCTTCAACTCTGCTGTTCAAGTCTACCTCTATGTTGGCCTTCAACTGTGCTGCTCAAGTCTACCTCTATATTGGCCTTCAACTCTGCTGCTCAAGTCTACCTCTATATTGGCCTTCAACTCTGCTGCTCAAGTCTACCTCTATATTGGCCTTCAACTCTGCTGCTCAAGTGTACCTCTATATTGGCCTTCAACTCTGCTGCTCAAGTCTACCTCTATATTGGCCTTCAACTCCACCGTTCAAGTCTACCTCTATATTGGCCTTCAACTCTGCTGTACAAGTCTACCTCTATATTGGCCTTCAACTCTGTTGCTCAAGTCTACCTCTATATTGGCCTTCAACTCCGCTGTTCAAGTCTACCTCTATATTGGCCTTCAACTCTGCTGTTCAAGTCTACCTCTATATTGGCCTTTAACTCTGCTGTTCAAGTCTACCTCTATATTGGCCTTCAACTCTGCTGTTCAAGTCTACCTCTATATTGGCCTTCAACTCTGCTGCTCAGGTCTACCTCTATGTTGGCCTTCAACTCTGCTGTTCAAGTCTACCTCTATATTGGTCTTCAACTCTGCTGCTCAAGTCTACCTCTATATTGGCCTTCAACTCTGCTGTTCAAGTTTACCTCTATATTGGCCTTCAACTCTGCTGTTCAAGTCTACCTCTATATTGGCCTTCAACTCTGCTGCTCAAGTCTACCTCTATGTTGGCCTTAAACTCTGCTGTTCAAGTCTACCTCTATATTGGCCTTCAACTCTGCTGTTCAAGTCTACCTCTATATTGGCCTTCAACTCTTGCTGCTCAAGTCTACCTCTATATTGGCCTTCAACTCTGCTGTTCAAGTCTACCTCTATATTGGCCTCCAACTCTGCTGTTCAAGTCTACCTCTATGTTGGCCTTCAACTCTGCTGCTCAAGTCTACCTCTATGTTGGCCTTAAACTCTGCTGCTCAAGTCTACCTCCATGTTGGCCTTCAACTCTGCTGTTCAAGTCTACCTCTATGTTGGCCTTCAACTCTGCTGCTCAAATCTACCTCTATATTGGCCTTCAACTCTGCTGTACAAGTCTACCTCTATATTGGCCTTCAACTCTGCTGTTCAAGTCTACCTCTATATTGGCCTCCAACTCTGCTGTTAAAGTCTACCTCTATATTGGCCTTCAACTCTGCTGCTCAAGTCTACCTCTATATTGGCCTTCAACTCTGCTGCTCAAGTCTACCTCTATATTGGCCTTCAACTCTGCTGCTCAAGTCTACCTCTATATTGGCCTTCAACTCTGCTGTTCAAGTCTACCTCTATATTGGCCTTCAACTCTGCTGCTCAAGTCTACCTCTATATTGGCCTCCAACTCTGCTGTTCAAGTCTACCTCTATGTTGGCCTCCAACTCTGCTGTTCAAGTCTACCTCTATATTGGCCTTCAACTCTGCTGCTCAAGTCTACCTCTATATTGGCCTTCAACTCTGCTGCTCAAGTCTACCTCTATATTGGCCTTCAACTCCACCGTTCAAGTCTACCTCTATATTGGCCTTCAACTCTGCTGTACAAGTCTACCTCTATATTGGCCTTAAACTCTGCTGCTCAAGTCTACCTCTATATTGGCCTTCAACTCTGCTGCTCAAGTCTTCCTCTATATTGGCCTTCAACTCCATTGTTCAACTCTACCTCTATATTGGCCTTCAACTCTGCTGTTCAAGTCTACCTCTATATTGGCCTTCAACTCTGCTGTTCAAGTCTACCTCTATATTGGCCTTCAACTCTGTTGTTCAAGTCTACCTCTATATTGGCCTTCAACTCTGCTGCTCAAGTCTACCTCGAAATTGGCCTTCAACTCTGCTGTTCAAGACTATCTCTATATTGGCCTTCAACTCTGCTGTACAAGTCTACCTCTATATTGGCCTTCAACTCTGCTGTTCAAGTCTACCTCTATATTGGCCTTCAACTCTGCTGTTCAAGTCTACCTCTATATTGGCCTTCAACTCTGCTGTACAAGTCTACCTCTATATTGGCCTTCAACTCTGCTGTTCAAGTCTACCTCTATATTGGCCTTCAACTCTGCTGTTCAAGTCTACCTCTATATTAGCCTCCAACTCTGCTGTTCAAGTCTACCTCTATATTGGCCTCCAACTCTGCTGTTCAAGTCTACCTCTATATTGGCCTTCAACTCCGCTGTTCAAGTCTACCTCTATATTGGCCTTCAACTCTGCTGTTCAAGTCTACCTCTATATTGGCCTTCAACTCTGCTGTTCAAGTCTACCTCTATATTGGCCTTCAACTCTGCTGTTCAAGTCTACTTCTATATTGGCCTTAAACTCTGCTGTTCAAGTCTACTTCTATATTGGCCTTAAACTCTGCTGTTCAAGTCTACCTCTATATTGGCCTTCAACTCTGCTGCTCAAGTCTACCTCTATATTGGCCTTGAACTCTGTTGCTCAAGTCTACCTCTATATTGGCCTTCAACTCTGCTATTCAAGTCTACCTCTATATTGGCCTTCAACTCCACTGTTCAGGTCTACCTCTATATTTGCCTTCAACTCCACTGTTCAAGTCTACCTCTATATTGGCCTTCAACTCTGCTGCTCAAGTCTACCTCTATATTGGCCTTCAACTCTGTTGCTCAAGTCTACCTCTAGATTGGCCTTCAACTCTGCTATTCAAGTCTACCTCTATATTGGCCTTCAACTCCACTGTTCAAGTCTACCTCTATATTGGCCTTCAACTCCACTGTACAAGTCTACCTCTATATTGGCCTTCAACTCTGCTGTTCAAGTCTACATGTATGTTGGCCTTCAACTCTGCTGTTCAAGTCTACCTCTATGTTGGCCTTCAACTGTGCTGCTCAAGTCTACCTCTATATTGGCCTTCAACTCTGCTGCTCAAGTCTACCTCTATATTGGCCTTCAACTCTGCTGCTCAAGTCTACCTCTATATTGGCCTTCAACTCTGCTGTTCAAGTCTACCTCTATATTGGCCTTCAACTCTGCTGCTCAAGTCTACCTCTATATTGGCCTTCAACTCTGCTGCTCAAGTCTACCTCTATATTGGCCTCCAACTCTGCTGTTCAAGTCTACCTCTATGTTGGCCTCCAACTCTGCTGTACAAGTCTACCTCTATATTGGCCTTCAACTCTGCTGTTCAAGTCTACCTCTATATTGGCCTCCAACTCTGCTGTTAAAGTCTACCTCTATATTGGCCTTCAACTCTGCTGCTCAAGTCTACCTCTATATTGGCCTTCAACTCTGCTGCTCAAGTCTACCTCTATATTGGCCTTCAACTCTGCTGTACAAGTCTACCTCTATATTGGCCTTCAACTCTGCTGTTCAAGTCTACCTCTATATTGGCCTCCAACTCTGCTGTTAAGGTCTACCTCTATATTGGCCTTCAACTCTGCTGCTCAAGTCTACCTCTATATTGGCCTTCAACTCTGCTGCTCAAGTCTACCTCTATATTGGCCTTCAACTCTGCTGCTCAAGTCTACCTCTATATTGGCCTTCAACTCTGCTGTTCAAGTCTACCTCTATATTGGCCTTCAACTCTGCTGCTCAAGTCTACCTCTATATTGGCCTCCAACTCTGCTGTTCAAGTCTACCTCTATGTTGGCCTCCAACTCTGCTGTTCAAGTCTACCTCTATATTGGCCTTCAACTCTGCTGCTCAAGTCTACCTCTATATTGGCCTTCAACTCTGCTGCTCAAGTCTACCTCTATATTGGCCTTCAACTCCACCGTTCAAGTCTACCTCTATATTGGCCTTCAACTCTGCTGTACAAGTCTACCTCTATATTGGCCTTAAACTCTGCTGCTCAAGTCTACCTCTATATTGGCCTTCAACTCTGCTGCTCAAGTCTTCCTCTATATTGGCCTTCAACTCCATTGTTCAACTCTACCTCTATATTGGCCTTCAACTCTGCTGTTCAAGTCTACCTCTATATTGGCCTTCAACTCTGCTGTTCAAGTCTACCTCTATATTGGCCTTCAACTCTGTTGTTCAAGTCTACCTCTATATTGGCCTTCAACTCTGCTGCTCAAGTCTACCTCGAAATTGGCCTTCAACTCTGCTGTTCAAGACTATCTCTATATTGGCCTTCAACTCTGCTGTACAAGTCTACCTCTATATTGGCCTTCAACTCTGCTGTTCAAGTCTACCTCTATATTGGCCTTCAACTCTGCTGTTCAAGTCTACCTCTATATTAGCCTCCAACTCTGCTGTTCAAGTCTACCTCTATATTGGCCTCCAACTCTGCTGTTCAAGTCTACCTCTATATTGGCCTTCAACTCCGCTGTTCAAGTCTACCTCTATATTGGCCTTCAACTCTGCTGTTCAAGTCTACCTCTATATTGGCCTTCAACTCTGCTGTTCAAGTCTACCTCTATATTGGCCTTCAACTCTGCTGTACAAGTCTACTTCTATATTGGCCTTAAACTCTGCTGTTCAAGTCTACTTCTATATTGGCCTTAAACTCTGCTGTTCAAGTCTACCTCTATATTGGCCTTCAACTCTGCTGCTCAAGTCTACCTCTATATTGGCCTTGAACTCTGTTGCTCAAGTCTACCTCTATATTGGCCTTCAACTCTGCTATTCAAGTCTACCTCTATATTGGCCTTCAACTCCACTGTTCAGGTCGACCTCTATATTTGCCTTCAACTCCACTGTTCAAGTCTACCTCTATATTGGCCTTCAACTCTGCTGCTCAAGTCTACCTCTATATTGGCCTTCAACTCTGTTGCTCAAGTCTACCTCTATATTGGCCTTCAACTCTGCTATTCAAGTCTACCTCTATGTTGGCCTTCAACTGTGCTGCTCAAGTCTACCTCTATATTGGCCTTCAACTCTGCTGCTCAAGTCTACCTCTATATTGGCCTTCAACTCTGCTGCTCAAGTCTACCTCTATATTGGCCTTCAACTCTGCTGCTCAAGTGTACCTCTATATTGGCCTTCAACTCTGCTGCTCAAGTCTACCTCTATATTGGCCTTCAACTCCACCGTTCAAGTCTACCTCTATATTGGCCTTCAACTCTGCTGTACAAGTCTACCTCTATATTGGCCTTCAACTCTGTTGCTCAAGTCTACCTCTATATTGGCCTTCAACTCCGCTGTTCAAGTCTACCTCTATATTGGCCTTCAACTCTGCTGTTCAAGTCTACCTCTATATTGGCCTTTAACTCTGCTGTTCAAGTCTACCTCTATATTGGCCTTCAACTCTGCTGTTCAAGTCTACCTCTATATTGGCCTTCAACTCTGCTGCTCAGGTCTACCTCTATGTTGGCCTTCAACTCTGCTGTTCAAGTCTACCTCTATATTGGTCTTCAACTCTGCTGCTCAAGTCTACCTCCATATTGGCCTTCAACTCTGCTGTTCAAGTCTACCTCTATATTGGCCTTCAACTCTGCTGTTCAAGTCTACCTCTATATTGGCCTTCAACTCTGCTGCTCAAGTCTACCTCTATGTTGGCCTTAAACTCTGCTGTTCAAGTCTACCTCTATATTGGCCTTCAACTCTGCTGTTCAAGTCGACCTCTATATTGGCCTTCAACTCTTGCTGCTCAAGTCTACCTCTATATTGGCCTTCAACTCTGCTGTTCAAGTCTACCTCTATATTGGCCTCCAACTCTGCTGTTCAAGTCTACCTCTATGTTGGCCTTCAACTCTGCTGCTCAAGTCTACCTCTATGTTGGCCTTAAACTCTGCTGCTCAAGTCTACCTCCATGTTGGCCTTCAACTCTGCTGTTCAAGTCTACCTCTATGTTGGCCTTCAACTCTGCTGTTCAAGTCTACCTCTATATTGGCCTTCAACTCCGCTGTTCAAGTCTACCTCTATATTGGCCTTCAACTCTGCTGTTCAAGTCTACCTCTATATTGGCCTTCAACTCTGCTGTTCAAGTCTACCTCTATATTGGCCTTCAACTCTGCTGTTCAAGTCTACTTCCATATTGGCCTTAAACTCTGCTGTTCAAGTCTACTTCTATATTGGCCTTAAACTCTGCTGTTCAAGTCTACCTCTATATTGGCCTTCAACTCTGCTGCTCAAGTCTACCTCTATATTGGCCTTGAACTCTGTTGCTCAAGTCTACCTCTATATTGGCCTTCAACTCTGCTATTCAAGTCTACCTCTATATTGGCCTTCAACTCCACTGTTCAAGTCTACCTCTATATTGGCCTTCAACTCCACTGTACAAGTCTACCTCTATATTGGCCTTCAACTCTGCTGTTCAAGTCTACATGTATATTGGCCTTCAACTCTGCTGTTCAAGTCTACCTCTATGTTGGCCTTCAACTGTGCTGCTCAAGTCTACCTCTATATTGGCCTTCAACTCTGCTATTCAAGTCTACCTCTATATTGGCCTTCAACTCCACTGTTCAAGTCGACCTCTATATTGGCCTTCAACACCACTGTACAAGTCTACCTCTATATTGGCCTTCAACTCTGCTGTTCAAGTCTACATGTATATTGGCCTTCAACTCTGCTGTTCAAGTCTACCTCTATGTTGGCCTTCAACTGTGCTGCTCAAGTCTACCTCTATATTGGCCTTCAACTCTGCTGCTCAAGTCTACCTCTATATTGGCCTTCAACTCTGCTGCTCAAGTATACCTCTATATTGGCCTTCAACTCTGCTGCTCAAGTGTACCTCTATATTGGCCTTCAACTCTGCTGCTCAAGTCTACCTCTATATTGGCCTTCAACTCTGCTGCTCAAGTGTACCTCTATATTGGCCTTCAACTCTGCTGTTCAAGTCTACCTCTATATTGGCCTTCAACTCTGCTGTTCAAGTCTACCTCTATATTGGCCTTCAACTCTTGCTGCTCAAGTCTACCTCTATATTGGCCTTCAACTCTGCTGTTCAAGTCTACCTCTATATTGGCCTCCAACTCTGCTGTTCAAGTCTACCTCTATGTTGGCCTTCAACTCTGCTGCTCAAGTCTACCTCTATGTTGGCCTTAAACTCTGCTGCTCAAGTCTACCTCCATGTTGGCCTTCAACTCTGCTGTTCAAGTCTACCTCTATGTTGGCCTTCAACTCTGCTGCTCAAGTCTACCTCTATATTGGCCTTCAACTCTGCTGTACAAGTCTACCTCTATATTGGCCTTCAACTCTGCTGTTCAAGTCTACCTCTATATTGGCCTCCAACTCTGCTGTTAAAGTCTACCTCTATATTGGCCTTCAACTCTGCTGCTCAAGTCTACCTCTATATTGGCCTTCAACTCTGCTGCTCAAGTCTACCTCTATATTGGCCTTCAACTCTGCTGCTCAAGTCTACCTCTATATTGGCCTTCAACTCTGCTGTTCAAGTCTACCTCTATATTGGCCTTCAACTCTGCTGCTCAAGTCTACCTCTATATTGGCCTCCAACTCTGCTGTTCAAGTCTACCTCTATGTTGGCCTCCAACTCTGCTGTTCAAGTCTACCTCTATATTGGCCTTCAACTCTGCTGCTCAAGTCTACCTCTATATTGGCCTTCAACTCTGCTGCTCAAGTCTACCTCTATATTGGCCTTCAACTCCACCGTTCAAGTCTACCTCTATATTGGCCTTCAACTCTGCTGTACAAGTCTACCTCTATATTGGCCTTAAACTCTGCTGCTCAAGTCTACCTCTATATTGGCCTTCAACTCTGCTGCTCAAGTCTTCCTCTATATTGGCCTTCAACTCCATTGTTCAACTCTACCTCTATATTGGCCTTCAACTCTGCTGTTCAAGTCTACCTCTATATTGGCCTTCAACTCTGCTGTTCAAGTCTACCTCTATATTGGCCTTCAACTCTGTTGTTCAAGTCTACCTCTATATTGGCCTTCAACTCTGCTGCTCAAGTCTACCTCGAAATTGGCCTTCAACTCTGCTGTTCAAGACTATCTCTATATTGGCCTTCAACTCTGCTGTACAAGTCTACCTCTATATTGGCCTTCAACTCTGCTGTTCAAGTCTACCTCTATATTGGCCTTCAACTCTGCTGTTCAAGTCTACCTCTATATTGGCCTTCAACTCTGCTGTACAAGTCTACCTCTATATTGGCCTTCAACTCTGCTGTTCAAGTCTACCTCTATATTGGCCTTCAACTCTGCTGTTCAAGTCTACCTCTATATTAGCCTCCAACTCTGCTGTTCAAGTCTACCTCTATATTGGCCTTCAACTCCATTGTTCAACTCTACCTCTATATTGGCCTTCAACTCTGCTGTTCAAGTCTACCTCTATATTGGCCTTCAACTCTGCTGTTCAAGTCTACCTCTATATTGGCCTTCAACTCTGTTGTTCAAGTCTACCTCTATATTGGCCTTCAACTCTGCTGCTCAAGTCTACCTCGAAATTGGCCTTCAACTCTGCTGTTCAAGACTATCTCTATATTGGCCTTCAACTCTGCTGTACAAGTCTACCTCTATATTGGCCTTCAACTCTGCTGTTCAAGTCTACCTCTATATTGGCCTTCAACTCTGCTGTTCAAGTCTACCTCTATATTGGCCTTCAACTCTGCTGTACAAGTCTACCTCTATATTGGCCTTCAACTCTGCTGTTCAAGTCTACCTCTATATTGGCCTTCAACTCTGCTGTTCAAGTCTACCTCTATATTAGCCTCCAACTCTGCTGTTCAAGTCTACCTCTATATTGGCCTCCAACTCTGCTGTTCAAGTCTACCTCTATATTGGCCTTCAACTCCGCTGTTCAAGTCTACCTCTATATTGGCCTTCAACTCTGCTGTTCAAGTCTACCTCTATATTGGCCTTCAACTCTGCTGTTCAAGTCTACCTCTATATTGGCCTTCAACTCTGCTGTTCAAGTCTACTTCTATATTGGCCTTAAACTCTGCTGTTCAAGTGTACTTCTATATTGGCCTTAAACTCTGCTGTTCAAGTCTACCTCTATATTGGCCTTCAACTCTGCTGCTCAAGTCTACCTCTATATTGGCCTTGAACTCTGTTGCTCAAGTCTACCTCTATATTGGCCTTCAACTCTGCTATTCAAGTCTACCTCTATATTGGCCTTCAACTCCACTGTTCAGGTCTACCTCTATATTTGCCTTCAACTCCACTGTTCAAGTCTACCTCTATATTGGCCTTCAACTCTGCTGCTCAAGTCTACCTCTATATTGGCCTTCAACTCTGTTGCTCAAGTCTACCTCTAGATTGGCCTTCAACTCTGCTATTCAAGTCTACCTCTATATTGGCCTTCAACTCCACTGTTCAAGTCTACCTCTATATTGGCCTTCAACTCCACTGTACAAGTCTACCTCTATATTGGCCTTCAACTCTGCTGTTCAAGTCTACATGTATGTTGGCCTTCAACTCTGCTGTTCAAGTCTACCTCTATGTTGGCCTTCAACTGTGCTGCTCAAGTCTACCTCAATATTGGCCTTCAACTCTGCTGCTCAAGTCTACCTCTATATTGGCCTTCAACTCTGCTGCTCAAGTCTACCTCTATATTGGCCTTCAACTCTGCTGTTCAAGTCTACCTCTATATTGGCCTTCAACTCTGCTGCTCAAGTCTACCTCTATATTGGCCTTCAACTCTGCTGCTCAAGTCTACCTCTATATTGGCCTCCAACTCTGCTGTTCAAGTCTACCTCTATGTTGGCCTCCAACTCTGCTGTACAAGTCTACCTCTATATTGGCCTTCAACTCTGCTGTTCAAGTCTACCTCTATATTGGCCTCCAACTCTGCTGTTAAAGTCTACCTCTATATTGGCCTTCAACTCTGCTGCTCAAGTCTACCTCTATATTGGCCTTCAACTCTGCTGCTCAAGTCTACCTCTATATTGGCCTTCAACTCTGCTGTACAAGTCTACCTCTATATTGGCCTTCAACTCTGCTGTTCAAGTCTACCTCTATATTGGCCTCCAACTCTGCTGTTAAGGTCTACCTCTATATTGGCCTTCAACTCTGCTGCTCAAGTCTACCTCTATATTGGCCTTCAACTCTGCTGCTCAAGTCTACCTCTATATTGGCCTTCAACTCTGCTGCTCAAGTCTACCTCTATATTGGCCTTCAACTCTGCTGTTCAAGTCTACCTCTATATTGGCCTTCAACTCTGCTGCTCAAGTCTACCTCTATATTGGCCTCCAACTCTGCTGTTCAAGTCTACCTCTATGTTGGCCTCCAACTCTGCTGTTCAAGTCTACCTCTATATTGGCCTTCAACTCTGCTGCTCAAGTCTACCTCTATATTGGCCTTCAACTCTGCTGCTCAAGTCTACCTCTATATTGGCCTTCAACTCCACCGTTCAAGTCTACCTCTATATTGGCCTTCAACTCTGCTGTACAAGTCTACCTCTATATTGGCCTTAAACTCTGCTGCTCAAGTCTACCTCTATATTGGCCTTCAACTCTGCTGCTCAAGTCTTCCTCTATATTGGCCTTCAACTCCATTGTTCAACTCTACCTCTATATTGGCCTTCAACTCTGCTGTTCAAGTCTACCTCTATATTGGCCTTCAACTCTGCTGTTCAAGTCTACCTCTATATTGGCCTTCAACTCTGTTGTTCAAGTCTACCTCTATATTGGCCTTCAACTCTGCTGCTCAAGTCTACCTCGAAATTGGCCTTCAACTCTGCTGTTCAAGACTATCTCTATATTGGCCTTCAACTCTGCTGTACAAGTCTACCTCTATATTGGCCTTCAACTCTGCTGTTCAAGTCTACCTCTATATTGGCCTTCAACTCTGCTGTTCAAGTCTACCTCTATATTGGCCTTCAACTCTGCTGTACAAGTCTACCTCTATATTGGCCTTCAACTCTGCTGTTCAAGTCTACCTCTATATTGGCCTTCAACTCTTGCTGCTCAAGTCTACCTCTATATTGGCCTTAAACTCTGCTGTTCAAGTCTACCTCTATATTGGCCTTCAACTCTGCTGCTCAAGTCTACCTCTATATTGGCCTTGAACTCTGTTGCTCAAGTCTACCTCTATATTGGCCTTCAACTCTGCTATTCAAGTCTACCTCTATATTGGCCTTCAACTCCACTGTTCAGGTCGACCTCTATATTTGCCTTCAACTCCACTGTTCAAGTCTACCTCTATATTGGCCTTCAACTCTGCTGCTCAAGTCTACCTCTATATTGGCCTTCAACTCTGTTGCTCAAGTCTACCTCTATATTGGCCTTCAACTCTGCTATTCAAGTCTACCTCTATATTGGCCTTCAACTCCACTGTTCAAGTCTACCTCTATATTGGCCTTCAACTCCACTGTACAAGTCTACCTCTATATTGGCCTTCAACTCTGCTGTTCAAGTCTACATGTATGTTGGCCTTCAACTCTGCTGTTCAAGTCTACCTCTATGTTGGCCTTCAACTGTGCTGCTCAAGTCTACCTCTATATTGGCCTTCAACTCTGCTGCTCAAGTCTACCTCGATATTGGCCTTCAACTCTGCTGCTCAAGTCTACCTCTATATTGGCCTTCAACTCTGCTGCTCAAGTGTACCTCTATATTGGCCTTCAACTCTGCTGCTCAAGTCTACCTCTATATTGGCCTTCAACTCCACCGTTCAAGTCTACCTCTATATTGGCCTTCAACTCTGCTGTACAAGTCTACCTCTATATTGGCCTTCAACTCTGTTGCTCAAGTCTACCTCTATATTGGCCTTCAACTCCGCTGTTCAAGTCTACCTCTATATTGGCCTTCAACTCTGCTGTTCAAGTCTACCTCTATATTGGCCTTTAACTCTGCTGTTCAAGTCTACCTCTATATTGGCCTTCAACTCTGCTGTTCAAGTCTACCTCTATATTGGCCTTCAACTCTGCTGCTCAGGTCTACCTCTATGTTGGCCTTCAACTCTGCTGTTCAAGTCTACCTCTATATTGGTCTTCAACTCTGCTGCTCAAGTCTACCTCTATATTGGCCTTCAACTCTGCTGTTCAAGTCTACCTCTATATTGGCCTTCAACTCTGCTGTTCAAGTCTACCTCTATATTGGCCTTCAACTCTGCTGCTCAAGTCTACCTCTATGTTGGCCTTAAACTCTGCTGTTCAAGTCTACCTCTATATTGGCCTTCAACTCTGCTGTTCAAGTCTACCTCTATATTGGCCTTCAACTCTTGCTGCTCAAGTCTACCTCTATATTGGCCTTCAACTCTGCTGTTCAAGTCTACCTCTATATTGGCCTCCAACTCTGCTGTTCAAGTCTACCTCTATGTTGGCCTTCAACTCTGCTGCTCAAGTCTACCTCTATGTTGGCCTTAAACTCTGCTGCTCAAGTCTACCTCCATGTTGGCCTTCAACTCTGCTGTTCAAGTCTACCTCTATGTTGGCCTTCAACTCTGCTGTTCAAGTCTACCTCTATATTGGCCTTCAACTCCGCTGTTCAAGTCTACCTCTATATTGGCCTTCAACTCTGCTGTTCAAGTCTACCTCTATATTGGCCTTCAACTCTGCTGTTCAAGTCTACCTCTATATTGGCCTTCAACTCTGCTGTTCAAGCCTACTTCTATATTGGCCTTAAACTCTGCTGTTCAAGTCTACTTCTATATTGGCCTTAAACTCTGCTGTTCAAGTCTACCTCTATATTGGCCTTCAACTCTGCTGCTCAAGTCTACCTCTATATTGGCCTTGAACTCTGTTGCTCAAGTCTACCTCTATATTGGCCTTCAACTCTGCTATTCAAGTCTACCTCTATATTGGCCTTCAACTCCACTGTTCAAGTCTACCTCTATATTGGCCTTCAACTCCACTGTACAAGTCTACCTCTATATTGGCCTTCAACTCTGCTGTTCATGTCTACATGTATATTGGCCTTCAACTCTGCTGTTCAAGTCTACCTCTATGTTGGCCTTCAACTGTGCTGCTCAAGTCTACCTCTATATTGGCCTTCAACTCTGCTATTCAAGTCTACCTCTATATTGGCCTTCAACTCCACTGTTCAAGTCGACCTCTATATTGGCCTTCAACACCACTGTACAAGTCTACCTCTATATTGGCCTTCAACTCTGCTGTTCAAGTCTACATGTATATTGGCCTTCAACTCTGCTGTTCAAGTCTACCTCTATGTTGGCCTTCAACTGTGCTGCTCAAGTCTACCTCTATATTGGCCTTCAACTCTGCTGCTCAAGTCTACCTCTATATTGGCCTTCAACTCTGCTGCTCAAGTCTACCTCTATATTGGCCTTCAACTCTGCTGTTCATGTCTACCTCTATATTGGCCTTCAACTCTGCTGCTCAAGTCTACCTCTATATTGGCCTTCAACTCTGCTGCTCAAGTCTACCTCTATATTGGCCTCCAACTCTGCTGTTCAAGTCTACCTCTATGTTGGCCTCCAACTCTGCTGTACAAGTCTACCTCTATATTGGCCTTCAACTCTGCTGTTCAAGTCTACCTCTATATTGGCCTCCAACTCTGCTGTTAAAGTCTACCTCTATATTGGCCTTCAACTCTGCTGCTCAAGTCTACCTCTATATTGGCCTTCAACTCTGCTGCTCAAGTCTACCTCTATATTGGCCTTCAACTCTGCTGTACAAGTCTACCTCTATATTGGCCTTCAACTCTGCTGTTCAAGTCTACCTCTATATTGGCCTCCAACTCTGCTGTTAAAGTCTACCTCTATATTGGCCTTCAACTCTGCTGCTCAAGTCTACCTCTATATTGGCCTTCAACTCTGCTGCTCAAGTCTACCTCTATATTGGCCTTCAACTCTGCTGCTCAAGTCTACCTCTATATTGGCCTTCAACTCTGCTGTTCAAGTCTACCTCTATATTGGCCTTCAACTCTGCTGCTCAAGTCTACCTCTATATTGGCCTCCAACTCTGCTGTTCAAGTCTACCTCTATGTTGGCCTCCAACTCTGCTGTTCAAGTCTACCTCTATATTGGCCTTCAACTCTGCTGCTCAAGTCTACCTCTATATTGGCCTTCAACTCTGCTGCTCAAGTCTACCTCTATATTGGCCTTCAACTCCACCGTTCAAGTCTACCTCTATATTGGCCTTCAACTCTGCTGTACAAGTCTACCTCTATATTGGCCTTAAACTCTGCTGCTCAAGTCTACCTCTATATTGGTCTTCAACTCTGCTGCTCAAGTCTTCCTCTATATTGGCCTTCAACTCCATTGTTCAACTCTACCTCTATATTGGCCTTCAACTCTGCTGTTCAAGTCTACCTCTATATTGGCCTTCAACTCTGCTGTTCAAGTCTACCTCTATATTGGCCTTCAACTCTGTTGTTCAAGTCTACCTCTATATTGGCCTTCAACTCTGCTGCTCAAGTCTACCTCGAAATTGGCCTTCAACTCTGCTGTTCAAGACTATCTCTATATTGGCCTTCAACTCTGCTGTACAAGTCTACCTCTATATTGGCCTTCAACTCTGCTGTTCAAGTCTACCTCTATATTGGCCTTCAACTCTGCTGTTCAAGTCTACCTCTATATTGGCCTTCAACTCTGCTGTACAAGTCTACCTCTATATTGGCCTTCAACTCTGCTGTTCAAGTCTACCTCTATATTGGCCTACAACTCTGCTGTTCAAGTCTACCTCTATATTAGCCTCCAACTCTGCTGTTCAAGTCTACCTCTATATTGGCCTCCAACTCTGCTGTTCAAGTCTACCTCTATATTGGCCTTCAACTCCGCTGTTCAAGTCTACCTCTATATTGGCCTTCAACTCTGCTGTTCAAGTCTACCTCTATATTGGCCTTCAACTCTGCTGTTCAAGTCTACCTCTATATTGGCCTTCAACTCTGCTGTTCAAGTCTACTTCTATATTGGCCTTAAACTCTGCTGTTCAAGTCTACTTCTATATTGGCCTTAAACTCTGCTGTTCAAGTCTACCTCTATATTGGCCTTCAACTCTGCTGCTCAAGTCTACCTCTATATTGGCCTTGAACTCTGTTGCTCAAGTCTACCTCTATATTGGCCTTCAACTCTGCTATTCAAGTCTACCTCTATATTGGCCTTCAACTCCACTGTTCAGGTCTACCTCTATATTTGCCTTCAACTCCACTGTTCAAGTCTACCTCTATATTGGCCTTCAACTCTGCTGTTCAAGTCTACCTCTATATTGGCCTTCAACTCCGCTGTTCAAGTCTACCTCTATATTGGCCTTCAACTCTGCTGTTCAAGTCTACCTCTATATTGGCCTTCAACTCTGCTGTTCAAGTCTACCTCTATATTGGCCTTCAACTCTGCTGTTCAAGTCTACTTCTATATTGGCCTTAAACTCTGCTGTTCAAGTCTACTTCTATATTGGCCTTAAACTCTGCTGTTCAAGTCTACCTCTATATTGGCCTTCAACTCTGCTGCTCAAGTCTACCTCTATATTGGCCTTGAACTCTGTTGCTCAAGTCTACCTCTATATTGGCCTTCAACTCTGCTATTCAAGTCTACCTCTATATTGGCCTTCAACTCCACTGTTCAAGTCTACCTCTATATTGGCCTTCAACTCCACTGTACAAGTCTACCTCTATATTGGCCTTCAACTCTGCTGTTCATGTCTACATGTATATTGGCCTTCAACTCTGCTGTTCAAGTCTACCTCTATGTTGGCCTTCAACTGTGCTGCTCAAGTCTACCTCTATATTGGCCTTCAACTCTGCTATTCAAGTCTACCTCTATATTGGCCTTCAACTCCACTGTTCAAGTCGACCTCTATATTGGCCTTCAACACCACTGTACAAGTCTACCTCTATATTGGCCTTCAACTCTGCTGTTCAAGTCTACATGTATATTGGCCTTCAACTCTGCTGTTCAAGTCTACCTCTATGTTGGCCTTCAACTGTGCTGCTCAAGTCTACCTCTATATTGGCCTTCAACTCTGCTGCTCAAGTCTACCTCTATATTGGCCTTCAACTCTGCTGCTCAAGTCTACCTCTATATTGGCCTTCAACTCTGCTGTTCAAGTCTACCTCTATATTGGCCTTCAACTCTGCTGCTCAAGTCTACCTCTATATTGGCCTTCAACTCTGCTGCTCAAGTCTACCTCTATATTGGCCTCCAACTCTGCTGTTCAAGTCTACCTCTATGTTGGCCTTCAACTGTGCTGCTCAAGTCTACCTCTATATTGGCCTTCAACTCTGCTGCTCAAGTCTACCTCTATATTGGCCTTCAACTCTGCTGCTCAAGTCTACCTCTATATTGGCCTTCAACTCTGCTGCTCAAGTGTACCTCTATATTGGCCTTCAACTCTGCTGCTCAAGTCTACCTCTATATTGGCCTTCAACTCCACCGTTCAAGTCTACCTCTATATTGGCCTTCAACTCTGCTGTACAAGTCTACCTCTATATTGGCCTTCAACTCTGTTGCTCAAGTCTACCTCTATATTGGCCTTCAACTCCGCTGTTCAAGTCTACCTCTATATTGGCCTTCAACTCTGCTGTTCAAGTCTACCTCTATATTGGCCTTTAACTCTGCTGTTCAAGTCTACCTCTATATTGGCCTTCAACTCTGCTGTTCAAGTCTACCTCTATATTGGCCTTCAACTCTGCTGCTCAGGTCTACCTCTATGTTGGCCTTCAACTCTGCTGTTCAAGTCTACCTCTATATTGGTCTTCAACTCTGCTGCTCAAGCCTACCTCTATATTGGCCTTCAACTCTGCTGTTCAAGTCTACCTCTATATTGGCCTTCAACTCTGCTGTTCAAGTCTACCTCTATATTGGCCTTCAACTCTGCTGCTCAAGTCTACCTCTATGTTGGCCTTAAACTCTGCTGTTCAAGTCTACCTCTATATTGGCCTTCAACTCTGCTGTTCAAGTCTACCTCTATATTGGCCTTCAACTCTTGCTGCTCAAGTCTACCTCTATATTGGCCTTCAACTCTGCTGTTCAAGTCTACCTCTATATTGGCCTCCAACTCTGCTGTTCAAGTCTACCTCTATGTTGGCCTTCAACTCTGCTGCTCAAGTCTACCTCTATGTTGGCCTTAAACTCTGCTGCTCAAGTCTACCTCCATGTTGGCCTTCAACTCTGCTGTTCAAGTCTACCTCTATGTTGGCCTTCAACTCTGCTGTTCAAGTCTACCTCTATATTGGCCTTCAACTCCGCTGTTCAAGTCTACCTCTATATTGGCCTTCAACTCTGCTGTTCAAGTCTACCTCTATATTGGCCTTCAACTCTGCTGTTCAAGTCTACCTCTATATTGGCCTTCAACTCTGCTGTTCAAGTCTACTTCTATATTGGCCTTAAACTCTGCTGTTCAAGTCTACTTCTATATTGGCCTTAAACTCTGCTGTTCAAGTCTACCTCTATATTGGCCTTCAACTCTGCTGCTCAAGTCTACCTCTATATTGGCCTTGAACTCTGTTGCTCAAGTCTACCTCTATATTGGCCTTCAACTCTGCTATTCAAGTCTACCTCTATATTGGCCTTCAACTCCACTGTTCAAGTCTACCTCTATATTGGCCTTCAACTCCACTGTACAAGTCTACCTCTATATTGGCCTTCAACTCTGCTGTTCAAGTCTACATGTATATTGGCCTTCAACTCTGCTGTTCAAGTCTACCTCTATGTTGGCCTTCAACTGTGCTGCTCAAGTCTACCTCTATATTGGCCTTCAACTCTGCTGCTCAAGTCTACCTCTATATTGGCCTTCAACTCTGCTGCTCAAGTCTACCTCTATATTGGCCTTCAACTGTGCTGCTCAAGTCTACCTCTATATTGGCCTTCAACTGTGCTGCTCAAGTCTACCTCTATATTGGCCTTCAACTCTGCTGCTCAAGTCTACCTCTATATTGGCCTTCAACTCTGCTGCTCAAGTGTACCTCTATATTGGCCTTCAACTCTGCTGCTCAAGTCTACCTCTATATTGGCCTTCAACTCCACCGTTCAAGTCTACCTCTATATTGGCCTTCAACTCTGCTGTACAGGTCTACCTCTATATTGGCCTTCAACTCTGTTGCTCAAGTCTACCTCTATATTGGCCTTCAACTCCGCTGTTCAAGTCTACCTCTATATTGGCCTTCAACTCTGCTGTTCAAGTCTACCTCTATATTGGCCTTTAACTCTGCTGTTCAAGTCTACCTCTATATTGGCCTTCAACTCTGCTGTTCAAGTCTACCTCTATATTGGCCTTCAACTCTGCTGCACAGGTCTACCTCTATGTTGGCCTTCAACTCTGCTGTTCAAGTCTACCTCTATATTGGTCTTCAACTCTGCTGCTCAAGTCTACCTCTATATTGGCCTTCAACTCTGCTGTTCAAGTCTACCTCTATATTGGCCTTCAACTCTGCTGCTCAAGTCTACCTCTATGTTGGCCTTAAACTCTGCTGTTCAAGTCTACCTCTATATTGGCCTTCAACTCTGCTGTTCAAGTCTACCTCTATATTGGCCTTCAACTCTTGCTGCTCAAGTCTACCTCTATATTGGTCTTCAACTCTGCTGCTCAAGTCTACCTCTATATTGGCCTTCAACTCTGCTGCTCAAGTCTACCTCTATATTGGCCTTCAACTCTGCTGCTCAAGTGTACCTCTATATTGGCCTTCAACTCCGCTGTTCAAGTCTACCTCTATATTGGCCTTCAACTCTGCTGTTCAAGTCTACCTCTATATTGGTCTTCAACTCTGCTGCTCAAGTCTACCTCTATATTGGCCTTCAACTCTGCTGTTCAAGTCTACCTCTATATTGGCCTTCAACTCTGCTGCTCAAGTCTACCTCTATGTTGGCCTTAAACTCTGCTGTTCAAGTCTACCTCTATATTGGCCTTCAACTCTGCTGTTCAAGTCTACCTCTATATTGGCCTTCAACTCTTGCTGCTCAAGTCTACCTCTATATTGGTCTTCAACTCTGCTGCTCAGGTCTACCTCTATGTTGGCCTTCAACTCTGCTGTTCAAGTCTACCTCTATATTGGTCTTCAACTCTGCTGCTCAAGTCTACCTCTATATTGGCCTTCAACTCTGCTGCTCAAGTCTACCTCTGTGTTGGCCTTCAACTCTGCTGCTCAAGTCTACCTCTATATTGGCCTTCAACTCCACTGTTCAAGTCTACCTCTATATTGGCCTTCAACTCTGCTGCTCAAGTCTACCTCTGTGTTGGCCTTCAACTCTGCTGCTCAAGTCTACCTCTATATTGGCCTTCAACTCCACTGTTCAAGTCTACCTCTATATTGGCCTCCAACTCTGCTGCTCAATTCTACCTCTATATTGGCCTTCAACTCTGCTGCTCAAGTCTACCTCTATATTGGCCTTCAACTCTGCTGCTCAAGTCTACCTCTGTGTTGGTATTCTACTCCACTGTTGGTGGACAGTTTGGGTGTGGGACACGGGCGAATTGATACGATTTCAGTGAAGATGTGGATCCAGATGCCATCGTTTTTTAACTGATTGTTCAATGTTCAGTGATGACAAAAACGATATGGATCACGATATCTCAAAAAGTTATGGACGGATTCGGACAAAATTTGGTGCACAGTTTGAGTGTGGGACACGGGAGAATTGATTCGATTTTGTTGAAGATGTGGATCCGGAAACTGTCGTTTTTAAACTGATTCTTCACCATTGAGCGACAGGGCCAAAATTATATGTGTCACGATATCTTAAAAAGTTATGGACGGATTCGGACAAATTTGGGGGACAGAGCCCAGAGAGAGCTGGAGGAGCAAGGCCGGAGAGGAGTCGGTAGAAGACGGAAAGACCACCAACCTGCCTGCGGTGAGTGAGTGAGAGGCCCTCGGAGATAGCTTCATCACGGGAGATTCCAATGATTCTGAACGCTTTGGTTTCAACAGCGTGAAGACGAGCTAGGTGTGAGGCAGGAGCACCAGCCCAGAGGGGGGAACAGTATTCCATTGAGCTGCGGATGAAAGCCTTGTATGTGGTGAGGAGCTCAGGTGTGCCGAGGAAGGACTTCGCACGACGGAGGATGCCCAGTCGGCGACTGGCTTTGGAGGCCAGCTTGGAAATGTGGTTTTCCCAGGAAAGATCATGGCAGATAGTGAGACCCAAAAGCTTGACTGACAACTTCCTGGAGAGGATTATTCAGAAAGTGGATGGGAGGGTTGTCCAGTCGGTCTTTTCGGAGAGACATCGTAAGAGTGAGAGATTTGTCAGGATTGAAAGACATGTTCCACTTGTTTGACCAGTCTGTGATTTTGTCAAGGTCTGCAGAGAGTGAGGAGGCTGCAGACTGCCGATCTGAGGGATGGGGTATGGAGCGACAGAGAGTGGAGTCATCAGCAAAGAGATAGAGAGGATTTTCAAGAGAGTCAGAGAGATCATTGATGAAGACCAGAAAAAGCACAGGGCCCAGAACACTGCCTTGGGGAACTCCAGCCTGAACAGGAAGAGGAGATGTGAGAAACCCATTCAGGGCCACACGTTGACTACGACCAGAGAGGAATGTACAGTTTGCGGTTTATACGAGGTGTTGGCACTTAAAAGAGCTATTTATATTGTTTATACTTTAAAATAACTCCAAAGCAAAATAAAAAGTAGAAATGTCGGTCTCCACAGTGAAGTTTCCACATACATACGTTTCCATGGTGATGCGATCACCTCCTGGCTCCAGATGCTCCATTGGCCATTTCCGTACTTGTCCTGTCCACTCACCAGTAAGACATGCTGCGCCCCTGGTCGTGCATCCATGATGACGTATTCTGTTTTGTCGGTAATTATCTCCTGATGGACAGAATTGAGACAAATAAATACAAATAAAACTAAAACGCCACTCAGTAGAGCGCATACTCCTGCCGTGGGTCAAGTTGGAGTAGTACGATTTCACAAAAGTTTGAGGGACTAGTTCATTGACAACACAAGACAGACACAGCACAGATATATATATATATATACAGTCACGTGAAAAAGAAAGTACACCCCATGTAAAGTTTTGACTTTTTCAACACATTTCAACATACAGCTATTTGATCTTCATTTCAACCGTATTGATAGATAAAGGTGATATACAACAACACACAACAACAAGCATTTTAAAGGCCATTTTCCCTGCCAGAGCGGGGGTTAGCCTTGCGGTCCCCATGACAATCTTCTCCATTTTGCCCTATTTTCTGCATCTCCCCTTGTTAACCCCCTTGCCCGCATTTCTTCTTCCACCATCTTTAGCCAAGTCTTTCTCGGTCTTCCCCGTCTTCTACTTCCTTCTGCATTCATTTCCATCACTCTTCTCAACCAGTCACTTTCATCCTTCCTCAACACATGACCAAACCATCTCAACCTGTTCCTCTTCACAGCATCAATCACAGGCTCTATTCCCATCATCTTTCGCAATTCATCATTTGTCTTCCTCTCTCTCAACGATACTCTGCACATCCACCGAACCATTCGCATTTCCACCCTTTCCAACCTTCGTTGCTGCTCTACGTTCATTACCCATGTCTCGCTCCCATAAATCATAACACTTCTCACACATGCAGCATACACCTTTCCCTTCAGCTTCAACGACACTCCCCTCATCATCAGCACGCCACTCAATTCCCGAAACTTCTTCCATGCACATCGCACTCGAGCAACCGTTGCCAAGTCTGATCCACCTTCTCCATTCAGCATGTCTCCGAGGTAGCAAAATGTTTTCACACCTTCCAGCTTCACGCCGTCTCCAAGATTCAACTCAACATTTCCTCCATCTGCAGCTTCCTCTGTGCACACCTTACATTTGAATGTAGCTGCCACACTGGTTAATGACCCTCTCAGACCACTACATTTTTGATGAACCCACTCAGCGCACATTGTACACTGAATGGAGTTCACTCCGACACCCTTCCTACACACAGCACAGGGCCACTTCCCAGTTCTTCCCACCTCACCACATGCTTTACCACTTGCCATCACCTTCGTCTTTCCGATATTCACCTTCAGACCTTTTGTCTCCATACATTCCTTCCACGTGTTCATCTTTTCCTTCAGTCCATCCATACTTTCCGCAATCAACACCAGATCATCTGCATACAACAACTCCCATGGTAAACCCTCCTTTACGTTCTGAGCCAGCACCTCCATCACAGCTACAAATAGTAGTGGACTTAGTACCGACCCCTGATGCACTCCCACCTTCACCTCAAACTCACCACTGTTCCCGTCCTTCGTCCTTACAGCTGTGCGCGCTCTTTTGTACATTGCCATCATTACTCTGATCAACCATTCCTCCACTCCTAACTTCCTCAATGCCCATGTCAATACTTTGCGTGGAACCCTATCGAATGCTTTCTCCAGATCAACAAACCCAAGAAACAACTTCTTCCTCTTCTCCATGTACTTCTCCTGCAACTGCCTCACAATGAAAAGCGCGTCTGTCGTTCCTCTTCCTGGCATGAATCCAAACTGCATTTCGTCGATCTTCACTTTCTTCCTTATCCGCCTCTCCAATAATGGTGATATAATACAACAAATATCATGAAACATTTACATTTTGTAGTCCATTGTATAATTTAAATAAACATAAATGCAAATTTCGCATGTGGAAAAAGTAAGTACACCCTTGGCTCTAATCGGTGGTATTGCCCCCTTTGGCAAAAACAACCTCAAGTAGGCATTTCTTATAACTGTCTACCAGTCTCTGACATCGACTGGGAGAAATTTTTGCCCACTCCTCCATGCAGAATTCTTTCAGCTGTGCGATGTTTGAGGGGTTTCTTGCTTGCACAGCTCGTTTCAAATCCCCCCACAACATCTCGATGGGATTTAGATCCGGGCTTTGACTTGGCCATTCCAGAACCCTCCATTTCTTTCTTTTCAGCCATTCCTTGGTGGATTTACCAGTATGTTTAGGGTCATTGTCATGTTGCATGGTCCACCTTCGGTTGAGCTTCAACTTTCCGACAGATGGCCTCACATTATCCTCAAGCACCCTCTGGTACAATGAAGAATTCATAGTGGATTCTATGATGGTGAGCTGCCCAGGCCCTGATGCAGCAAAGCTGCCCCAAAACCATCACATTTCCACCACAATGCTTTACAGTTGGTATCAGGTTCTTGTGGTCAAATGGTGTCTTTGGTTTTTGCCAAACATGTCTTCTGGTACTTTGGCTAAATAGCTCTACCCTTGACTCATGTGTCCAGAGCACATTGTTCCAGAAGTGCTGGTCTTTGCCGAGGTGATCATTGGCAAACTTTAGTCTTGCCCTGATGTTCTTTCTGGACAGCAAAGGTTTCCTCCTGGCACACCTCCCATGTAGATCAAATTTGTGCAGCCTCTTTCTAATGGTAGACTCGTGCACTTTGACATCAACAGTGGCAAGAGATACCTGTAGGTCCCGTGATGACATTCTGGGGTTCTTAGAGACTACTTTCAGCATCTTGCGGTCTGCTCTCGGGCTGAACTTGCTGGCGTGGCCTGGCCTGAACAAGTTGGCAGTTGTTTGGAATCTTCTCCACTTGTCGATGATCTTCCGGACAGTCGAATGATTGATTTCAAATTATTTGGAGTTCTTTATCAATCCCTTCCCAGACTCGTAGGCATCGATAACCTTCTTTCTGAAGGCCTCAGAGAGCTCTTTTGATCTAGGCATGGTGACACCGCACACTTCAACAACAAAGAGCAAACCAACCTAAATGTCTGGTGTTTAAATAGGACAGGTTCCTCCAAGATCCTCTAACGATGTTCTAATAATTTGCACCTGAGCTGGTGCACCTGATTCTAATTTTAGGTATTTGAAGTAGTGATAAATGTAGGGGTGTACTTCCTTTTTCTACATGCGGAATTTGCATTTATGTTTATTTAAATTATACAATGGACTACAAAATGTAAATGTTTCATGATATTTATTATATTATATCACCTTTATCTCTCAATATTGTTGAAATGAAGAACAAATAGCTGTATGTTGAAATATGTTGAAAAAGTCAAAACTTTACATTAGTGCAGCAGATAAACACAAAAATTGTGCATTTTATGAGAAAAGCATGAAATTTTTAACATAGTTAGTGCATACCATAAGGTTTATTTTCAGATGTGGAGGTGTCAGATTTGACCTCTGAGAACCATGAGAGGTCAAATCCAAAATGGCCGCCAGTCCACCGAGTCTAATGTTCAAACGCGCTTAATTTTGGAACGAAATAGTGTAGAAAAACATTATAGGTGTCATTTCCAACTAAATTGGGGATGCCCAGAGGTGAATGATGTTTTCAATGAACTCCTAGGCATGCCAAGTGAGGTCAGCGAAGGCTCAATGTTACTGCTGGAGCGATTTGTGGTGCTGATGTACGATAGAACCAGTGAGAGCACGGAAGTGAATGATGCCAGGAAACAGCTCTTCACACAGAAGTGTAGAACTCTAGAGAACATTCCTCCAACCCAGGCAACACTCAAGCAGCACATCAAGCGCACTTGCTACCAGGCCAACTGTTGTAACCAGGCATTGGTCATGGATCCAGAGATTGCAGACCCACCTGACTGGGGCTGGACAAAGGAGACAACTGGGTGGCAGCCTCTTTGGACCACTCTTCCTGAAGCATCAAAATCGTGCCATGAATTGATCGACTGTGGCTGCAAGAAAGGGTGCACTGGACGCTGCAAGTGTGCCAAAGCTGCACTCAAGTGCACTGCACTGTGCTGTGCTTCTGTTCTAGAGACTGTTAGATTTAGATCATTACCAATTTTCATCATTGCACTTGATTTAATGTAAGCTTTGGTGGACATACTTGGTTAACTACAGTTATTTTTTCAGAGGTTATTACATCATTCCTTGCAGTGTAAACACTTTTTTTTCATCATTTCTGGTCTTTGGGTGTTCTGTACCTATCCCTGTACCTGAAAAAAAATTAAGTTTTAAAAGTTCAAATGAACTTTTTCCAATAGCAGTTCCAACTGCAGTATCATAAAAATAGATATTTAACGTAATTTGACCTTGACCGTGACCTAAATGCATGTCCTTGAGTTCTGGCGATCTCAAAAGTATCACCAAATGAATGGGCATCCTCAATTTAGTTGGAAATGACACCTATAAGCACGTTTGAACATTAGACCCGGTGGACTGGCGGCCATTTTTGATTTGACCTCACGTTCCTCAGAGGTCAAATCTGACTTCCCTCCACATCTGAAAATAAACCTTATGGTATATACTAACTATGCTAGAAATTTCATGCTTTTCTCAAAAAATGCACAATTTGTTAAAATATGAGAGCTTATCCGCTGTACTACATGGGGTGTACTTACTTTTTCACGTGACTGTATATATATATATATATATATATATATATATATATATATATATATATTTAGAATATATAGAAGATAACGTTAAAAAAAACAAGGCAATTTCACTTACATTTTCGGATTCAGCGTTCAATTCTATATAAGTGAGTGTATTTTGAGGCATGTGTGACTTCAAATAAAATTGTAAGCCAGGAAAACGTTCATTTCATTCCTTACGGATACAACATGTAAAACTGGCCCAAACGTCAAAACAAAACTCGCTCATTTTAAGTCGTACAAGCTAATGCGACCACTCATTCTTCTGGGAAGAATCCCGTGCACATGCTTGTCACACTTATTACTCACCTAAGTCTTTATAAGTTCATCAAATACTGACACCGCGATTGACATTCGCTGAGGTAAATGTTGATATCTCTTCTGAGGTTAAAAAACAAATTAACAGTTTTAAAGCATTATACGTATCAAACGATACATTTTATGAAACGGGGAAACCTAATACACACGTTAGTGGTTTTAAAATGACAGAATATGTCTTTATTAGAAAAAAAAAAAGAACATTGAAGACGACGCTGCTAACAAAATACACCGCTCTAATGCATAACCACGAGTTTAAACTACATTTACAACAAATATGAAAACTATTTTCACATCACAATGTTAAATATAGAATATATAGAATATAATGTAAAAAAAAAATGAGCCCTGTCCTCCAATGGTAAAAAATCCTTCAAAAAATTACTGGATCGGGAATAATATCCTGAGCTTCACCAAAAACTAATCAATTCTTCCTTATCCCAAAGGCAATCATCCCACCAACCTTCATCCAAATCCGTTCAGAACCTTTCCAGATATCTTGTTCACAAACACACACACACACACACACACACACACACACACACACACACACACACACACACACACACACACACACACACACACACACACACACACAATCGAATGCATTACTCCCTGGCGGGAATCATTCATTGTGCTGAACACATTGTCGTGCATGACTTGAAAGCATGCACACCTGTAACTATCGATTATTACTATAAGGGGCCTTGTGGTTATCAGGGAAAGTACAGAAATGGATTTTCAGCAATTGATATAATTTATGCTCCATTGCTTTGGATGTTCCCAGACTCTGGGCCGTGCTTTCCATTTGCTCCACACATGGTGAATATGGCAGTGATTGATTGGTGCTACCAAGATTGCTTCTGCTCACTCAACAATGGAAGGAGGACCTTGACATCAGGAATGACATCAGAGCCGTCTCCCTGGACAGATCTCGTGGAGCTTTCTATACGTTCTGGCATCCCGCCTTGCTCCCCAAACTCTCTGCCTATGGCATCCGAGGCCAACTCCACATCTGGCTTGCTGACATCCTCTACTCTCATCGCCACCATGTGCACTCGATGGAATCCTTTCATCATCTCTTCCCGTCAAGGCTGCAGTGCCCCAAGGCAGTGTTCTGGGCCCAATGCTATTCCTGATTTTCATAAATTATCCCTCGGACACTCTGGAAAATCCTCTTTATCTATTTGCTAATGACTCCACCATCTGTCGTGACATTCCACATCCTTCAGACAGGCAGGCTGAAGCCTCTTCCCTCTCTTCAGACCATGACAAAATCACAAGCAGGTCAAACACTTCTAATATGTCCTTCAATTCTGACGAATCACACATTCTCACTTTTTCTTTCCGAAAGGATGGTCTGGAACCGCCCCATCCCCCACTCCCACTCCCCGCCATCTCCCACCCCTCCCATAGACTTCAACAATCTTTTTGAGGAAATCCAGTCATTCAAACTACTGTGTCTCACTCACAGCCATGATCTCTCTTGGGCAAACCACATTTCCAAGTTGGCTTCCAAAGCCAGCCGCCGACTTGGCATCCTCGGTCGTACAAAGTCCTTCCTTGGCACACCTGAAATCCTATCCACCTACAACATTTTCATCCACAGCTTGATGGAGTGACGCTCTCCTCTCTAACCTGGTGCCCTCGGCAGCCTCATAACTTCTCAGCTAGACGCCATGGACACCAAGGACTTCAATGCCATTGGAATATCTCGTGATTAAGCCGAGTCCATGATGAAGAGTCCGTTATGAAGATGACCTCTCACATTCCCATCACAAACAGGTCGGTGGTCTCTCTGTCTCTACCGCCTCCGGTCATGCCCCATTTTCCCTGTCCGTGCTCGTCCTCCCAGGTATCTGCAGGGCGCATGTAGTCCACGGTCAACGCCCTTCTCGTAAAACTCTTGAAATCCAAGATGACTGCTCACCTCCACTCATTTGTTCATTTTTTTTCTCACCTATGGAACCCACCTCCACATTCTCTTCAATCTCATTCCTCCTTCCAGATCTTCAAGACAGCTGTTCACCACCACCTCAAATCGTCCCCAATCCGAAACCATGTGATCTTTTCTACCCCCGTTAAACCACCCCCATCCCATCTCTCCCCCAAACTTTGCTGCTGTATCCATCTTGTCCACCCCTTTCATTCTCCCCTTCGTCTCATCATTACCCACAACCCTTGTTGTCCTTTTCCGTCTATTTTCTCCCTCGGCCCTGCTCTTGGTATTGTCCCCTTCTCCGACTGTTGTTGTTTTTGTTATTTTACGTCCTGAACCATTCTGTGTTCTAGTTCTTCCACGATGCTCGACTCTGTGTACGAAAAATAAATATGAATCGGATGAAATAAAATAAAACTTCATCACTTTTAATGTCTTTAACCCAGAAGTGAGCGGACAGACACACACACACAAACACACACAAACACATACACACACAAACACAAACACATACACACACATAAACACAAACACACACACACACACACACACAGACAAACACAAACACACACAAACACACACAAAAACACACAGACACACACACACACACACACACACAAACAAACACACACACACAGACACACACACACACACACACACACACACACACACACACACACACACACAAACACAAACAAACACACACACACACACACAAACAAACACAAACACACACACAAACACACACACACAAACACACAAACAAACACACACACACACAAACACACACACAAACACAAACACACAAACAAACACACACACACAAAAAGACACAAACACACAAACACACACAAACGCACAAACACACAAACACAAACAGGAGTGATCACAATTCTTGTCAAAACAAGTACAAAAAGTTTTAATTAAAACAAAAGCCGCGTCGATGTTACACAATGCCTAGATGCAGCTGTGCCTATAACGTCGATGTTATAGGCACAGGACATTCCTATTGATTCGATTACTTGATGTTATTTTTGTGCAAAGTGAAAATATATCTCGGCAATTTCCCGTGTGTGGCGACGAATTTTTAATATATCTCGGCATTTTCCCGTGTGTGGCGACACGTGAACGAAGCTATGCTCCTCTCTCCACATTATTGTGACGACGTATAAATTAAATATTCCATCGTGACGATTGTCATCAAATGGACGAATTTTTAATATATCTCGGCATTTTCCCGTCTGTTATTTCGGGCGGTGTATGACTGAGCATGCCGCGATTTAAAAAAAAAAATCTCAATGGACTTGAAGTTACAGGCCTTTGAGAATTCATTTCGTTCTATAAAGGGCAACTTTCATCGGATTTTCTTCACGTTTTTTTTCAACCGAGTCTAAAACTATGTTAGCGACTGTGAAAAATGAAATGATATATCGAATTTGATTTGAAATAAAACTGTGTGAGAGAGGAAGACACCACGGGCCTACAAAACAGGCCTCAAAGCTATGCGAGTTAATAAAATGGTGGATATTTGTATATATGAAGCCTCTCCCACAATGGGTGGAGCTATGGTTCCCAGAATGGGTGGAGCTTTGAGGTTTTGTCTTCTCTGCAAGAAGAAGAACAAGAAGAACAAGAACAACAGCAGAGGGCACTCTATGACCAGCGTCTTGCAACGCAGCTAAAAAATTTTTTGCCAAGTAACAAACAAACGGACTCAAATGCAATACCCTCTCCTCTGGCGGGGGTAAAAAAAGTCCTTCATCCTGACACCTCTCAATCCTTCATCGGTGAGAATGAGAATGAGAATGCAAAACAACTGCTAAGGAAATCCTTCACCCCGACACCCTCAATCCTTCATCAATGAGAATGAGAATGTAAAACAACTGGTAAGTAAATCCTTCACCCCGACACCCTCAATCCTTCAACAGTGACAATGAGAATGAGAATGTAAATCAACTGGTAAATAAATCCTTCACCCCGACACCCTCAATCCTTCATCAATGAGAATGAGAATGTAAAACAACTGGTAAGTAAATCCTTCACCCCGACACCCTAAATCCTTCAACAGTGACAATGAGAAGGAGAATGTAAATCAACTGGTAAATAAATCCTTCACCCCGACACCCTCAATCCTTCATCAATGAGAATGAGCATGTAAAACAACTGGTAAGTAAATCCTTCACCCCGACACCCTCAATCCTTCAACAGTGACAATGAGAATGAGAATGTAAATCAACTGGTAAATAAATCCTTCACCCCGACACCCTCAATCCTTCATCAATGAGAATGAGAATGTAAAATAACTGGTAAGTAAATCCTTCACCCCGACACCCTCAATCCTTCAACAGTGACAATGAGAATGAGAATGTAAATCAACTGGTAAATAAATCCTTCACCCCGACACCCTCAATCCTTCATCAATGAGAATGACTATGTAAAATAACTGGTAAACAAGCGTTACACCTTGGTCCCCCGTCGGTTAAGTGATGTGATTTGACAAAGTGGAAGACGCAAGGCGGCCATCTTGGATGTTGACGTGGCGACCCAATTTTCAATAGCGTTCTTCCTTATGCCTAGATACAGCCACACACCAGATTGGAAGTTGGTACTTCGCTTATTTTTCAAGATATTCCGCTCACAAGGTTCAGACATACATGGCGGCGGCCATCGTGGATTTTGACGTGGGTTGCACCCACACACCAAATTAGAATTCGGTCCTTCGCTTATGCACGCATGCACGCACGTACGCACGTACGCACGCACGCATGGACGGACGGACGCACAAACGCACGGACGGACGCACACACGGATGGAGGGGAAAACCATAGTCCCCCTTTCGCTCCACGGTGTGACGGGAGACAATAAATCCTTCACCCCAACACCCTCAATCCTTCATTGGTGCCAATGAGAATAAGAATGCATAACAACTGGCAAGTAAATCCTTCACCTGACACTCCTCAATCCTTCATCAATGAGAATGACTATGTAAAACAACTGGTAAATAAATCCTTCATCCTGACACCCCTCAATCCTTCATCAATGAGAATGACTATGTAAAACAACCGGTTAGTAAATCCTTCACCTGACATTCCTCAATCCTTCATCAATGAGAATGACGATGTAAAACAACTGGTAAGTAAATCCTTCATCCTGACACCCCTCAATCCTTCATCAATGAGAATGACTATGTAAAACAACCGGTTAGTAAATCCTTCACCTGACACTCCTCAATCCTTCATCAATGAGAATGACGATGTAAAACAACTGGTAAGTAAATCCTTCATCCTGACACACCTCAATCCTTCATCAATGAGAATGACTATGTAAAACAACTGGTAAGTAAATCCTTCACCTGACACTTCTCAATCCTTCATCAATGAGAATGACGATGTAAAACAACTGGTAAGTAAATCCTTCATCCTGACACCCCTCAATCCTTCATCAATGAGAATGACTATGTAAAACAACTGGTAAGTAAATCCTTCACCTGACACTCCTCAATCCTTCATCAATGAAAATGACTATGTAAAACAACTGGTAAATAAATCCTTCATCCTGACACCCCTCAATCCTTCATCAATGAGAATGACTATATAAAACAACTGGTAAGTAAATCCTTCACCTGACACTCCTCAATCCTTCATCAATGAGAATGACTATGTAAAACAACTGGTAAGTAAATCCTTCATCCTGACACCCCTCAATCCTTCATCAATGAGAATGAGAATGAGAATGTAAAACAACTGGTAAGTAAATCCTTCACCCCGACACCCTCAATCCTTCATCAATGAGAATGAGAATGTAAAACAACTGGTAAGTAAATCCTTCACCCCGACACCCTCAATCCTTCAACAGTGACAATGAGAATGAGAATGTAAATCAACTGGTAAATAAATCCTTCACCCCGACACCCTCAATCCTTCATCAATGAGAATGAGAATGTAAAACAACTGGTAAGTAAATCCTTCACCCCGACACCCTCAATCCTTCAACAGTGACAATGAGAATGAGAATGTAAATCAACTGGTAAATAAATCCTTCACCCCGACACCCTCAATCCTTCATCAATGAGAATGACTATGTAAAATAACTGGTAAACAAGCGTTACACCTTGGTCCCCCGTCGGTTAAGTGATGTGATTTGACAAAGTGGAAGACGCAAGGCGGCCATCTTGGATGTTGACGTGGCGACCCAATTTTCAATAGCGTTCTTCCTTATGCCTAGATACAGCCACACACCAGATTGGAAGTTGGTACTTCGCTTATTTTTCAAGATATTCCGCTCACAAGGTTCAGACATACATGGCGGCGGCCATCGTGGATTTTGACGTGGGTTGCACCCACACACCAAATTAGAATTCGGTCCTTCGCTTATGCACGCATGCACGCACGTACGCACGTACGCACGCACGCATGGACGGACGGACGCACAAACGCACGGACGGACGCACACACGGATGGAGGGGAAAACCATAGTCCCCCTTTCGCTCCACGGTGTGACGGGAGACAATAAATCCTTCACCCCAACACCCTAAATCCTTCAACAGTGACAATGAGAATGAGAATGTAAATCAACTGGTAAATAAATCCTTCACCCCGACACCCTCAATCCTTCAACAGTGACAATGAGAAGGAGAATGTAAATCAACTGGTAAATAAATCCTTCACCCCGACACTCTCAATCCTTCAACAGTGACAATGAGAAGGAGAATGTAAATCAACTGGTAAATAAATCCTTCACCCCGACACTCTCAATCCTTCAACAGTGACAATGAGAAGGAGAATGTAAATCAACTGGTAAATAAATCCTTCACCCCGACACTCTCAATCCTTCAACAGTGACAATGAGAAGGAGAATGTAAATCAACTGGTAAATAAATCCTTCACCCCGACACCCTCAATCCTTCATCAATGAGAATGAGAATGTAAAACAACTGGTAAGTAAATCCTTCACCCCGACACCCTCAATCCTTCAACAGTGACAATGAGAATGAGAATGTAAATCAACTGGTAAATAAATCCTTCACCCCGACACCCTCAATCCTTCATCAATGAGAATGAGAATGTAAAACAACTGCTAAATAAATCCTTCATCCCGACACCCTCAATCCTTCAACAGTGACAATGACAATGAGAATGTAAAACAACTGGTAAATAAATCCTTCATCCCGACACCCTCAATCCTTCAACAGTGACAATGACAATGAGAATGTAAAACAACTGGTAAATAAATCCTTCACCCCGACACCCTCAATCCTTCATCAATGAGAATGAGAATGTAAAACAACTGGTAAATAAATCCTTCATCCCGACACCCTCAATCCTTCAACAGTGACAATGACAATGAGAATGTAAAACAACTGGTAAATAAATCCTTCATCCCGACACCCTCAATCCTTCAACAGTGACAATGACAATGAGAATGTAAAACAACTGGTAAATAAATCCTTCACCCCGACACCCTCAATCCTTCATCAATGAGAATGAGAATGTAAAACAACTGGTAAATAAATCCTTCACCCCGACACCCTCAATCCTTCAACAGTGACAATGAGAATGAGAATGTAAAACAACTGGTAAATAAATCCTTCACCCCGACACCCTCAATCCTTCAACAGTGACAATGAGAATGTAAAACAACTGGTAAAAAAATCCTTCACCCCGACACCCTCAATCCTTCATCAATGAGAATGAGAATGTAAACGAACTGGTAAATAAATCCTTCACCCCGACACTCTCAATCCTTCATCAATGAGAATGAGAATGTAAAACAACTGGTAAATAAATCCTTCACCCCGACACCCTCAATCCTTCAACAGTGACAATGAGAATGAGAATGTAAAACAACTGGTAAATAAATCCTTCACCCCGACACCCTCAATCCTTCATCAATGAGAATGAGAATGTAAACGAACTGGAAAATAAATCCTTCACCCCGACACCCTCAATCCTTCAACAGTGACAATGAGAATGAGAATGTAAACGAACTGGAAAATAAATCCTTCACCCTGACAAACTTTACATTAACATGCATGATGTAAAACACATTTGTTACCCTAAGTCAGAAGCAATCGCACACACTCCTTGCAACAAAAACACGTGTTTTGTACCAGCAAAATACCTTTGTTTAGGTGCGTGTTTGCATGTACCAGCATAAGAAGAAACGTGTGCATACCGACGTAAAATAAAAAATAAATATTTTCACATCAGGTTAAGGTGGTCGGGATTATCCATTGTTAAATAAGGATAAAGCCTTCGGCCTACTCCACTGATTTTGAATCAGACAGTTTCTCCCCGATTTCCAATTAAATAAGTAGCAGAATCACAAAGATGAAGGTTTGGCTTTGTCCTGACATGTTACATGTTCCATGATTTGGCACATGTCTGGAAATGAGCCGCGAGTTGGACATAAAATGGCTGCATGCCGGAGCTTGAGGAAGGTAGATGATCACGAATGAACACCTGAGGCTAAGTGTGTGTGCTCTTTCCTGTTGTATTCACAATCAGTGGAGTATGGCAGAGTATTAATGATTGGTTGACGGTATCTCTGTGATATATTTATATATACTCGTATATAGCTCTGAGAAGATCGTCGTGGGGCCTGCAAGGCTAACCCCCGCTCGAGCAGGGAAAATGGCCTTAAAATGCGGGTTGTTGTTGTTGTTGTATAGCTCTTTCTAACCACTGAATCACTGATATTAATGACAGGGCAGTAAACATCATGACTTTTAAGGGCCGGAAAACCAGAGTTTCAAATATAATGACATTTAATGATGCACGGTAAGCCTGTTAGACTGCGGTGAGGATTTACGTTCCAACAGGACAATGACCCCAAACATACAGCCAAAGCAACACTGGAATGGCTTCAGAACAATAACATGAAAGTCCTTGAGGGGCCCAGCCAAAGCCCAGACTTGAATCCCATTGAGAATCTGTGGAAAGACTTGAACATTGCTGTTCACCGACGCTCTCCATCCAACTTTACAGAGCTTGAGCAAATCTGCAAAGAATAATGGGAGAAAGTCCCCAAATCCAGATGTGCAAAGCTGATACAGGCAAACCCAAGACGACTCGAAGCTGTAATCGCTGCCAAAGGCACTTCTTCGAATTATTGACTCAGGGGGCTGAATACTTATGCAAATTGAACATTTCTATATTAAATTTTTAATTATTTTGTAAACTTTTATTCCAAAAACAAAATACAACTTTGACATTATGGGGTATTTTGTGTAGATCAGTGACAAAAAATCTCAATTTAATCCATTTTAAATTCAGGCTGTAACAACAAAATGTGGAAAACTTTCTGAAGGCACTGTACCTATATATATATATATATATATATATATATATATATATATATATATATATATATATATATATATATATATGATATAGACATAAGGGATTGGCCATAAAAAGTAAATAAAACAATGGGAGGGGTGGTGGAGACCCCCAGGGATGTTTCTGTGTGAAGAAGAACCGTCATGGTTGAATTTTAACCTTTCTTGGCTCCAAAGGTTTCATCCTTTATAAACGTGAGACGGACCATTTTAAAAGTCGAAATGACCCCATGACAAACCAGTGTCTATCTCTAACCCCCCCCCTCTCCTTTTTATGATTATAAACCTCTTATCTCCATCCCTGCTGGGTTGCTTGAGCTCCATTGCTTTGTATCCCCAGTGTGGAGCCAATGGATCAGATTTCTCAGCACACAGGAAGCTCATTCCATACTGAGCAATGCTGATTCTGTCCCACCTGTTGCCGTATCATGGAAAGCATGCATGGAGGCCAGGTGGATGCTAGCTAACAGCAAAATGAACGTAGTAGACTCTAAGGAAGGAGGCACATGTGCCCACTGTGCTTGTTGCAGTTTCAGAGAGAGAATGCTGGACACCAAAAGAGGAGGAAGCAGGTTCTAAAATCTAAATAACAGTTTAATAATTACATTAATGAGCAGGATTAAATTGATATATGGATATATGTGGGAGCATGACATTCCCAGACCAGGAATCGAACCCAGGTCTCTGGTGAACAGAACCAATTCTCTGGTACGATTCACCACAGACTTGGGTTCGACTCCTGGTCTGGCCATGTAATTTTTCCACATATATCAATTTAGTTTTATTAATTGCAAGTCCTAATCAAAATGGAAATGTAAGAAAAGCTCATATCCATGAAAGGTAAAGAGTATTGAACACACCTGGTATCTGCTGGCAAGTGTAGCTTTATACTGAAGCTTAAAGCGCAGAAGGTATAAACCTCGATGTTTCATCCACGTCGGGGGGTACTGCCAGGTGACCCAGATTTGCTGATCCTCTCCTTGCACCGGTTGGCCTTGCAATGCGGTGCAGGGGTCAGGCTGCACTAAAACACAATGAAGAATTTCAAAGATCAATCGACACGAAACAAAATTCAACAATGTCCAAAATGCAAACTCAAACGTTATCGAGAAGGCCCTCTGAAAACTCACATATGTCGCGTTGATGTCGTGTCAGAGTTTCACTCGCAGAGCATCCAAGTTCGTTAACGGATGTTACGGTTATTTTATACACGACCAGGAATTGCAGATTTGCTTCTATGGTGCAGGTGTTTGTGCTTTTAAAAACACATTTTTTTTCATTCTCACTGTAGAAAGAAAGGACAAAAAAAATAATATATATATATATATATATATATATATATATACAAAAATGTAAATAAATAAAACTATAAACAAGTACAGATACATTCAACGTACACCACCCCCATGCCAACTAAATAATTAACATATTGTTATGAATTTGGGTAGATGAATATCTAGAGCCAGATAGATCTGTATAGGTAGGTATCTGACTGTCGTGATTGGGAATCTACCTGTAATAAGTTCTATGTTTAGCCCGGTTTGTCGGTATAAGCTGTATTGGTGTCCCCGCCACGAGGGGGCGGGGCGTGCTAAATAGTGCAGGGATTATGGGTAAAATTCCCTCGTTTGTCGTTCCCTCTGTCGCCAATCCAGTGTCCATTATGGTAACGCACTCATATAAACACTTAGATAGGTCCTTAGTGCACACATTAAATAATTCCCCTCCCTTACCACAACGACTTTGGGAAACAGGCAGGAAGCCAGATCGGGGCACCGCCGCATGGGCCGCAGCCAGCCACACCACCAGCTGGGCGAGCAACGAGCCTCGTGGCAGGCTATAGCCACGCTCAGGAGGACTGTGATTGGTCTTTGGAAGGGACAGAGAACTGCCCCGTGATTGGAGGGAAGGGAAGGACTGGTGGTTGGCCACGAGGGTGGCGTGACATGGTGGGCGGGAAGCACTCGGCCAATGGGAGGAAGCCAGCGGAGTAGAAAGATTCTGGAAGACGGGAGCACCGCACTGGTTGGAGGGGAGAAAGAACTGACGTCACAGGGCGAGTGATAAAACTGCTGACTTGCCGGCGTTTCACTCTCTTCCCTCCTCCCTGGCCAGGTCCGTTCCTGTCTCTGTCTGTGCTTCCTTGAAGTTCTCTTCGTGTCTCGTGTTGGAGATCAGCTTCGTGTTGGAGATCGGCTTCGTTGGAGATCGCTAGCCCTGCGTTGGACCTTTGGTGCTTTTGGTTTGTCGTGGTGCTCGGTGCTTTTTGGTGCTTTCGGTGTTGAAAGCGAACGGGACCTCGGGTGCGACTGGTGAGGAGCTTGCAGCGAGGTGCGAGGTGAGGCCTGATGGCGCACATCGATGCCTGTTTCCCGCCGGCATCAAAGCCGCGGCGAGCTTGCGTGCTTGGAGCCGACGATTCCTTGACTGCAGACTACAGACAGTGAAGACGCAACACATTTCACAAATACACGCCATAACGTTTTATTTTCCTTAATTCATTTTCCTTTGTCTCGTATCCGAAGTGTGAGTGGGGACGTCCCGATTAGGACATTTTATTACCGGCGCGTATTTTCCTGTCCCGCGATTCCTTGTAAATAAATCCTTGTATTATTTTCTGTATATACTTGAACGCAGTTTTCCGTGTCATTTATTTAATTTGCAGCGGCATTGGAGACGCCCCGAGAACAGGTAAGACTGCAGGGGTCTTGCGCCGCCCCTCCACCCCGCGCAAAAATTTGTATAGTTTTCTGTCTTCGAGTCCGCCATTGAGTTTTCGCCTCGAGAGCTAAGGCCTTCGCGATCGGCTTCCGTGACCGCCTGTCACACCTCTATATCTCCAAAACCGCTCCATGGAAAAAATGGCAACGTTGCTCATTGTAAAGAACTCCGCATGGAGAATAGGTGTTGTTAACTATGACTTCATTGGTGCCTTATTTATGACGTCATAATTCGACAGGGACAACGCTTAGACTGATCAGTTTGAAATTTATTGAGCATGATCTATGCAACAATAATATTAGAGAATATAAATTTATGATGTCATCGCTCACGTTGTCTCGCAGCCATATTGGATCAAAGAAAAAACAAGACCGAAAGTCTAAACAACGTAGCCGGGCTTGTAATATAATAAAAACCACAAACACCCATGATTAGCTTTTTAAATAGTCGCTAATGCTGTTTATAACATTAAACAAGTCAGGAGACGACGATGGTTCACGAGCGAACGGTATTCAATGACAAAGGACGGACTATAATCGAAACAGGCCCGGACAGGCCAGACCCGGAAATGTCAAAACAAAGGTTACTGACCTTGAAATGAGATCGAAAATAATGTATAATCAGTTATGAGGTTAGTTAGCTACACAATACCGAAAATTCGGTGAAAAATGAAATGGAAAAAAAAAAAAAGGAAAAATCGAGCTCCGTGGGGCTAGACACATGACATTGGCCAAACCAAATACGGAAACCCTTGTCAGATTCCACCAACTCCCTCGGAGAAAATGTAGCTTGAACTCGATTACCTCCTAACAAGACATCTTTTTCGGGCGTCGCTCCGCCCACAATGGGTGCAATACGCCCACTCTAGGCAGGACACAACTAGATCATGATATCAACCTCCCACACAAGTTTCATCAAGACCGGATGATATCATCAGATAGTTATGCTGCGGACAGACAGACAGACAGACACACAGACAGACAGACACACAGACAGACACACACACAGACAGACACACAGACAGACACACAGACAGACACACCCATGACGAATATAGTGGTCACTCTGTTTGATAACTCGTGAACCGACAAATACATTTGGAGGAATCCAGACATCAATGAGGTAAGTTTTACTTACAGAACTGAGGGAAGATCTACTGTAATCTATATACCCCACAGGGTTGGATTAAAAACATGCTATCAAAAAACGAGGCGAATTCCTTATTTCCGCGGTTGTTAGTCCGTACACCGCTTATTATCATCGATTCATGAACCATACACCTTTTCAATCTATCAACCTTGTATTTACAACATTGGGATTAAGATGTTCTGGTCATATTTACCATACTATTATTTTTACCATTATGAAAACGATACCACTGAAACGATACACTACTGTATTAAGAAACATGGTTTTAATTTGTCCGAAGCAATCTGAAGGTGAGGCATGAAGCCTAAGGCCTATACGTACCGTTTTGTTTGAAGAGACATAACGCTGATGCTTTCAATATTTGATGGTCATTTTAACAACAATCGGTTTGTTTGTGTTTCACATTGAATGGAAAACGTAAAGGTAGAGCATGGCGATTGTGATATATGACATGTTCGACAATATATTCGGCCTGAACTAAATTGGTATCAAAATGGTGGTGTTTGGAGCATACTGCCGTAATGACATCAGATGTAATCACATCACCTTGTCATGTGATCAGATCCTCAGCTCTGATTGGTATACGTTTGAGGGGACAAACATACATACATAATACATACATCCATACAGACAGACAAATACTGTTCTAGACGGCTTTGCCCTATGAGCTACGCCGTAAAAACGTTCAAAAACAAGAGTTGGCTCGCACCAATTTGACTGCGCAGGGTAAGTACCTTTTTAAACAGTCGCTACTGCTGTTTAACACTCAACTGAAAGAAATTTGGAGGAATCCCGACATCCTTGAGGCAATCTATGCTCATCGTGTCCATCACAGACAAACGGACCTGAGCCGAGATCTACTGTAATCTGTATACCAGAGAAGATAATAACATGACCCTTCCTGCTGCTTCCTTGTGGAGTGGGTGTACTTGTTATTAAAAGCAGTCCAAAATCCTTCGATCATTGGTCTTTTATACTGAAAACTAGCAACCCTTTGGTCTTCAAGCTTCCGAGCATCACAATAATTTTTTATTTTTTTTAAATATCAGCCATCATTTTTTTTTATATATCGGCCCCGGTGTGTACCTCGGTTTAGAATAAGTACACCGTATCCCTGCATGTCGTAAGAGGCGACTAAAAGGGTTGGCGTCAGGAAGGGCATCCGGCCATAAAAACATTGCCTCAAAAAGGGAACCATGACAATTACAACTACATATGGGCAGGGTACAGCCCGAAGTACCCCATGGGGGTCCTCACCCTCTCTCGTCAAAACTCAAGGTGGGGAACCCGATCGAAGCAAACATGGAAAACACTCCATTTATGATGACGAAACGTCTGATGCCCCACGTGGAGATCGGTTTCTGAGGTTTGGGACATGGAATGTCGGGACAATGACAGGGAGATCAGGAGAAGTGGTGGAAGTATTGGTCAGAAGAAGAGTGGACATATGTTGTGTGCAGGAGACGAGATGGAAGGGAAGTGGTGTGAGAATGGTGAAGGGTAGGCAGGGACAGAAATACAAGTTTGTGTGGCAAGGGTGCCCAGAAGGCGTGAATGGTGTTGGTGTCCTGTTTTTTGAGGAGTTTGTAGACAGTGTGGTGAGTGTGACGAGAGTGAGTGATAGGTTGATGATGGTGAAAATGATGATTTGAAAGCTCTTGGTGAACGTCATCTATGCTCCGCAGGTCAGTCGGAGCGATGAAGAGGACAAGTTCTGGTGTGCGATAGAGAAGCTGATGGAAAACGTGAAAGATGAGGAAGTTGTTGTGGTAGGAGGAGATCTAAATGGACATGTGGGAAGGAGTACAGACGGTTTTGAGGGAGTTCGTGGGGGTTACAGATACGGTGTGAGAAATGGAGAAGGTGAAAGGATTTTGGAGTTTGCTGATGGAGCTGATTTGTTGATTTGTAACACTCAATTCCAGAAAGGGGATAATAAGCTTGTTACATACACGTCAGGTGGGTCGACGACAACCGTTGACTACCTGATAGTGCGTAGGCGAGATAGGGGGCACCTCCGGGACACAAAGGTGATCCCGGGGGAGGAGGCTGTTTCACAGCACCACTTGGTTGTCTGCGACATAAAGGTGAAAGGTGAAGGTGAAAGGTGAATGAAGGTGTGGAGGTTGAAAGAGGCGATAGTGAGGGAGGCATTAAAAGAGAGGCTGAGTATGGTAGAGGATGATGTGGTTGAGCTTGAAAGTGGTTGGATGTCAATTAAAGATAGTCTGTTGGGAGCCGTTGGTGAGGTATGTGGATGGACTAAAAGACCACCGAGGCACTCGGAAACATGGTGGTGGGATGATGAAGTTGAAAAGAGAATTGACGAGCAGAGGAAGAAGTTCAAGGAGTGGCAGAAGGCGAAGGGTACGGGAGCAGAAACAGCAGAGCATGAAAGTTATAAGGCAGCCAGGAAGGCTGCAAAGAAAGAGGTAGCAAAGGCACAGGAGGCATGTAGGAAAATGTTTGGAGAATGCTTGGATTCGGAAGAGGGTCAGAGAGCGGTATTCAGGATTGCAAAGCAGATAGCGAAAGAGAGGTGTGATGTGATGGGGGTGAGCTGCTTGAAGGATGAAGTGGGACAAACCGTTGTGGACCCAGATCGAGTTAAAGGAAGATGGAAGAGATATATGGAAATGCTGTTGAATGCAGAGAATGAATGGGATGGTAACATAGAGAGTAACCCAGTTTTAGGACCGGCAGAGAAGATAACCAAGAAGGAAGTTGAGGAGGCGATAAAAGCAATGAAGAGTAGAAAAGCGGGAGGGCCGACGGGAGTTGTTGGAGATATGTTGAAGGCAGCAGGAAGTTGGGGTGTGAAGAGAATGACAGAGATCTGTAATCTGGTGGTGAAAGAAGGCCGCATTCCAGTGGCTTGGGAACTGAGTACCCTCGTCCCTCTATACAAGGGGAAAGTTGACCCTCTGGAGTGTGGCTCGTACTGAGCGATAAAGTTATTGGAGCATGGAATGAAGGTATTGGAAAGGGTGTTGGAGAGGAGGATAGGAAGAAGGTGAAGATCGACGAAATGCAGTTTGGATTTATGCCAGGAAGAGGAACGACAGACGCGCTCTTTATTGTGAGGCAGTTGCAGGAGAAGTACATTGAGAAGAGGAAGAAGTTGTTTCTTGGGGTTGTTGATCTGGAGAAAGCATTCGAAAGGCTTCCACGCGAAGTAGTGACATGGGCATTGAGGAAGTTATGATCCGGGCAGATATATTGGTGTACCACTACTGACAAGTGTCCATCTTACACAAGACTTTTGTGTAATAGTGGAAATGTTACTGGTACAAGCTCATAATTGTACAATGCATACAGTGCCCTCCATAATTATTGGAACAGTGAAGGAAAAATTTGTTATTATTTCTGCATACTCAAGAAATTTGGATTTGAGATCAAAAGATGAAGATGAGGCAAGAGTAAAGAAGGTCTGATTTTATTTCTATGTATAGATATTAGATATATATATATATATCGCGTAAGTGATGCGTTTCCTGGGTTTGAGTCCTGGGTTGAGTCAGAACTTTTTCACACTAGCCCCACGCAGGAATTTACCTCCTGTTTCTTAAATTGTTAGATGAGTTCATCTTCAATGCAGTTTCACACTTACATACACACACATACACTCACATCCGGGGTCTGTCTAGCAAGCACGTAAGACATCGGCCATTATAAAGCTCACAGTGTGACTGTGAGAAATCTCTGAGGATATCCCGGAGACTCAATAGCTCAGTGGGCTGTCACCACATAAGTGATGAGGTTCCTGTGTTCGAGTCCCGGGTTGAGTCAGAATTTTTTCACACTTGCCACACACAGGAATTTACTTCCTGTTTCTTAAATTATATACAGTCATGTGAAAAAGTAAGTACATCCCATGTAAAGTTTTGACTCTTTCAACATATTTCAACATACAGCTATTGGATCTTCATTTCAACAATATTGATAGATAAAGGTGATATAATCTATCTATAATTCCAGTAATCTCTGTGTGTTTGTTTGTACGTTTGTTTGTCTGTGACCGCTGTTTCTCGACAACCACGGGTCCGATATACTTTAAACTTGCCAGGTATATTGCTGGGGACCCGAGGATGTGCCTTTTCAAGGTTTCATATTAATCGGACAATTACTTACCGAGCTATGTCCAAAAAACGATTCAACCAATCAGAGAGCAGCGAGCTATCGCGTGTGCCGAACGTGGCGGACACACTCTGCCTCGGATGGCACATTTGAGAGCGTATTCATTTATTTCACGTTTGCAAACTATGTTGGCGCTATGTTGGCGTTAAACTATGTTTTAAAACTAATAAAAACCCCGGGGGGATTGTCACTGTACTCGCAAGCCGTTCGCCGTTCGCTTTGGCGTTGCGAATGGACCAAAACATTTCATGCACCAAACCATTTCATGTAAAGCGTTCGCCGTTCGCTTTGGCGTTGCGAATGGACCAAAACATTTCATGGACCAAACCATTTCATGTAAATAGAGGGGGGGGATATAATTTTAGATATAGATATAGTACGGGCATGCCCTAGTATAACAAATACCATGAAACATTTACATTTTGTAGTCCATTGTATAATTTAAATAAACATAAATGCAAATTTCGCATGTGGAAAAAGTAAGTACACCCTTGGCTCTAATAGGTGGTATTGCCCCATTTGGCAGAAACAACCTCAAGTAGGCGTTTCTTATAATTGTCTACCAGTCTCTGACATCGACTGGGAGAAATTTTTTCCCACTCCTCCATGCAGAATTTTTCAGCTTTTTTTTTTTTTTTTTTTTTTTTTTTTTTGTATACAAGATCGAGGCTCGTGAAAGAGCTAACATTAATCACACAAAAAGACAAACCGACACACAAAACACAAAAAACAAGGGGAGCGGCACACAAGATGGGGAGAGAGGGGGAAGGACACAAAAGAGAGGGGGAAGAGGGGGAAGGACACAAACACAACATTTGAGAGCAGGGACATCGGGAGGACTTGGGGGGAGGTGGGAGAGGATTAAAACATATGAACACTGCAAGGACTCTGGGGTGAATTACCGGGGGTAGAAAAGATCAAGGTTTTCGATGGGGGACGATAAGAGATGGTGGTGAACAGCTGTTTTAAAGACCTGGAGGGAGGAGTGGGATTGAAGGGAGTGGGGGAGTTTGTTCCAGAGGCAGGAGAAAAGGGGAATGAAAGAGTGAAGGTGAGCAGAGAGCCTAGACTTTGGCAGTTTAACCATAAGAGGGTTGCAGGCAGATCTTGTGCGACCTGAAGGAATATTGGGGGGACAGAGCACAGAGAGAGCTGGGGGAGCAAGGCCGGAGAGGAGTCGGTAGAAGACAGAAAGACCACCAACCTGCCTGCGGTGAGTGAGTGAAAGGCCCTCGGCGTTGACTACATCGCAGGAGATTCCAATGATTCTGAAAGCTTTGGCCTCAACAGCGTGAAGCCGAGCAAGGTGTGAGGCAGGAGCACCAGCCCAGAGGGGGGAACAGTATTCCATTCAGCTGCGGATGAAAGCCTTGTATGTGGTGAGGAGCTCAGGTGTGCCAAGGAAGGACTTCGCACGACGGAGGATGCCCAGTCGGCGACTGGCTTTGGAGGCCGGCTTGGAAATGTGGCCTCCAAAGCTGTGCGATGTTTGAGGGGTTTCTTGCATGTACAGCTCGTTTCAAATCCCCCCACAACATCTCGATGGGATTTAGATCCGGGCTTTGACTTGGCCATTCCAGAACCCTCTATTTCTTTCTTTTCAGCCATTCCTTGGTGGATTTACTGGTATGTTTAGGGTCATTGTCATGTTGCAAGGTCCACCTTCGGTTGAGCTTCAACTTTCTGACAGGTGGCCTCACATTATCCTCAAGCACCCTCTGGTACAATGAAGAATTCATAGTGGATTCCATGATGGTGAGCTGCCCAGGCCCTGATGCAGCAAAGCTGCCCCAAACCATAATATTTCCACCACAATGCTTTACAGTTGGTATCAGGTTCTTGTGGTCAAATGCTGTCTTTGGTTTTCGCCAAACATGTCTTCTGGTACTGTGGCCAAATAGCTCTACCTTTGACTCATCTGTCCAGAGCACATTGTTCCAGAAGTGCTGGTCTTTGCCTTGGTGTTCATTGGCAAGCTTTAGTCTTGCCCTGATGTTCTTTCTGGACAGCAAAGGTTTCCTCCTGGCACACCTCTCATGTAGATCAAATTTGTGGAGCCTCTTTCTAATGGTAGACTCGTGCACTTTGACATCAACAGTGGCAAGAGCTACCTGTAGGTCCCGTGATGACGTTCTGGGGTTCTTAGAGACTTCTTTCAGCATCTTGCGGTCTGCTCTCGGGCTGAACTTGCTGGGGCGGCCTGGCCTGAACAAGTTGGCAGTTGTTTGGAATCTTCTCCACTTGTAGATGATCTTCCGGAGAGTCGAATGATTGATTTCAAATTGTTTGGAGATCTTTTTAAATCCCTCCCCAGACTCGTAGGCATCTATAACTTTCTTTCTGAAGGCCTCAGAGAGCTCTTTTGATCTAGGCATGGTGACGCCGCACACTTCAACAACAAAGAGCAAACCAAACTAAATGTCTGATGTTTAAATAAGACAGGTTCCTCCAAGATCCTCTCTGACGATGTTCTGATCATTTGCACCGGAGCTGATGCACCTGATTCTAATTTTAGGTATTTGAAGTCGTGATAAATGTAGGGGTGTACTTACTTTTTCCACATGCAAAATTTGCATTTATGTTTATTTAAATTATATAATGGACTACAAAATGTAAATGTTTCATGATATTTGTTATATTATGTCACCTTTATCTATCAATATTGTTGAAATGAAGATCAAATAGCTGTATGTTGAAATATGTTGAAAAAGTCAAAACTTTACATGGGGTGTACTTCCTTTTTCACGTGACTGTATATATATTTTACCATTGTAGAACCATAATACTTTTTATGTTCAGTGCCACCATGTTAGTTAATTGTTCGCTCACACACACACACACACACACACACACACACACACACACACACACACACACACACACACATACATGCACACACATACACACACACACACACACACACACACACACACAGACACACACACACACACACACACACACACACACACACACACACACACACACACACACACACACACACACATACACACCTACCTGATCTTGCAAGTGATGACGTATTTTGTTGGGATGGAGTTGTTTTGCTCCGTTGACCACGTGCATTGTATGGTGTTCACATTTGGAGATCTGCATGACAATGATGGTCTCTTGGGAGGATCTGTTTAGGAACAATTACAATTCATTACACAGGATTAGGCCACTTAGCCCCTTATACCATATATTGGGAATTGGACTTTGGTCATTCATGCCTAATGGAGTGTAATGGCAGATTCGTGAATTTATGGCAGATTAGTGAATTTATTTTGATGAAATTATCAATAATAATCGGTGTTCATTTCGAGAATTTGTGTTTACACAGTCCATCAAAATACCATGAATTTTCCTTGGAAAACCACATATGTCATAACAATTAATTTTAGAAAGTTTGGTTGTTTAATAACAGACAGTTAAATACAAATACAAGACAGACAGTTAAATACAAGACAGTTAAAAAAAAAGTTCATTAAATACAAAATGGAAGATTCACAAGTATGCAAATTAATGTAAAAAGTTCCTATGCAGGGTGCACCATAACAGTTACACAAAATGATACTGACATGTACTCTTGCAATACAATGAATGGTCAGCCATCATGTGCCTTGCCATATTCCCACTGTTTACCCGTGAATATCTGGATATTGTATGTGCATACTGTGCACTGCACGCACCAATTGACATGCGCGTGTACTGAATCATGTGACAGTGCGACACGTGGTGCTGAGCAAATTGCAACGGAGCACGATTCGGTGAACCATCCCAGGTGTGAAAAAAACATTTTTTTGGAGTCTAAATGTCGTAAACGTGATGCCACGCCTTTCCGGAAATGAACATCTATGTACTATTGGCATTTTTTTTTTTTTTGTATGCAAGATCGAGGCTCGTGTAAGAGCTAACATTAATGACAAAAAACAACAACCGGACACATAAGACATAATAAAGGGAGCGGGAGACAAGATGGGGAGAGAGGGGGAAGCACACATATACAACATTTGAAAGCAGGGACATTGGGAGATCTGTGGGAGGTAGAGGGCTTGGGGGGAGGAGGCGTGGAAAGGGGGGAGGGTGAGGGGTGGGTGGGAGAGGTAAAAAAAAAACACATGGACACTGCCAGGACGCTCCAGGAAAGAAGTTGACATTTCAGAAAAGTGGATCTGGGTTGAATTAGCGGGGGTAGAAAAGATCAAGGTTTTGGATGGGGGAAGATAAGAGATGGTGGTGAACAGCTGTTTTAAAGACCTGGCAGGAGGAGTGGGATTGAAGAGAGTTCAAGATAGAAATGCCACAAAAATGGCGTGGCTGGACATGCTGGTGTTGATCGGAACACCATATGGTCTCTATGGAGACATTATCAACAAACTGACAATATCGGAGACCCTCTACGTTCTGGGGTGACCACGTGTGACGTCACGTTGGCAGGATAGCCATATCCGGTTGGTGCACCCTAGGAATCTGTTCCAGAGAGCAAGTTTGACAGCTCACAGCATCCCTGGCTTGCGACCAATCAGTGCCAGAATTGTCAGGAATCGGTTACACGGAATCGGAAATCGAAATCGGAATCGGAATCGGTTACATCCGACCATAACGACCAGCAGTATGTCCAATTTTGTTGCCATGTCATTGACATGCACATCTAGCTTGGTGTAGACAATGTCGAGGTTCAGGAGGCAATATTGGGCTGCTATTATCTTTACAGATAAGGTGAGGTTTCATCTTGACAGTAATGATGGCCATTGCCACGTTTATCGATGGGAAGAGGAACGTTACTCTGATATGTGGTGTGCAACATTTGTCGTTTGGTGGTGGAAGCGTAATGGTGTGGGGGAGGCATCACCGCACATCGCACATTGGAGGTCATTCATGGCAATTTGAAGTTCTACATCCTCATTTCCTCTTGTTACTGCAGGGAGGTCACATCACACTTCAACAGGCTAACATGCGTGCGCCCTCGCGCCACACGAGTGGTCACCAAATTCATCCCACAAGAGAACATTCACACACTTCCCTGGCCGGCTGTTTTCCCTGATCTTTCTCCCATAGAACATGTGTGGAATGAAATGGAACGGATATTGCACCATCTTGAAAATCAGCCAGTGACGTTGACCCAACTGCCGCAGGCCTTTGTAATGACATCCCTCAAGCTTTCTTCAACCATCTTGTGTCCTCAATGAGGAACCATTGCCAAGCATGTGTTACGGATTCGTCACTTCCGTTGTGGTGGTTTGCATCCACTTTAAATATTTCTGATTCCATGTACTATTATTGTGTTCAAAAGGTTTATTGTTCATGAACTGGTTTCAAAAGGTAAAAAAGTTAATGTTAAAAGAAACAGGAAACCGGATCGGGAACCGGACAACGAAGAGGAAGAAGAGGGAGAAAAAGGGTGGAGCGAAGGAGTCGGACAAAAAAGCCGAGTTGCTCCGGGTTCTGAAGCAAACGTTTGCGAGCCAGAGTCACTAGCGAACTTTCGGGTTTCTGGGAAAGGGATTCCTATGACAGAGTTGTCATCGTTGTGACCGGTCAACCTACGTGTCAGGTTTTGCGATCGATTCAGGAGATAATCATCGCCGTGCCGTGCGCCACGAGACCGGGTCGTCGGCCATTTTGACTCGCGCAGGACTTGTGCTTCGCTCGCGGTTTCGTCTCTTTTCGACCATCTCCACCGCATTCAGACGTCGATCTGGGGCGTGTGTGTGACGTGGCTGTTTGAAGGTTAATTCGTCCATACCCGAGGGTGTGATCTCTCAGTCGCCTGTAGGGCGCCTTTGGATTTCCCAGGCACCTTGAGGGCGCCTTTGTGCAGCTTCGGCTGTGTGACTGTATTTGCCATCCACACGGGATTCTGGTCTCGATTGGACCTCGTTCTGGCGATCGCTGGAGCGAATCAATTTCGCCGCGAAGCCGGGAATAAGAGACATTGGGGAATGTTCGTGTTTCACTCACTTGGAGCACAGTGGGTTAAATATTACAAAACTGATGGTACCATCATAGGACATATTGATTGTACTTTTGAATACTATTATTGTTGAACTGTTATTCTTGTGTGATCTTAATACAATATTTGTTGGTGAGTAACAATTGGGGTGGCTTCTCCGTTGATCTTTGACACACAGAATAACACATTTTTTCTGCCGTGACTCCTCTTGGGGCTCGGAGGTACACCGTGACCAAGGGGTCGGGGAGGAGCACGTAACAATGTGTCAATGGAAATGGTGGTCCCACCAGATACTGAGCTCTTAACTGACTTTTGACCACAAACCTCTGCAAGCATCTTCTCTGGTAAAGGTTTATCTTGGTCTCATATGTCCATTAAACTTTGGTCCAACACTCTACTGGCTCATCTCTGTACTTCTTGGCAAATTCTAATTTGGCCTTCCTATTTTTTGTTGCTGGTGAGAGGTTTGCATCTTGCGGTGTAGCCTCTGTAATTCTGCTGTTGAAATGTTCTACAAACAGTAGATTGTGACACTTTCACCCCTGCACTCTAGAGGTTGTTGGTGATGTCACTGAGAGTTGTTTTCGGGTTTTTTCACAGCTCTGATAATTTTTCTGTCATCAACTGTTAGTTGTTTTCCTTGGCTAACCTGGCCGTTGTCTATTGGTAAGTAAACTTTATGCTTTTTTTTTTTTTTCCAAATTGTTGTATTTGCTATACCCCAATTTTTGTGCTATGGTTCTAATTTAATTATTCTGTTCTTTCACCTTCCAAATATATTTATATAAATTGTTTATGAACTGCTTTTTTATTTTTGTAAAACTGCTCGTTTTTCTTTATAAACTGCTTGTTTTTCTTTATAAACTGCTTGTTTTCTTTATGAACTGCTCGTTTTCATTATAAACTGCTTGTTTTTCTTTATAAACTGCTTGTTTTCTTTATGAACTGCTTGTTTTCTTTATAAAGTGCTTGTTTTTCTTTATAAACTGCTTGTTCTTCTTTATAAACTGATTGTTTTTCTTTATAAACTGCTTGTTTTCTTTATGAACTGCTCGTTTTCATTATTAACTGCTTGTTTTTCTTTATAAACTGATTGTTTTTCTTTATAAACTGCTTGTTTTCTTTATGAACTGCTCGTTTTCATTATTAACTGCTTGTTTTCTTTATGAACTGCTCATTTTCTTTATAAACTGCTTGTTTTTCTTTATAAACTGCTTGTTCTTCTTTATAAACTGATTGTTTTTCTTTATAAACTGTTTGTTTTCTTTATAAACTGCTTGTTTTCTTTATAAACTGCTTGTTTTTCTTTATAAACTGATTATTTTTCTTTATAAACTGCTTGTTTTCTTTATGAACTGCTCGTTTTCTTTATAAACTGCTTGTTTTTCTTTATAAACTGATTGTTTCTTTATAAACTGATTGTTTTTCTTTATAAACTGCTTGTTCTTCTTTATAAACTGCTTGTTCTTCTTTATAAACTGATTGTTTTTCTTTATAAACTGCTTGTTTTCTTTATGAACTGCTCGTTTTCTTTATAAACTGCTTGTTCTTCTTTATAAACTGATTGTTTTTCTTTATAAACGGATTGTTTTTCTTTATAAACTGATTGTTTTTCTTTATAAACTGTTTGGTTTCTTTATAAACTGCTTGTTTTCTTTATAAACTGCTTGTTTTTCTTTATAAACTGTTTGTTTTCTTTATAAACTGCTTGTTTTCTTTATAAACTGCTTGTTTTTCTTTATAAACTGATTGTTTTTCTTTATAAACTGCTTGTTTTCTTTATAAACTGCTTGTTTTCTTTATAAACTGCTTGTTTTCTTTATAAACTGCTTGTTTTCTTTATAAACTGATTGTTTTTCTTTATAAACTGTTTGTTTTCTTTATAAACTGCTTGTTTTCTTTATAAACTGATTGTTTTTCTTTATAAACTGTTTGTTTTCTTTATAAACTGCTTGTTTTCTTTATAAACTGCTTGTTTTTCTTTATAAACTGATTGTTTTTCTTTATAAACTGCTTGTTTTCTTTATGAACTGCTCGTTTTCTTTATAAACTGCTTGTTTTTCTTTATAAACTGATTGTTTCTTTATAAACTGATTGTTTTTCTTTATAAACTGCTTGTTCTTCTTTATAAACTGCTTGTTCTTCTTTATAAACTGATTGTTTTTCTTTATAAACTGCTTGTTTTCTTTATGAACTGCTCGTTTTCTTTATAAACTGCTTGTTCTTCTTTATAAACTGATTGTTTTTCTTTATAAACGGATTGTTTTTCTTTATAAACTGATTGTTTTTCTTTATAAACTGCTTGTTTTCTTTATGAACTGCTCGTTTTCTTTATAAACTGCTTGTTCTTCTTTATAAACTGATTGTTTTTCTTTATAAACGGATTGTTTTTCTTTGTAAACTGCTTGTTTTCTTTATGAACTGCTCGTTTTCTTTCATGGAGAGTTCCATGGTCTTCATGCTAGCAAAAGCAAAGGCTAAAACCAAGATTAGACATTCACAGGTCTATTATATGTGAACAATTAATGCAACAAGAAATACATGAGCAACAAGAAACACCTATCAATAATTTGTTGCAACTTATGCTTACCTAAAATTGGCAGACTGAACATACAAGGTGTTGTTCTTCTACAATGGTAAAACATATATACATAGAAATACAATGAAATAAAAACTCACCTTCTGTACTCTTGCCTCATATTCATTCATCTTTTGATCTCAAATCCAAATTTCTTCAGTATATAGAAATAATAACAAATTTGAAGAAACTGTTCCAACACTTATGGAGGACAGTGGATATATTGGTGAGTCTGTTTGTTTGTTTGTTACTTGCAAAATCGAAGATTTTTCTTGTATATTGATTGGTCGGTTGCGTTTGTTATTCTGTCTGTTTGTTTGTTTGTCACTGGCCTCAGGTCACAATTCTAAACCAAACGTCATGAAACTTCACCAAGTTGTAGAGGTTGTCACAATTGATAAGCCTATTGATTTTGAGGTCAAAGGCCAAAGGTTATCTGTTGGTCGAATTTCTAAAATCGCCATTTTAAATCTGATTGACTTGTAATTTGAACAGCGTTTTTATATCGAGTCATTAAATTGGAAAACCAACTATTTTGAGGTCAAAAGGTCAAAGGTCATCTCAAGGTCAAACTTCCAAAATCATAAATTTTCATCTGAAAACCTGTCAATTTTCATCTGATTGACTTCAAAATAGAACAGCATTTGCATATCGAGTGACTTAATAGGGAAAGCAACTATTTTGAGGTCAAAAGGTCAAAGGTCAAATTTCCAAAATCATCAATTTTCATCTGAAAAACCATAAATTTTCAACTGATTCACTTGAAAATAGAACAGCATTTGCATAGTGCCTCACTGAATTGGGAAACCAACTATTGTTGAAGTCAAAAATAATGTCAAAGGTCAACTAGAGGTCAAACTTCTAAAATCATAAATTTTCATCTGATTGACTTGAAGATTTAACAGCATTTGCATAGTGCCTCACTGAATTGGGAAACCAACTATTGTTGAGGTCAAAAATAACGTCAAAGGTCAACTAGAGGTCAAACTTCTAAAATCATCAATTTTCATCTAAAAATCGTCACTTTTCATCCTATTGACCCGAGCTTTGATCAAGATAGTCAATTTTGATCTTGATGAAATGTACAATTTGCGGAATCAATTGCAACCTTTTTTCAGGGTGAGGAGGGGGGGGGGGCGGTGGATTTTGCAAGTATCGTGCTATGCATGCCGTCTTCTTGATTAATTGCAAAATCAAAGATTTTTCAAGTATATTGGTCGGTTGCTTTTGTTATTCTGTCTGTTTGTTTGTCACCGGCCTACAGGTCAAAATTCGAAACCGATCGTCATGAAACTTCACCGAGTTGTAGAGGTCGTCACAATTGGGAAACGCACAATTTTTGATGTCAAAAGGTCAAAGGTCATCTCAAGGTCAAACTTTCAAAATCATCAATTTTCATCTGAAAAATCATTTTTCATTCGATTGACTTGAAAATTTAACAGCATTTGCACAGTCACTCAACTAATTTGGAAAGCAACTATTTTAAGGTCAAAGGTCAACTCAAGATCAGACTTATAAAATATTCAATTTTCATCTGGAAAACCATCAATTTTCATCCGATTGACTTGAAAATTGAACAGCATTTCCACATTGAGTCACTAAATAAGGACACAAACTAATTTTGAGGGCAAAAGGTCAAAGGTCAACTCAAGGTCAAACTTCCAAAATCATAAATTTTCATCTGAAAAATCATCTATTTTCCTCCGATTGACTTGAAAATTTAACAGCATTTGCACAGTGCCTCAATTGATTTGGAAACCAATATTTTAAGGTCAAAGGTGAACTCAAGATCAAACTTCTAAAATCATCAATTTTCATCTGAAATATCATCACTTTTCATCCTATTGACTTGAAATTTGAAGAGGATTTGCAAATCAGGTCTGCGAATTTAACCCCCAATTATTTTTGAGGTCAATAAAGGGCCAACAGGTCAACATAGGCCGAATTTCTAAAATTGTCAATTTTCATCTGATTAAATTTGAAATTTGAAGAGGATTTGCATATCCGTCACTGATTCACTGAGTTTCATCTGATTCACTTGATATCTATGTATAGATTGCATATAAAACTGAAAAACATGGGTGGATGGCGAACACTCGTCGAGGTGACGTGTTGCTTGATCCCACTGAGTATGTCTATTAATTACGTACTGCTTAAAGTTGAGTTGGACCATGAGTACATCTATTAATTAATTATTATTGGACCATGACTAAGTCTATTCTTTACCGCCTGTTGGAACATACCTTTTAGACATTTCAACCTTGAGAGCCCTTACACCGTTCAGACCTTTTAAGACCTTTTAGACCCCTTAGACATCTGAATACATTTACACCCTTTAGACCCCTTGACTCATGGACCTTTTAGACCTTTAGACCCTGTGTGGACCCTTTAAACTCCTGAGACACAATTTACCCCTTCGACCCTTCAGACCTATAAATACTGTTGAAACATACCCTGAAGACATTTAGACCCCTTAGACATTTTAGTCCTTTTAGACCCTCTTAGACCCATTGACGCAATAAACCACTTAGACCCCTTGAACTTTTAAACCCTTTAAGACCACTAAGCTTGCCTAAGGCCCCCAAGACAACTAAAATCCCTCAGTACTCTTATACACTTAAGACCACCAAGACCTTGTAGTCCATACAAGCGTTACGCCTAGGTCCCCCGTCGGTGAAGTGATGCGAGTTGACAAAGTGGAAGACGCAAGGCGGCCATCTTGGATTTTGACGTGACGACCCAATTTTCAATAGCGTTCTTCCTTATGCCTAGATACACCCACACACCAGATTAGAAGTTGGTACTTCGCTTATTTTTCAAGATATTCATCTCACAAGGTTCAGACATATATATGGAGGCGGCCATCTTGGATTTTAACGTGGCGACCCAATGTTCAATAGCGTTCTTCCTGATGCCGAGATACACCCACACACCAGATTAGAACTTGGTACTTCGCTTATTTTTCAAGATATTAATCTCACAATGTTCAGACATACATGGCGGTGGCCATCTTGGATTTTGACCTGGCGACCCAATTTAAAACAGCGTTCTTCCTTATGCGTAGATACACCCACACACCAGATTAGAAGTTGGTACTTCGCTTATCTTTCGAGATATTTCGCTCACAATGTTCAGACATATATATGGTGGCGGCCATCTTGGATTTTGACGTGGCGATCCAATTTTCAATGGGGTTCTTCCTTGTGCCGAGATACACCCACACACCAAATTAGAAGTTGGTACTTCGCTTATTTTTCAAGATATTCATCTCACAAGGTTCAGACATACATGGCGGTGGCCATCTTGGATTTTGACGTGGGTTGCACCCACACACCAAATTCGAATGCGGTCCTTCGCTTACGCACGCACGCACGCCCGCACGCACGGATGGGTGGATGGAAGGACGGACGGACACACGGACGGAGGGGAAAACCATAGTCCCCCTTTCGCTCCGCGGTGCGACTGGGGACAATAAACCCCTAACTTACCCAAAACACATAAAGCTCTGAAGACCCTTTCAAACTGAAAGACTATGTAGACCCTATACACACCGTTATAACCCTTGGGCCCAATAGACCCTTAAAACCCATAAGATCCCAAAGACCCTTTCGAACCTTAAGACCCCATCGACCCCGTTAGAACCATTAGACACCTAAAACCCTATGTATCACATTATAACCTAAAACCCCATTAGACCCTTTGGCATCCTAAGACCCTTAAGACATCCAAACCCCATAAGACCCTATAGACCTGTCAAAGGGCGGATGATCTCCCTCTGGGAGCCAACGGCCATCCAGTAAGGAGATGTTGTCTCCAAAAAAACACATCCCGTTGGACCGGTTCCTTAGGTATTAGGTTGTAGACAGCAACCGCCCAGGGTAGTACTACCGTCCTGACTTAGGAGCGTTAAAGTGGTGCCCGGAACCATCTTACACTCTCCATGTCATGATTGCTGGTTTTACTTTTTGTCTCACTCAAACTATCGCTACCGGGCGAGCTTCAATCTCTCTTTCTCACAAACAAAACTCACACACTTTTTATCATAAACTTTTCTTCTCTTCTATTCAAGGCCTGGCCTCGATGAGGGCTACATCGTCCGGGCCTGGAGCCTCCAACATTAAAAAAACCAATAAAAAAAAACCACATGATCCTTTTCAACCATTAGACCTGTAACTACTGTTGGAACATGATCTTTATAATTTTTTGAGACGCCTTAGACAATTTATATCATTTTAGATCCTTTTAAGACCCTTTAGAACACTTAGATCCTTTGACCTTTTAGAACATTTAGACCCCCTTGACCTTTTAGACCCATCAAGACCTTTTAAGACACCTTAGACTCCTGAAGACATTTACATCCTTGAGACTGCTTATACCCTTGACCATTAGACCCTTTGCAAACCTAACTACAGTTTAAAAATACCCTTTAGACCTTCAGACCCCTTAATACCCTTATCGACTATTATAAACCGCTATTGACACTTTGGACCACTTAGAGCCTTCACATCCTTAAGACACTTTGGACACTTTGATAGCCTTCTTGCAATATACACACTATACTTTTACATCTAGTAATGCGCAATCTCCACCTACCCAGAAAGTGAGTACTCTGAGCAATCTCCACATACCCAGAAAGTGAGTACTCTGAGCCATCTCCTCCTACCCGGAAAGTGGGTACTCTGCGCAATCTCATCCTACCTGTAAGGTGGGTACTCTGCGCAATCTCCATCTACCCGGAAAGTAAGTACTCTGCACAATCTCCACCTACCTGGAAGGTGGGTACTCTGCGCAATCTCCATCTACCCGGAAAGTAAGTACTCTGCACAATCTCCACCTACCTGGAAGGTGGGTACTCTGCGCAATCTCCACATACCCAGAAGGTGGGTACTCTGCACAATCTCCACCTACCTGGAAGGTGGGTACTCTGAGCAATCTCCACCTATGCGGAAGGTGGCTACTCTGTGCATTGTCCACCTACCCAGAAGGTGGGTACTCTGCTGTCGGTTGAACAATTTTCAAATCGGGTCACTGAATTTAATAACGAATGAAAACGTGGAAGCATATTGTTTACTTGGATTTCACAAGTATCGTGCTATGCCCGACATCTTTCTTGTTATGATGTTGGGTTCAGAAGATAGTCTCGAGGTATACTAGAGGTATACACACAATATAGTCTAAAGGTATACACACAAGATAGTCTATAGGTATGCATACGATAGTCCAGAGGTATACACACAAGATAGTCCAGAGGTATACACACAAGATAGTCTAGACGTATACACAAGATAGTCTAGAGGTACACACAGAATAGTCTCGAGGTACACACAAGATAGTCCAGAGGTACACACAAGATAGTCCAGAGGTACACACAAGATAGTCTATAGGTATGCATACGATAGTCCAGAGGTATACACACAAGATAGTCCAGAGGTATACACACAAGATAGTCTAAACGTACACACAAGATAGTCTAGAGGTACACACAGAATAGTCTAGAGGTACACACAAGATAGTCCAAAGGTACACACAAGATCGTCTGGAGGTATACACAAGATAGTCTAGAGGTATACACAAGATAGTCTAGAGGTATACACAAGATAGTCGAGAGGTATACACAAGATAGCCCAGAGGTACACACAAGATAGTCCAGAGGTACACACACAAGATAGTCCAGAGGTATACACAAGATAGTCCAGAAGTACACACAAGATAGTCGAGAGGTACACACAAGATAGTCCAGAGGTACACACACAAGATCGTCTAGAGGTATACACAAGATAGTCTAGAGGTATACACAAGATAGTCTAGAGGTATACACAAGATAGCCCAGAGGTACACACAAGATAGTCCAGAGGTACACACACAAGATAGTCTAGAGGTATACACAAGATAGTCTAGAAGTACACACAAGATAGTCGAGAGGTACACACACAAGATCGTCTAGAGGTATACACAAGATAGTCTAGAGGTATACACAAGATAGTCGAGAGGTACACACACAAGATAGTCTAGAGGTATACACAAGATAGTCCAGAAGTACACACAAGATAGTCCAGAAGTACACACAAGATAGTCGAGAGGTACACACACAAGATCGTCTAGAGGTATACACAAGATAGTCTAGAGGTATACACAAGATAGTCTAGAGGTATACACAAGATAGCCCAGAGGTACACACACGATAGTCCAGAGGTACACACACAAGATAGTCTAGAGGTATACACAAGATAGTCCAGAGGTACACACACAAGATAGTCTAGAGGTATACACAAGATAGTCCAGAGGTACACACACAAGATAGTCTAGAGGTATACACAAGATAGTCCAGAAGTACACACAAGATAGTCGAGAGGTACACACAAGATAGTCCAGAGGTACACACACAAGATCGTCTAGAGGTATACACAAGATAGTCTAGAGGTATACACAAGATAGTCTAGAGGTATACACAAGATAGCCCAGAGGTACACACAAGATAGTCCAGAGGTACACACACAATATAGTCTAGAGGTATACACAAGATAGTCCAGAGGTACACACAAGATAGTCCAGAGGTACACACACACAAGATAGTCTGGAGGTATACACAAGATAGTCCAGAGGTACACACAAGATAGTCCAGAGGTACACACACACAAGATAGTCTAGAGGTATACACAAGATAGTCCAGAGGTACACACCCAAGATAGCCTCGAGGTATACACAAGATAGCCTCGAGGTACACACACATGATCGTCCAGAGGTACACACAAGATAGTCCACAGGTACACACAAGATAGTCCACAGGTACACACACATGATCGTCTAGAGGTACACACACATGATCGTCTAGAGGTACACACACTCGCTTTTGAGCTCTCCACAATGGATTTGAATACCGAAGCTAAAAACTGTCGTCCTGGTGTTTTGCATGCAGGATGAGGTATCAATGTGTGCGCCTCGCCCATCAGAAGGACATAAAGCTGGATGACCCAGATGTTACCACTGATCGTGGATGTTAAAGACCCCACGGTGTTTTTCACCAAAGGTTATCCCCAGCACCCTGGCAATATCACCAATTTGCTATCAACTTCAGTCCAATGTCAGGCTGGCCAACCATTTCATGAAAGACTTGCTCCATAAAGGTTACCTGGCCAACCCCACAAGGAGGTGGGAATAATTGGTGCCCTAAAGAGTATTTACTTCAATCTCTAAAAATCTGTTTCAAATGAAAACATTACAACAGTAGTAGAACTTACAGCCAACCAGCAATGTGCTGGAATACAGGTGGGCTCCAGAACGTTTGCTGCGGCAAGTGTAGGTACCATTTGCCTCAAGGTTAATGTCTGTCAGATTGAGGTGGCCATCTCGAGTTACATGGTTCACGCTCTCAGGTATCACTTCCCCATTCAGATTCCATTGGACATCATGCTCTGTGTTGTTACAGATCAGGTGGACATCAGAGCCAACAGCAGCAGCTTGCACTCCAGCCTCTTTTAAATCTAAAACAACAAAAATAATATATCTTCATGAAAACATGTACTAGTCATATATACCATATGGAAACATGTACCAGTTATATATACAGTATGGAAATATGTACTAGTCATATATACTGTATGGAAACATGTACTAGTCATATATACTGCATGGACACATGTACCAGTCATATACACTGTATGGAAACATGTACTCGTCATATGTACTGTATGGAAGCATGTATTAGTCATATATACTGTATGGAAACATGTATTAGCCATATATACTGTATGGAAACATGTACTAGTCATATATACTGTATGGAAACATGTATTAGTCATATATACTGTATGGAAACATGTTCCATTCATATATGCTGGATGGAATTATGTACTTGTCATATATACTGTATGGAAACATGTACCATTCATATATACTGTATGGAAACATGTACTAGTCATACATACTGTATGGAAACATGTACTAGCCATATATACTGTATGGAAACATGTACTAGTCATATATACTGTATGGAAACATGTACTAGCCATATATACTGTATGGAAACATGTACCATTCATATATACTGTATGGAAACATGTACTGGTCATACATACTGTATGGAAACATGTACTAGCCATATATACTGTATGGAAACATGTACTAGTCATATATACTGTATGGAAACATGTACCATTCATATATACAGTATGGAAACATGTACTAGTCATACATACTGTATGGAAACATGTACTAGTCATACATACTGTATGGAAACATGTACTAGCCATATATACTGTATGGAAACATGTACTAGCCATATATACAGTATGGAAACATGTACTGGTCATACATACTGTATGGAAACATGTACTAGCCATATATACTGTATGGAAACATGTACTAGTCATACATACTGTATGGAAACATGTACCAGCCATATATACTGTATGGAAACATGTACCAGTCATACACTACTCACAATAAGTTAGGGATATTGTGGGAGTGAGTTTATTTTTTTTATGGGGGTTAGGGTTACGGTATTGAAATCAAGAATGCTGTGTTTTTTCACACTCATTAATAACCATAGAATTAGGACCAACAACTTTTTTTCAACATAATTAATACACAAAATCAACCACACCGAAGAAGCTGCCAATATCCCTAACTTATTGTGAGTAGTGCATATACTGTATGGAAAAATGTACGTCATATATACTGTATGGGGAAATGTACGTCATATATACTGTATGGAAACATGTACTCGCCGTATATACTGTATCGCAACATGTACCATTCATATATACTGTATGGAAACATGTAGTCACCATATATACTGAATGGAAACATGTACCATTCATATATACTGTATGGAAACATGTACTCGCCATATATACTGTATGGAAACATGTACCATTCATATATACTGTATGGAAACATGTACTCGCCATATATACTGTATGGAAACATGTACCATTCATATATACTGTATGGAAACATGTACTCACCATATATACTGTATGGAAACATGTACCAGTCTTATATACTGAATGGAAACATGTACCAGTCATATATATTGTATGGAAACATGTACCAGTCATATATACTGAATGGAAACATGTACTAGTCATATATACTGTATGGAAACATACTGGTCACCATGTGGGCAATATAATTATATGACATTGAAATACACCAAACGACATAATTGTGTTTATGGCGAACTTGCCACTGTTAATGACTAATTTTATGTGGTTGGCAGGACAGCAGGTAGTCCACATGGCTTGGCACCAGGTAGTGCACAAGGCAGGACAGCAGGTAGTCCATATGGCATGGCACCAGGTAGTGCACAAGGCAGGACAGCAGGTAGTCTACATGGCAGGGCACCAGGTAGTGCACAAGGCAGGACAGAAGGTAGTAAACTTGGCAGGACAGCAGGTAGTACACATGGCAGGGCACCAGGTAGTGCACAAAGCAGGACAGAAGGTAGTAAACTTGGCAGGACAGCAGGTAGTCCACATGGCATGGCACCAGGTAGTGCATAAGGCAGGACAGAAGGTAGTGCACTTGGCAGGGCAGCAGGTAATGCACTTGGCAGGACAGCAGGTAGTGCACTTGGCAGGACAGAAGGTAGTAAACTTGGCAGGGCAGCAGGTAATGCACTTGGCAGGACAGCAGGTAGTGCACTTGGCAGAACAGCAGGGCAGGACAATACACCTTCGTTAGGCGTCAGATAGGATGGTTGTCGCCAAGTTTCATCAAAATCGTGTATGTAGTTTCAGAGAAGAAAGCAAATAGCTATTTTGGGGGTCAGACCCCACCCCCCGCCCACCCCATTATTTAGCACAGATTTTGATGCGGTCAAAACACCTTCGTTAGGCATCAGGTATGAAGCTTGTGGCCAAGTTTCATCAACATCGTGTCTGCAGTTTCAGAGAAGAGAGCAAATACCTAATTTGGTGGGGTGTTTTGAACGCCATTAACTGGCCCTATTGGATGGTGGGTATATGTATATTCGTGTATATTCCAAGTTTCAGCTCGTTTCAATGTATAGTCTTTGAGATACGAGCGCCAACACATTTTGGGCGGACGGATGGACGGACTGACAGACACCAACGTGAATTATTGAGTAAAATGCCAAGGGCATAGAAACGGCCCCTTTACGTAAGGGTATGTGCCTTGTGGCAAAGTAGAGAAAAGCAGGGCATTCAAAAAAAAATCTCGTGTGCATGCTGGACTACCCTTGTGTTCTTAGGAGGAACCAAGTAATGCTCTCGAAAGGTTCATATAAAGGGGCGCCGATTTGATTCATACACCTGCATGAAGAAGTAAATGTATTTTATTTGCCAGATGTAGGGCGCCCATTTAGACAAGAGGGGGAGAGAGAGGGAAGCACACAAGCACAACAACAGTAGAGAACAGGGACGTCGGTAGATCTGTGGAAGGGGGAGGGCTGGGGAGGAGCGAGTGCTACATGGTATAAAGCAAATGAACACTACTAGGAATTTCACTACGAGGAATTTCAGGAAAGAAGTCGGTTTTTCAAAAAAGTGTATTTGGGGTGTTTTAACGGGGGTAGAAAAGATCAAGGTTTTGGATGGGGGAAGATAAGAGATGGTGGTGAACAGCTGTTTTAAAGACCTGGAGGGAGGAGTGGGATTGAAGGAGCCACTGTTAAGGAGTGAAAGGGTGAAGGTGAATAGAGAGTCTTGATTTTGGCAGTTTAACCATCAGAGGGTTGCTGGCAGATCTTGTGCGACCTGTAGGAGTATTTGGGGGACAGAGCACAGAGAGAGCTGGGGGAGCAAGGCCGGAGAGGAGTCGGTAGAAGACCGAAAGACCACCAACCTAGGCCAAAAGGTCTGGTGTTGGCTTAACGGTTAAGGTGGCTGTCTTGAGATGTTAGAGTACTGAGCTTGAGCCCCTGTCACGCCGTTGAATGAACACCAGGTGGGTTGCTCAGCCAGATGACGCAAAAGTTCGGCAAGAATGAGTACCAGATGTACCAGATGAAATGAGTACAAGAATGAGTACAAGATGACTGGTTATAGAGAGGCATTGCATCAGCAGCAGCCGCGCTCCAAGAAAATGATGCAACCAGATGGTTGAATTAATAATAGCATTACAGTGCAATATGCATAGGATAAATTAATAAATAATTAACAATTTTACAATTAAACTTTCAAATTTTGATTGAATAATTGCGATAGCTGCTCGTCAAGGTAAAGATCATGCAAACTGTTCATGGTGTTATGGGTGTCCAAAAACAAGTTGTGTATTCTTACAAACAATGACAAAAAATGTCACCACTCTGTCAAAAATATTGTACAATAAGTGATGTGATCCACTCTATATGAATTTATTCATCCTTATGCTCTTGGTTTCAGCTGATTTCTGCCATTTTGCACAAAAACCCATGAAGATAAGCACAAGGGCATGTACCAGTCTTAATACTTTTAAGAAATTTAAGATAAATAATTAAAAATGCTGCCAGTGTACCAGTTGTTTGGGTTTGGGTTAGGGTTAGGTTAGGGTGAGGGTTAGGTTTAGGGCTAGGGTTAGGTTTAGGGCTAGGGTTAGGTTTAGGGTTAGGGTTAGGGTTAGGGTTAGGGTTAGGGTGAGGGTTAGGGTTAGGTTTAGGGCTAGGGTTAGGTTTAGGGTTAGGGTTAGGGTTAGGGTTAGGGTTAGGGTTAGGGTTAGGGTTAGGTTATGTTGGGCTTAGGTGAGGTAAATCAGAGGAATTCTTGATCATATAATCTCGTGATCATGTATGTATCTTATTAGGGTTAGGTTTAGGTTTGCTAATTTTACAGAGGAATTATTGATCATATAACCTCTTGATCATGTATGTATCTTATTAGGGTTAGGTTAGTTAAATTTAACAGAGGAATTTTTGATTATATAATCTCTTGATCATGTATGTATCTTATTAATGCACATAATGTCTTAATCTGTTAGATTTGTGGAGTTTATTTCTGCACATTTCTAGCTTCTGCGATTAGCTGAAGAAATTTTCCTTTCTCACAAAAACCTCATTGTCAAATTTCCTGCTGTACCTGTCAAATTTCCGGCTGTACCTGTCAAATTTCCTGCTGTACCTGTCAAATTTCCTGCTGTTCCTGTCAAATTTCCTGCTGTAACTGTCAAATTTCCTGCTGTACCTGTCAAATTTCCTGCTGTACCTGTCAAATTTCCTGCTGTCCCTGTCAAATTTCCTGCTGTACCTGTCAAATTTCCTGCTGTACCTGTCAAATTTCCTGCTGTACCTGTCAAATTTCCTGCTGTACCTGTCAAATTTCCTGCTGTACCTGTCAAATATCCTGCTGTCCCTGTCAAATTTCCTGCTGTACCTGTCAAATTTCCTGCTGTACCTGTCAAATTTCCTGCTGTACCTGTCAAATTTCCTGCTGTACCTGTCAAATTTCCTGCTGTCCCTGTCAAATTTCCTGCTGTACCTGTCAGTAGTGTAATAATGTTGCTTCTGGGACACCTCCGTTTAACATGGGAAATCCCTATCTAATGTCATTTACCCCCTTGTCTTTTTCAAAAATCATAAACACCTCTATTTCTCCCACCCTCATCTTTATGAACCTTTTGTCTGTAGTACCTATCCTTAATGTTGTTCATTAGACCACTCAAACACTACAAATATTTGTTTTCTCTTATAGACCTATCATCCTTCTTCTACATATCATCTGGCAGATTAATCTTTGACCCATTCACTTCCATATTGACCCTAAACACCTATATTTCTCTCACCCTGTTCTTTACGAACCTTCTAACCTTTTGACATGTTATCCTTATTCATTAGACCACTTAAACACCTGTGATCCTTCTGACCTTATGGACCTTTTAACCTTTTACTCTTAATATCATCTGGTGAATCATCTTTGACCCACTCAAACAACGACCCTACAAATATTTGTTTATGTGTGGGAAATAATTTAATTCTCCTACAACTCTCCTCACCGTCTAATACATTAACAAAAAATATGTTTGAGTTTGGTTCTTTATTAAGATATTTTAACTGAGCTAAGATAAAATGGTAAACCTCCCTCAATGTTCTTGTTTGAGCGCCTCCAGTGCCACACACTTTTTGGTAGGCTCTGCCCACCTTTTGTTAAGCTCCGTCCACTTTTTGGTAAACCCCGCCCACTTTTTGTTAGGCCACGCCCACTTTTTGCTATGTCCCGCCCACTTTTGCTACGCTCCGCCCACTTTTGCTAAGTCCCACCCACTTTATAAACTCTTCAGCATTGTATCATTTCCAGGTAATACATTACATCATTTTCAGGGAATTTCCATCACATCATTTCCAGTTAAGACACGCCCAGGGAATTTCCACAGGAAATGACACACACCCAGCCCTTCTTATAAAAGGCACCGACCACACAGGCTTTTTCAAACACGCTTTCTGCTTCACTTGAGAATGGACTCCTATGCCGAAATGGAATGGGATAACTTTGCTATTCCTTGGAGTCCTACTACCTGTGTAGAACTCAACCTTCAGATTGATGAACTGGACTCGAACCTCTTATCAATGGAGGTAAGTTTGTTTATTTATTTATTTATTTATTTAATTTTTTTTTTTTTTTTTTTTTTTAGATGAGACTCATGTAAGAGTTAACAAAGTTTATTTTAATATTCATAGAGCTTGATTTATACAAATAAAAATATTGTATTAAATTAATACATTGTTATTTTCTTTCACAGGAAATTGTATCTGAGATACGAAATGAAAATTCTGCTTTTAACACAACTTGGGATGAAGTTATTTTTTTGTTTGAAGACATTTTGAACAACCAAGACCCCCAGAACGAGTTCTACCTTGATGACCCAGCCAAAGAGTTATACCTTGGAGATCCACAAAATCCTGAAAAAGAGTTTTACCATGATGATACTTGTTGTGAGTTATCAAAACAAAACCCACTGAACAAGTTCTACCTTGATGAGCCAGAATACAAGTCATACATTGGAGACCCACAAATTTCTGAAAATTGGGAAAGGGGAGTTCTCCCTGATGGTCCGCAGTTATACTATGTGAGACACATCATAGAAACCCTAAAAAATTGGGCAAGGAGAGTTCTCCCTGATGGTCCGCAGTTATACTATGTGAGACACATCATAGAAACCCCAAAAATTTGGGAAACGGGAATTCTCCCTGATGGTCCGCAGTTATACTATGTGAGACACATCATAGAAACCCTAAAAAATTGGGCAAGGAGAGTTCTCCCTGATGGTCCGCAGTTATACTATGTGAGACACATCATAGAAACCCTAAAAAATTGGGAAAGGGAAGTTTTCCCTGATGGTCCGCAGTTATACTATGTGAGACTTATCACGGAAACCCCAAATATTTCTGAAAATTGTGGTTCTACCTTGGGGACTTGGAAAGATGGTTATATTTTTGGAGACTCGGAATGGGGGTTTTGTTTTGATGACTCGGAATGTGATACCTATCTTGGAGGCTCAACAGGAATGTGGTTATACCTTGGGAACTTGGAAAGTTGGTTTTATTTTGGAGACTCTACCTGTGGGGTCCATCTTGGAGACTCTTTGGATTCTAAAGCAATGAACAATGTTCTTTGTTTAATGACGCTTGATTTAAGCAATATCAAGAAAGTTCGAGGAAGAAAATGCTGGAAAATTCTTTCTTCCCATTTCTACTTCTTCAAACTTGAAAGCCTTGAAAGACAGAATTGGAAGAAGAGGAAAAAAAAAAAATGAAATACATATTTTTTTAAAAGAAGAAAAAAAAGATTATGTTAGGGTTTGGGTGGGATTTTGAATGTGAGGGTTAGGGATGGGGTTGGGTTAGGGATGGGGTTGGGTTAGGGTTGGGATTTTGAATGTGAGGGTTGGGGTTGGGTTAGGGATGGGATTGGGTTAGGGTTGGGATTTTGAATGTGAGGGTTAGGGATGGGTTGGGGTTGGGTTAGGGATGGGGTTGGGTTAGGGTTGGGATTTTGAATGTGAGGGTTAGGGTTGGGGTTGGGTTAGGGATGGGATTGGGTTAGGGTTGGGATTTTGAATGTGAGGGTTGGGGTTGGGTTAGGGATGGGGTTGGGTTAGGGATGGGGTTGGGTTAGGGATGGGGTTGGGTTAGGGATGGGGTTGGGTTAGGGATGGGGTTGGGTTAGGGATGGGGTTGGGATAGGGATGGGGTTGGGTTAGGGATGGGTTGGGTTAGGGATGGGGTTGGGTTAGGGATGGGGTTGGGTTTGGGATGGGGTTGGGTTAGGGATGGGTTTGGGTTAGGGATGGGGTTGGGTTAGGGATGGGGTTGGGTTAGGGTTTGTATATTATTATGACTCACACACATACACAAAAGTTAAGCCCCAACTGGAAAGTTGAGGGATTCTGTGTTTGGGGTTCACAGATTTAAAAACGTATCCCCATTATACACACACAAAAGTTAAGCCCCAACTGAAAAGTTGTGGGATTCTGTGTTTGGAGTTCACAGATTTAAAAACGTATCCCCATTATACACACACAAAAGTTAAGCCCCAACTAAAAAGTTGTGGGATTCTGTGTTTGGGGTTCACAGATTTAAAAACGTATCCCCATTATACACACACAAAAGTTAAGCCCCAACTAAAAAGTTGTGGGATTCTGTGTTTGGGGTTCACAGATTTAAAAACGTATCCCCATTACATTTTATTTATTTATTTATTATTTTCAAGGGTATTATCTGCTTACTTGTGTTTTTTGTAATTCTTGCGAGTAAAATGAACCCAAGATTTCTTCTCCATTTAAATCATATAATTTGTAGGTCCAAGGGACTGTATCCATTACATCAATGATTTTAAATAATTCACGAGTCCATTTTTGTGTATAACCTTTCTCAAAATGACTTTTCCATTTGTATATTCTTACAATATCACCAACTTTAAACTTGGGCTTTCTCAAATTAATCTCCTTTTCATATTCTAATTTTGTAAATGTTTCCGATGGTTTTGATTTTGTTGATGAATGAACTGTATTATTGTAATTATCTACAATATCCTGAATTAAATACACCCATTTTTGAGAACCGAGTTGTGTGAATTTTTTATATAGTCTCTCTTTCAAAGTACGATTAAAACGCTCAATAACAACTGCTTTTCCTTCATTAAAGGTGCTGTATAATTTAATACCCTTCCCCTTAAGAAATTTCATGAATATTTTGTTATAGAACTCTGTTCCCTCATCAGTCCATAACTTCTTTGGTTTCCTTTTATCCCGATCAAATATTAGCTTAAAGGCTAACATTAAAGTATCACCCCTTTTATTTTTTAAAGGGACAACCCAGGCAAATCTACTCCTCAAATCAATAACGGTTAAAGCATACCTGTATCCCCTGTCATTATTCAATTCAATTAAATCAGCGGACCATATGTGGTCGGTGTATTTAGAATAAACCTTCCTTCTTTTAAACTTTGTGATTATAGGTTTGTGTAATTCTTCAGCCAAAAGCTCCTCAGTCTTGATGACATCATTAGAGCCTAATAGTTTTTTGAGGAATAACCAAGACCAAGTTTCAATTTAGCATTTATCAAATTTCTCACAATAAACCTATCAACTTTCTCTCTCAACGTTGGATTTTGTATCAAAGACAAATTATACAACATTTCGCTGTCGGCTTTATGTTTTTCAGTCAACGTAGTGGTTTTCCCATAAGCAATATCATGCTTCATACACACTTCGTCAACCCTATTTGTAGGTTTAGACCAAGGTTTAGGATTGTCAGCCTCATCTAATCTTTTATCCAAGTTTGTTCCTGGACCACAGAAAGAATACCCTGGAAGGTGTAATTCCCCTGGAATTCCAGTTGTTGTAAATTTACTTCCTGACAGAAACTTTTGTATGTCTCCTCCTCTTTTAGGAGAGATGAATTGGCACTTTTTAGAGCCACATACTTGACATATTCCTTTTTGATAAACTCTATTATTTTTAGCTTTAACATAAGAGATATTTTTAGATTTAGTTTTCTTTTTACATTTGAGACAATAACTCATATTTATTTATCAGAAAAATTCCGACAGAGTATCAAAACCTTTTTGGTTTTCAACATATACATTTCAATCTTTATTTTTAAAACATAAAGAATCCTAAGGAATGCCTTCACTCTCTCCTCCATTTGTTTACAAATAAAAACTAACTAAAGTCAATGACACCAACATCATCAATCACATAATCTTTTCCTTCTTCTTCTTCTTCTTCTTCACCACTTTCTCGTTTAAATCTCCTCCCTGAAATTGAAGACATTAACGTTGTTATTTTTGAAACCATTATCTTCATAAGAGTTGTTAATTCTTTAATTTCCTCTTCGGTGCGTTGAGATTGATTTATTTGCTGTAATACACTCAATCTTTTACGAATCTCACTGATTTCCATCTTTTTATATTTTTCCTCCCTCTCTCTTTGCTCCCTTTCCTCCCTCTCCTCCTTCTCCTTTTTCTCCCTCTCCTCCTTCTTCTTTTTCTCTCTTTCCTCCTTCTCCCTTTTCTCTCCTTCCTCCTTCTCCTTTTTCTCCCTCTCCTCCTCCTTTTTCTCCCTCTCCTCCTTCTCCTCCCTCTCCCTTTCCTCCTTCTCCTTTTTCTCTCTTTCCTCCTTCTCTTCTTCAACTCCTTCCTCATCCCTTGCTACCCTTGAGTTTGAACCCCAAAGAATATTATACATATACTCATCTGGATTTTGAGATATTCTTGTATCTATAATTATTTTTCTCATAATAGGATACCAATAAGATTTGTTGACGATTTCTAAAAGAGTTTTATATTTCATAACTTTGAGAAGTTCATTTTTATTTAATATTTTAAACAAGTCTCTATTTGTGGGTTTAACAATATCAGTATAAGGCCAGTTTTTAATGACAAAATTCCCATGTATATGCTCCAAATCATAAGGTATGTAATACCGAGCACCCTTTTCTTGTAGGTATCCTTGAATACAAAAATTATAATTCTCTTGTAGTCTTCTTCCTGCCATTTATGTATCAGAAATATATGTGAGATTAATATTATGACAGGTAATACCACCCCATCTTCCCACTACCAAATCGGTTTGTATTCCTCGGCTTTCTATCCTTATCTCATTACCTTCCTTCTTTGTCATGCGAACCATCGCTATACTATCATATATTTTTATTTTCTTAAAATCACGTATTTGTTGTTTACTAATTGTACTTCCACATAAATCCTTATCTTCACCAAGTGGATAATATTCTTCTTTACGAGACTGATTTAAATCATGTAGGTCTTCTATGTTTATTGAAAAAGACCAATTATACCCTAAATCAGGCATATCATACCCCCATTTATTAATTCGCATATTAACTAAATGTCCTTCTTTATAAAATTTAATTGTAAGCAGGTAGTTAAATTCAATGAGGAAAGGTGTATGGTCAGTATAACCAGGTGTTGTGGTTGTAAATTTTACTTGTTTCACAAAACGTGCTGTTTTCTTTAAAGATATATATTGTGATAAATCACTGAATCTAATCAAGTCATTCGCATCTGTAGGGTTTGGATAATTGATTAATTTATAAGTATTCTTCATATTAATATTTTTACTTACACTATATTTTTGTCGTTCAGCCTGTGCCTTTGTATAATAATTTGATAAATCAATATCCTGAGAGGATTTTCCAAAGATAGAACCATCTTTTCCAACATAGGTCATTTATATTAGATAAAAAATGATATCATAAAAATTTTCATTATTGTTGAGTTGAAATAATACATATAAACATAATTGGCCACAACATTTAGAATTAATTTCTTGAACTTGGAATGTTTGATAAACACCATTCTGTAAGAATTGTATTACTTCAACAGGTGGTGGCATACCATAACTATCAAAATAATATTTATCCTGACTATTATGAATACAAACCCAATGAGAACCATTCTGTGTGTCTAAATTCATAATAATATTCTTTGTATTCTTATTTATATGTGTTAATTCATCTCTCATACAAATAACCACATTATCAATTTTTAGTGTTTTACAATACTTAGCTAGTTCTATATTTGACGTTGTATTCTTTCCAAATTGTTTAAACCATTTATCCATTTATTTATGAGAAAGATACAATCCATTACCCCGTTTAGTTAGTTTAACACCCGCTTGAGCGATAGAGGAAAGCATATCTCCAACCAACAATCTAGCTTTATCAGGTAGACTTTCAAGTTTTTGAGCAAAATCTACAATTACACCACTTCCACTAATTTGTTTCTCCAACTCCTTGTTATGTCTTTCCAATTCTTTTTGAGCTTTTAGTTGTGCCTTCCTTTCGTTAGCAGTTTTTACCGCTGCTGAAATACCACCAGTCAATGCTCCCGCCGCACTTAAACCAGCAAATAAAGGAATTAGAAACGGGAGAAATCCTCCTCTTGACTCGTCTATTGAATATTTCTTTAACATAGGTTTCGTCATTTTAATTTTAAGTGATCCAACATCATTTAGTGTTTTTACTTGTGTGTGTGTGAGTAAAACATCAATTCTTACAGCTCCTTTTCTTTGAATTGTATTAACATTAATAATACAAGGCTTTTGATTTTGAATACAAGATGTTAATTTATTAAGATTGATTTGATTAACATATACCCCAACCATTTATTTATGAGAAAAAACCTATGTGATATTAATCATAACACCATTATCTGTATTAATCTGTAATTCTGTTTCCTCCAAAAGCAAACAATATGCATTAACCTCTTCACTCTCCCCTCTTTCAATGTATAGAGAAGTATCCACTCGATTAGACTTTATAGTTTCCTTTTGAGAACTCAGGTCAATTGCGTAGATTGTATAAAGTTTTTGAAACGCAACCATATCCAAAATAGGATCATTATTACCATTACTTTCACACACCTTTTGGTAGGACTTGTAGGCTTCCGCATAATCATTTTTTTCCCAATCAATTTCCAATCTATCTCGCGGATAAAATGTGCCATCAAGAGAAACCCGAAGTTGTTTCACCTTTGCATTATCACTCAGGGCATTATTCTTATTAGTACCGTCCTCTCCATCTGGTTTTTTAAAAATGAGCCAGAGGTATCGTGGCTTTCCTTGAAGAACACCTAAATTCCAAGTGTAGGTAGTGTGTTCCAGTTTAACGTGTTGACATCTTCTTTTAAGGTATGATACATTTAGCGGTTTCTTTGAGTTAAGTCTTCTATTTAACATCTCTTCTGTTTTAAGATTAGGAGTATATTCACTGATATACCAACACAAATCATTAATAACAAATTTATTATTTTCTCCAAAAGCATTTTCATCCCCAAAAAGCAATCTATTTACATTATCATTCCTTTGTAGTTGAAATCTAATTTTAAGCCCATACAAAACTTTATCATAATCACAAAATCCAAATATACCTTTCAGAGGTACTGCTACGGTAAAACTATTCTCAGCTTTTGCGTCATCATTATACATTGACTTCCTTTGACTATAACCAGGGTCTGCGTTTGTACCCGTTGACATATCAGGAATAAAACCCTCAACAGCTCCCTTACCCATTCTATCACTAAACGAATATAGTGTAAATTTCATCATTTCAGATGTAGCAGAGACATAATCAACCGCTTCAACCTCTTGTGTTCCAATATACAGGCGGACACTGTCAAACATTTTCCAGAAGAAATCATTTACGAGTGTAGCATTAGTATTATTCGCAGCCTTAGTGAATTTAAATTTACACAGCAAGAAACTATCAGCTATATTCAAGTAAGTTTGTTGATTATTTATTTCAAAACTTTTTGTTCCGTTTGAATTCCAGTCTGTTCCTGTTATAGCATTTACCTTAAAATAGTCTTCCTTTTTAGTGGAGTTTGAAATGATAATCGTATCATCCAAATCATAGATACTATCAATCGCTTCCATACTTGTATTTATATAGCATTAAAATTGTTGAAACCCTGACCCAAGTATTTTAATGATTTTTTGTCGTTCTTGTGAAGATAGTTGAGTTTTACCTTTTTTTATTTCTTTGATTGCTTGTAATTTATGAGACTCCTTTTGAGCATCTTTTATACTCTTTATAGCACCCGCAACGGAGCCCACGGCAGAAGCAGTTGAACCAATTAGGTCTTTATGTTTAAGGATGGTTGAACCAATACCCATTAGAGTATCAATTATCCCATCTCCTTTATTTCGAAATTGATGACCTACACCTCGTTGTCTCTTAGGTTTATAGTATCCTCTACCCACATACCTTGTATAGTCTGGTGAAAGGAACATGCCCTCCCCTGTAATTATTTTATATTTTCCCAACTCGTGTTTTCTCACAATAACCATTATTTATTTATTGAAAAACTTCACGTAGGTGAATTCTGATGGATATAATTTCATCATTAAAGGATATCATACGATTATCTTGGTCGGTTATCCTAAAATTTACTCTGTATATGGTTTTTCCTGACACAGGTAAATAGACAAGATTTTTTGGTTCCATATTAAATTTATAACCAATCGGGGTTGAGTATGCACTGAATGAAAATATTGTATTTGTTCTTATTCCATCGTTATAAGCACCATCAATCAAATCACAATGAATTAATACTGAATTTATACCGGAGGATATTTGGATAACATTATCACTGTAAAACGTCCCGTTATTTTCAATCTTTTTTGAAGAGAAACCCAATAGCTCTCTAAACGAATTTTCAATCGTGAAATCAACTTTATAATTATTTTTAAGTTTAATAGTTGATTTTGAAGTGTGTTTTTGAATATCTATTACAATATTTTTTGGTTCATCACCTTTTTCTTTCATAAGGCGAGAGACTTCTGAAGATATTTGAGAAATCTCGTAAGCTCCAGGTGAAACGGTTATAGTTTTATATCCACTTCCTGGATTATAACTAAACTTGTTGTTTTTCTCTGTGATATTAAACAAGGTATTATAAGTTTCCATTGACAATAAAGATGCCTCATATGAGGTAAGGGGGTCAAGTTGTAGTGGGTAAGGGAATGAAGCTGTGTAATCGCTCGTTGTGAAATTAAAACTAAGAATTGTGCTTCTCATCTTATTTAATATCTAATAAAATATCTTTGTATTGACATTTATTAATTATTTTCATGTTCATCAACTGATCTAAAATGGCTGAGGATTCATTAAAACAATTGTTGTTTCCAGCCTTCTTACTACCTAACAACAATAATAGCCTATTAACTAATTGTGATGGGTCATTTGGAAGAAAACTAACACCCGAACCAAGCTTACTTAAAGCATCAATAATATGTTTCTCCTTCTCATTCTTCTTACTTTTCCCAGCAACAGAAACTCCATAATCAAGTGCATTTAGCAACTCAATATATACCCTATCTTCCTCTCTTTCCATATCAAGTGGTTCCTCAAAATATTTTGAACCGCTGAATCCGGGGTTTGTTAGAAGAAACATTAATCTTGGAGTTAATTTAACATTTGGTTGAGTAGAACTCAAGAACATCAATTCATCATTAAATATCAATACCTTTTCTTCCACAAGATGAAACACTGCTGGTTCTTCTGTTGGAATGAGACCTGCTCTGGTTTTTGAACCCGCCGAATATTCATCGTTTTGAAGAGCTTCCACAACATAATTAGGGGGTTGATTTACCTCCTCAAGTTTCCGAAATAATCCCTCGTCATCATATTCTAATTCACCAAGTTCTTGTTTTGTTATCTGACTAAAATCTTTGAGCATTTGAAGTTTTTTCGGAGTAAATTCTACCGTGGGAACTGTAGGTGAGTGTTGAGTTTTCAAAAGTGGTTTAAAGAATTTCTCTTGTTTTCTTTCAAAGGCTTCTTCACCAGTTAGTTTCTGTCTCCGTTTCTTCTTTATCTCTTCCTGTTGTTTAACAACTTTTGAAACTAATTGTTGATGTTCCTTAAACTTTCTTTCTCTTTCTTCAGTATTCATTTTCTGTATTTATTTATTGAAAAATATCATTTAGTATCTCATCTTGTTTCACAACAATATATTTATATTTTCCAATCGTGTGTTTCATATAATTTTCAAATTCTTTTTTACTACATAACGTAGAGCAATTATCTCTCCAAAAATTATTTACATCTATTGAATTTAACTTAAATAAAATAAAAGTATTGGCATTGTTTCTTATTGAGCGTCGAGGGAGTTGAAAATATGATTGACTAAGATATATACAATTACAAGAAGAATGTCTCCCTCTTGTATAGTAGCTATCCATTACTGTTTGGTTTCTCTCATTAACACAATCATCAAAGATGACGAGGTTCTTTTTTGATTTATCTAAATCTTGAGGTGAAGGTATATCATCCGTATTATCACTGAGAATACAAGTTATGGGTTTCGATTTTGATTTCTGTGTATCACAAAATAATTGTATTATATCTTCAATATTATAATCATTCAGTTTGTTTTGAAGTTTAAATAAACCGATAATGTCTTCCTTTTTAAGACCTGCATTAAAACCCTGTGAGAGTAGTTGATACTCGGGTTGAAAACTTGACTTTGTAAAAATTATTAAATTATCATAATCTAAAAAATTAGGACCAAGGAGCATCTTTAAAAGTAAACAGGTTTTCCCACATCCGCTTGAACCAACTATTAGACATCTCAATGAATTTGGAATGTTTTTATGGTTATTAAATTTTATCTTATTTTCCCAAACGGGTAAAAAATCATTCATTTATATATTTGGAAAACAAGTCATCCAACTTTTTTTGAGCTATTTTAGAAACTCTATATTTTATCCTGAGTTCTGGTTTAATTTCAAAATAATTCATTATTTTATTTATGTAGTATCTTGTATTAACATTTCCATTAAAATTATTTTGAATAATAAATATCATTAAACCCTTATACATTTCCTCAATACAAAGAGTCTCTTTCCTTGTAAGAAATGGTGTATTATCACCATAATGCTTAACATTCATCTCTCTTATTAATCTTGTAAAGTAATTCATTTTTGGTTCTAATTTAAAAGAGTTATATGTTTTTTTATATTTCTTATTATCATTAATTAGAATATAATCACAGAATAAACATTGTTTATATGAATCCTCATCATTAAGCCCCACTCTATCACAAGCCGGACAATTCTCTAATTTATCATATGGAGAGTCTGGAAATTCTAAATATCCTTCAGAACTTATCATATTTATGTGGTAAATTTTTACTTAAACTAAACGCAAGTTTATTCATTAATAAATACAATGTTTCAAAGCACAAAAGACAAATTTCAATCAATCTCTACTTCGGTGGAAGATATAGAAAAATATGTCAAAGATGTTAAATTGAACAAAGATAAATATGGAAATTTTTGGGTAAAACCAGTTATGGAAAATAACATGAGCCCCTCTATTTCATTTAAAGGAAGAGCTCTAACTATACCTGGAAAGACATCCATTAAAGTAAATCTAACAAAAGTTTCTCCTCTACTCCTGGCAATTTATTCAAAGCTTGAAAAAGTGATTGACCACGATACTTTGAAAAAGAATGATAAGACCATTAATAATTCTAGAGGAGACATTTGTATTTTCTTTAATAATCCAAAGGGTGTAGATCTAAGTAAAATGAATGATGTTAATATTTCTGGTGAAATGTCATTTCGTTCTATGATAGTTAGAGATTATTTAAAGATAACTTTTGATATAAAAATTGTAGAGATTGAATCTGTTAATGAAAGAAAGTATATAGATATTGATGGGAATATTTTTCTTGCTAATTAAATATGAGTCAATACAGCAGTGAAGATTTTACTATTTCATTGAACTCGGACGATAGTGATGATAGTATTTCATTGAACTTGGATGATGGTGATGATAGTATTTCATTGAACACAGATGATAGTTATGATACTAATAGTTTGTGCTCAAATGATAGTTATGAGAGTAGCTTTATTGATGACTCTGAGTATGATTCTGAGTATTCATGTGATAGTTATGACTTAGATGATTCTGAGTGAAAAAGTGTTTTAGTTTAAGCACAGTGATATATATAAAACGGAGCTGTAAAGCTCAAAAGTGTTTTATTTTAAGCACAGTGATATATATAAAACACCACGTTTTCTCACGCTATAAATATGGTTTATTGTGATACTTGCGAGAAGGAAGTAAAATATTATAAACAACATATTCTCACCGCAAAACATACATACAACATTTTAAACAAACTTTCCCCTCTTCCACCTGAAACAAAACACTGTTCTACATGTAATAAAAATATCCTCAAGAAAGGCTTCAAAATACATCTTAAAACAAATCTACATTTATCAAATTTTATCACAACTAAAAACTCTGATGGAGCATTCAAAGGACATATTAAAATAAGAGTCTTTAACTTCAAACCTCCTGAACCAGAGTCTATAGTTGATGCTGTAGAAATAGTTAAACCTGCTGTTCAAACGTTGATTGAAAAAACACTAAAGGAAATGAAACCACTTAAATTTTATATGGGAGTAAAATTAGAAATGACAAAGGATGAAGGAGTTATAGATGCACCATACATGAGAACTGAGCCACACTTTATATCTTCATATCAAGATTTTAAAACATCAGGAGTCTATGATGAACTTATTAAACAAGAGCAAGATGTGGATAATTCAATCGTAGGAAGTGGATTCAATATAGGAAAAATTATTTACATAGACATTCATATTCTTAAATCAGATCCTCTAAAAGCTTCTTCTTACATTGATTTACCCAGTGTTATCAAAAATAGAAAAGCAGTTATCAATATCAAAAATAAAGACAATAAATGTTTTCTCTGGTCTATTTTAGCACACTTACATCCTCCACATTTTCATGATGAAAGAGTATCTCATTATAAAAAATATGAGAATACATTAAATACGAAAGATCTAAAGTTTCCGATGACTTTAAATGATATTCCTAAATTTGAAAAGATGAATAATTTATCAGTTAATGTTTATGGTCTAACAGAAACAAACAACATTCAGGTTTTAAAGCTTTCTGACAATTGTAAACAAACTCATATTAATCTTCTATATTTTAATTCAGACGAAAATTCACATTATACATACATCAAAGATATTGCTAAATTAATAAAACCACAAGTCTGTAAGAGAACAAATAAAATATATATTTGTTTGCGTTGTCTTAACTTCTTCAATTCACAAGAAAGATTAGATAAACATTCAAATTATTGTGGCGAACATAAATCAACGGTAATCAATATGCCTAAAGAAGGCTCAAAGATCACATTCAAAGATGAAAATAAAAAGATCAAACATCCATTTGTTATATATGCTGATTTTGAAAGTATTTTAGAAAAAATTGATACTGCTTCTCAAGATCCAAAAGAATCATACACAAATAAATATCAAAAACATACTCCTTGTGGTTTTTGTTATTATATCAAATCATCCGTTGGTGATAAATATAACAAGTTAGAGATGTATAGAGGCTCAAATACCCCAGAGGAGTTTGTGAAACGACTAGAAAAAGACTGTGTTCGATTAACCAAGATAATGAGAGAAACCAATAAACCAATGTCCTTAACAAGTAAAGAAAAAAGGGAATTTATAAAAAACAATGTGTGTCATATTTGTGAGGAGAAAATTGGTAAAGGTCTAAAGGTTAGAGACCATTGTCATCTCACTGGTAAATATAGAGGTCCGGCTCATCAAAGTTGTAATATTAATTATCAACTCCCCTCTTTCATTCCTGTCTTTCTTCATAACAACGCTCATTATGATACACATCTATTTATCAAGGAACTCTCAAAGACTTCTGGAAGTATCTCAGCAATTCCAAACACGGATCAGAAATACATTTCATTCACAAAAACAATTCACACATCTCCTATTACTCATATCAGATTTCTTGATACATTTAAATTCATGGCAAGTCCATTGGTTAACTTGGTTCAAAATCTAAAAGAGTTTCCATGTCTTTCAGAGTATTTTTTAGATAAAGATTTTCTAACACAAAAGGGAATTTACCCCTATGACTATATGGACTCATTTGAGAGATTCAATGAAACACAACTTCCTTCAAAAGAAAATTTCTATAACAAATTAAATAATAGTCATATATCTGATAAAGATTATGTACACGCACAAAATGTTTGGGAAAAATATAACATCAAGAATCTTGGCGAGTATCACGATTTGTATCTCAAAACTGATGTGCTTTTATTGGCCGATGTATTTGAAGCCTTTAGATCTGTTTGTCGCACTGGATATGGATTGGATCCTGCTCACTACTACACAGCACCTGGATTGGCCTGGAGTGCGATGTTGAAAATGACAAAACAAGATTTGGATTTGATAACCGATGTTGATATGCTTTTGATGATTGAAAAGGCAAAAAGAGGTGGAATTTCACAAGTCTGCTCGAGTAGATACGCAAAAGCAAATAACAAATATCTTCCAAATTATGATCCAACGAAAGAGAGTTCTTACTTGATGTACTATGACGCGAACAACCTGTATGGCTGGGCAATGTCTCAGGCTCTTCCTTATGGAAAACTTAGATGGGTAAAGGAAAAAGACTACAAAAACGTTTTACAAGATGTATGTATCTCTACACAAAAAGAATTGGATGAAGAAAAAGTTGGTTATTATTTTGAAATTGATTTAAAATATCCAGAGGAACTCCATAACCTACACAAAGATCTCCCATTTGCTTGTGAGAAAGAAAGTCCAAAGAAAGAATGGTTGAGTGATTATCAACGATCGTTTGATATAGGTGAATCAACAGAAAAATTACTTACTACATTATATAACAAGAAAAATTATGTTCTACACCAAAGAAATTTGCGACAATATTTATCAAAAGGTCTAAGAGTAGAGAAGATCCATAGGGTTCTAAAGTTCAATCAAAGTCATTGGTTAAAGGGGTACATTGATTTTAATACACAAAGAAGAACAGAGTCAAAAACAGATTTTGAGAAAGACTTTTATAAATTGATGAATAATGCGGTCTTTGGTAAGACTATGGAGAATGTGAGGAAAAGACAAAATATCAGACTATCAACATCTTGGGAACAAGCATCAAAATTAATTAATAGACCGAGTTTTACTCGAGCTGAGGTCTTTACTGAGAACTTTTGTGCGATCCATTTGATTAAAGAGAGTATTGAAATGAACAAACCTATTTATATTGGAACAACAATTCTTGATTTATCAAAGTCATTAATGTATGATTACTTTTATAATAACTTGAGGAAGAAATATCAAAATGATGTTAATCTACTTTATATGGATACAGATAGTTTTATTTTGAAAATTAATACCAACGATGTTTATTCAGACATGAAAAGAGACATTAATATCTATGACACGAGTAATTACAGTCCAGAGAGTGAGTTGTTCTCTTCTAAAAATAAAAAGGTGATTGGAAAGTTCAAGGATGAATTAGGAGGAAATGTTATGAGTGAATTTGTGGGATTGAGGTCAAAGGCTTATGCTTATAAATACATTGTGAATAACGTTGAAAAGACTGATAAGAAGTTAAAAGGTGTAAAGAAAAATGTTATTAAAGAAACAATAAACTTTAAGGATTATTATAACTGTTTAACAACAAAGAAAGAAGAGTTTAGAAAGATTAATGGAATAAGAAGTTATAAACATCAATTATATTCAGAAGAGATAAATAAGAAAGCATTGGGGGCTTTTGATGATAAGAGGTTTATTTTAGAAAATGGAATTGATAGTCTCCCTTATGGTTATATAAGTATATAAGTGATAAGATATATATATAAGTGATAAGATATATATAAGTGATAAGATATACATAAGTGATAAGATATATATAAGTGATAAGATATATATAAGTGATAAGTTAAAAAGGGGGGGGGTTGGGGATTTTAACGGGCTACCGCCGCCTTTTTTACTATTATATAAATGATAGAACCAAGTATCAACCAGACTAAAGAGTGGAGGTGTAATCAACCTTGGTATATAAATGGAAAACATAATGAATGTGAAAAATATCAAATAGGTATAATTGAAAAGGCAACTGGTAAAAAAGTTCACAAAACAAATAAGAGAATTAATTTAAATACCGGTGAATTGGGTAAAAAAGATGGAAATATTTTTGAGTGGACGGAAAACTTTGATGGTTGTCAGGAAAATATATACTTTAATTTAAAAATGGTATGTGGCACTGGAGGCGCTCAAATAAGAACATTGAGGGAGGTTTACCATTTTATCTTAGCTCAGTTAAAATATCTTAATAAAGAACCAAACTCAAACATATTTTTTGTTAATGTATTAGACGGTGAGGAGAGTTGTAGGAGAATTAAATTATTTCCCACACATAAACAAATATTTGTAGGGTCGTTGTTTGAGTGGGTCAAAGATGATTCACCAGATGATATTAAGAGTAAAAGGTTAAAAGGTCCATAAGGTCAGAAGGATCACAGGTGTTTAAGTGGTCTAATGAATAAGGATAACATGTCAAAAGGTTAGAAGGTTCGTAAAGAACAGGGTGAGAGAAATATAGGTGTTTAGGGTCAATATGGAAGTGAATGGGTCAAAGATTAATCTGCCAGATGATATGTAGAAGAAGGATGATAGGTCTATAAGAGAAAACAAATATTTGTAGTGTTTGAGTGGTCTAATGAACAACATTAAGGATAGGTACTACAGACAAAAGGTTCATAAAGATGAGGGTGGGAGAAATAGAGGTGTTTATGATTTTTGAAAAAGACAAGGGGGTAAATGACATTAGATAGGGATTTCCCATGTTAAACGGAGGTGTCCCAGAAGCAACATTATTACACTACTCCTGTCAAATTTCCTGCTGTACCTGTCAAATTTCCTGCTGTACCTGTCAAATTTCCTGCTGTACCTGTCAAATTTCCTGCTGTACCTGTCAAATTTCCTGCTGTACCTGTCAAATTTCCTGCTGTACCTGACAAATTTCCTGCTGTCCCTGTCAAATTTCCTGCTGTCCCTGTCAAATTTCCTGCTGTACCTGTCAAATTTCCTGCAGTACCTGTCAAATTTCCTGCTGTCCCTGTCAAATTTCCTGCTGTACCTGTCAAATTTCCTGCTGTACCTGTCAAATTTCCTGCTGTACCTGTCAAAGTTCCTGCTGTCCCTGTCAAATTTCCTGCTGTTCCTGTCAAATTTCCTGCTGTACCTGTCAAATTTCCTGCTGTACCTGTCAAATTTCCTGCTGTACCTGTCAAATTTCCTGCTGTCCCTGTCAAATTTCCTGCTGTACCTGTCAAATTTCCTGCTGTCCCTGTCAAATTTCCTGCTGTTCCTGTCAAAATTCCTGCTGTACCTGTCAAATTTCCTGCTGTACCTGTCAAATTTCCTGCTGTACCTGTCAAATTTCCTGCTGTCCTTGTCAAATTTCCTGCTGTACCTGTCAAATTTCCTGCTGTCCCTGTCAAATTTCCTGCTGTACCTGTCAAATTTCCTGCTGTACCTGTCAAATTTCCTGCTGTACCTGTCAAATTTCCTGCTGTAACTGTCAAATTTCCTGAGGACATTTAAAAACAAACATTTGTAACCGTGTTCCTCCAAAGCTCCAATTGCTTGAACAGCTGTTGTTCCAATGAGCACACCGATGACTCACACATCTTTCATCATCCTTATTTTGACTTCCTGGTAACAGACACATGTTTACATGCATGGTACATATCAATCACAAAATTACCTTTCCCCCCCAGGTATCAATTTATTGGTACTTTTGATGAAAGGCTTTGTTCAGTTCATGTTTAAAAGGGAAAGTGTTTTGAATGAAACGTTACGTCATTTAAATTAAGTTTATCTCAAATCAATATGAAAATGGTTTTTAAATGTGGGTCGTGAGTTTAAAAAACAACAGGAAGTCGATTTTATTTTGCGAAATTCAAGGTTTTGTCAACAAAGTTAGGAAAGTTTCCGGGTATTTTTATTACTTCAACCTTAGCACCGTCAACAACGAAAATAACAAAGTTATCACCGATGTACGTGAGTTGTTGAGCCCGTTTGGCACCAGGTCACGTGTTTACAATAACACAGGTACGTAAATGGTTAGATTTCCCTTTACTGCATTGGATGAAGAACATAAACCCAATAGAATTTATTTTTTAAGTGATTTTCATCATTGAGTGATGGGGCCAAAAACGTTATATGACACAATATCTCAAAAGGTTGTGGACAGATTAAGACAAAGCTTGGTACATGAGTTGGGTAGGAGACAAGAACAACCTTATTCGATTTTGGTTAAAATCTGGATGCAGATCCGGCCTAGCAGTGGTTTACACAGCGTAAACTAGTCAGCCTGGCGGAGGCAAGTGCTCTCCCGAGTCTAGTTTTGAAACTGCACCCACAATACTCATTTGGAAACAGTTTAAATGATCTCATTCATTTATCACTCACATGCTGATCCGAAGCCATTTCGACCTTTCCTCAACAGATAAAAATGTATTTGGAAGAGTTAAAATTTGACTTGAACACGGACCAGCAAACAAACAAAACACATGCACAGTCGCTGATTGTTATTGATCATTTTATCTGTTCTGAACCGAAGGTCGGCAGGATAAGAAAAGCTTTGTTTTTCAAATGTGAAGAGGGAGAGAGAGGGACAAACAGAGACAGAGACAGAGAGACAGAGAGACAGAGAGACAGAGAGACAGAGAGAGAGAGAGAGAGAGAGAGGAGGGAGAGAGAGACTTTGACTTTTAAGTCCTTTTATTATAGAACTACAAAAACAAGCGTCAACAAGATTAAACCAAAAAACAGTTTTCAAAAGAATACAACCAAAGTCATAGAAAGTCAAATAAAAGGAGAAAACATCAATGCAAATGTACTACATTCCAAAACAGGAGATTGCAAGGACAAGGAAACACCGACATGTAAATCTCTGATACATTTTCATTTACCCCGCATATTTTTCCCACACACCATGTTTCAACAAAATCCTTCATGTTTGCATTTCTACCATAATACTTAAATTCCAGTTTTAACCGAGTTGTGACCAGGGATTGGAAGTGCAGGATCACATTACATTGCTCGGGTGGCTTGCCCTTAATTTTTGCTTTTCGTGACAAATAGATGGCCAGTTTAGCCTCTGACAATAAATAATTTGAAAACATTAACAATTTCCCCTTTGCTGAAGTGACCCCAAGGCCAAAAATAAACAACCGAAGAGAAAAAGGAACATTAACTTGACCAAACACATTGTTCAGTAAAAGAAAAAGAGGACACAATCGTATGCAATCAACATACCCATGAAACAAATCTTCAATATTATTACAAAAGGGACAGGTCACCGATACCATGGCATCCAGACGGTTTACAAAAGTGTTTGTTGGCAATACCTCGTGAGCCAGTCTCTATTGTAAATCACCCGACCTTTTTGATACGGGTGTATCATACATTGATTTCCATTCAGGTTCAGAAGGGGGGCCATTAGGTAAAAGAGCTTTCCATCTCATAACTCCTGCTGCAGAGGTGTTTACATTAATCAAAGAAAGACAGAACTGGTAAATAGATTTACTCTCAAGACTACTAAATAAACAAGAGCCAGTACTGACTGGGGAAGAAGTAGAACCCGTGAAAGCAACAAGTAAGTTAGGAAGCAAAGGATTATGGGATTATGGGATTATGGGATAATTATGGGATTATGGGATTTAACCCCAGTACTCCACTGCAACCCAAGTCTAAAGGATGTACGAATGACCTCTACAAGTACCTGACCTGCAGGTCTCATTGATCTGGTACCAGTAATCTCAGCCACTTACTTGGCAGATCTCCAACCACAATTTGCTGAGTCACAAAGATGCCAGACAATTCTGATGCCACCTGAAATTAAGTTTTGGGCAAAACAACGGCTCTTGGGAACCTGGGGAAAGAGTGGGTTGAGGAATAGAGGTTCTCCCGCAAACATTTTAACCTCATAGGACTCCTTTTGGCGGCTTACCACTACGGCTTGCCAAGCATTCAACAAGCTCTGGTAGAACAGAGGAAGGTGGGACACATCAACTTTTTGGGATTCGATCAAAAAAGTCTCAAGGCCGTAGCCGAGCATTCCAGCTTGCCTCAGTATTCGTTGTGCCACAGGGCGCCAGGGCAGTTTTTCAGCATTGAGCAGACGTTGTATTGACTTCAGCCGAAACGCCATCAGCCGACACTTTAGGTCAATGAGCCCTTGGCCACCAAGAGACACGGGGCGGCAAAGTAGGTCCATCCGCAACCAGTGGTAACCTCCCCAAAAGAAATTTACCAGTGCCTGTTGAATAGCTTTAAGCAAGCCCTCTGGTGGCTGCAAACAAATAAATTTATTCTACAGGACAGAGGCGACCAAGGTGTTAATAATCAGTATTCGGCCTCTAAAGGACGTTTGTGGAAGGAACCTTTTCCATTTGTTGAGCTGCTTGGTTGCCTGTTCTACCACTCCTTCCCAGTTAATATGGGAGTACTGATTGGGTCCAAGATAAACACCTAGGTATTTAACCCCTTCTCTTGTCCAACTTATGTCTTTTGGAAGAGACGAGGGGGGGGGGGGGGTGACGGGAAGCCTACCAGATGTACCGTGAGCTGAGGAGACCCACAGAGCTTTGCTCTTTTGCCAATTGCACCGCAAACGTGAAGCAAGGTAAAACCTGTGTAAGGACTCAACAAGAATGGTTAGGTCCTTATCATTCTTAATGATTACACAGACATCATCAGCATGTGCTGATACCATGATGTGGTTCTCTTCTGCAGAAGGCACAAAGCCGGAAAGAGAGGCTCTCAGACTTATGAGTAGTGACTCAAGAGAAAGGCTAAACAGCAACCCTGACAAAGGACAGCCTTGCCGAACACCCCTCTGAACCTGAATGGGTGAACAAAGACGATTATTTACTTTGCACAAACTAAATATGTTGTGGTATAACAATTTCACAAAGCCTATAAACTTTTCACCAAAACCAAACTTTTGCAGAACATGAAACATGTAAGTGTGGTCAATGCTATCAAAAGCCTTTTCAATGTATAGGAAAATCAACCCAAGCCCCTCTTCCTCCTTAAGGCCACAGTCAATCAAGTCTCTAATTAAAAAGACATTATCAGAGATTGATCTTCCCGGGATGCTGTAACTCTGATCAGGATGGACAATAGTGCCAATGACAACCTTTAGCCGATTGGCCAACAATTTGGAAAAACGTTTGTAGTCAGAACACAGTAATGAGATGGGGCGCCAGTTCTCTATCCGACGGAGATCACCACCTTTTGGGAGAAGGCATACAACTGCTCTTCTACAGCTGAGGGGTAGTATGCCAGAGCGTAGGCTTTCTTGTAACACCAGCAGTACTTCTGGACCTAAAGTGTCCCAAAACACTGCAAAAAATTCCACTGGAAGGCCGTCGATCCCAGGGGCTTTTCCGTGTTCAAAGATACGCAGAGCTGTGCTTAGCTCCTCAGAAGTAAACGGCTCTTTAAGACCTTGACACTGGTCACAACTTAACGAAGGCAGGTAATTCGTCATATCATCAACCATATCTTTACACAGCTTTCTCCACAAATAAGCCAGAAAAAACCTTTTCACAAGCATCTTAACATCACTTTCATTTCATGTAATATTCCCCTTAGCATCTAACAAGGAAAACATTTGCCTTTGGGACTTCTTAACCCCTTCTAACTGGAAAAAACTTTTGTTTGGGGTGTCAGAGAACTTCACATTTTGGATTCTGAGTCTAACTGACATCGCCATTACTTTTTCATGAATCAGTTCTCATAAATAAGCTTTTTTCTACAAGTGATGCGAGTTATATTATATACTCTTATATACTATTATATACTACGGTTAGGGGACACAAACTAAAACAAATAAGGACACAAACTAATTTTGAGGGCAAAAGGTCAAAGGTCAACTCAAGGTCAAACTTCCAAAATCATAAATTTTCATCTGAAAAATCATCTATTTTCCTCCGATTGACTTGAAAATTTAACAGCATTTGCACAGTGCCTCAATTGATTTGGAAACCAATATTTTAAGGTCAAAGGTGAACTCAAGATCAAACTTCTAAAATCATCAATTTTCATCTGAAATATCATCACTTTTCATCCTATTGACTTGAAATTTGAAGAGGATTTGCAAATCAGGTCTGCGAATTTAACCCCCAATTATTTTTGAGGTCAATAAAGGGCCAACAGGTCAACATAGGCCGAATTTCTAAAATTGTCAATTTTCATCTGATTAAATTTGAAATTTGAAGAGGATTTGCATATCCGTCACTGATTCACTGAGTTTCATCTGATTCACTTGATATCTATGTATAGATTGCATATAAAACTGAAAAACATGGGTGGATGGCGAACCCTCGTCGAGGTGACGTGTTGCTTGATCCCACTGAGTATGTCTATTAATTACGTACTGCTTAAAGTTGAGTTGGACCATGAGTACATCTATTAATTAATTATTATTGGACCATGACTAAGTCTATTCTTTACCGCCTGTTGGAACATACCTTTTAGACATTTCAACCTTGAGAGCCCTTACACCGTTCAGACCTTTTAAGACCTTTTAGACCCCTTAGACATCTGAATACATTTACACCCTTTAGACCCCTTGACTCATGGACCTTTTAGACCTTTAGACCCTGTGTGGACCCTTTAAACTCCTGAGACACAATTTACCCCTTCGACCCTTCAGACCTATAAATACTGTTGAAACATACCCTGAAGACATTTAGACCCCTTAGACATTTTAGTCCTTTTAGACCCTCTTAGACCCATTGACGCAATAAACCACTTAGACCCCTTGAACTTTTAAACCCTTTAAGACCACTAAGCTTGCCTAAGGCCCCCAAGACAACTAAAATCCCTCAGTACTCTTATACACTTAAGACCACCAAGACCTTGTAGTCCATACAAGCGTTACGCCTAGGTCCCCCTTCGGTGAAGTGATGTGAGTTGACAAAGTGGAAGACGCAAGGCAGCCATCTTGGATTTTGACGTGGCGACCGAATTTTCAAACAGCGTTCTCCCTTATGCGTAGATACACCCACACACCAGATTAGAAGTTAGTAGTTCGTTTATTTTTCAAGATATTTCGCTCACAAGGTTCACACATATATATGGTGGCGGCCATCTTGGATTTTGACGTGGCGACCCAATTTTCAATAGCGTACTTCCTTATGCCGAGATACACCCACACACCAGATTAGAAGTTGGTACTTCGCTTATTTTTCACGATATTCCGCTCACAATGTTCAGACATACATGGCGGCGGCCATCTTGGATTTTGACGTGGGTTGGTTGCACCCACACCAAATTAGAATTTGGTCCTTCGCTTACGCACGCACGCACGCCCGCACGCACGGATGGGTGGATGGAAGGACGGACGGACGCACGCACGGACGCACGCACGCCCGCATGCACGCATGCACACACGGACGGAGGGGAAAACCATAGTCCCCCTTTCGCTCCGCGGTGCGACGGGGGACAACAAAGCATTGCGACTGGATATCATACTTAGGAATAAAAAATGGCATTGCTAATTGAGATATCAGGCCCCAGCGATTTTGGGCGCCCAAATTAGCCGGCCACCGCGACCGCTTTGACGTGGCTCACTGGAATTCACACCAGGCAACTGGGATAACCCGATGGATGTAACAACATGAAACACAAACCATGCAACTTGTTGGATTTACAAGTTATGTCTGTGGGGACATCAAGTCATTGCCTTGTTGCAGGTGCCCAATTGACTGTGAAATATTCCAAGGATGGAAATTAATAAATCTGCATTTAGTTTACATTTACCTTTATGTTATTACCATAGATTAGGAATATGATCTAATAACAAAGTTTAAATGATTCATGAAAAATAATTCGTACAATAAGTCTCATATGATAGCAAAAGCAAACTAGAACGGCACTCGGAAGAGAGCATACCTGAGTGAACAGTTTATGATTTGTGTCCCACTGATGGGCCGGATCTGGATCCAGACCTGAACCAAAATCGAATTGGCTTGTTCTTGTCATCTAAACAACTCATCCACCAAGTTTTGCCATAATCTGTCCACAACCTTTTGAGATATTGTGTTATATATCGAATATTGAGTTATATATTATGTTATATATTTGATATTGGTTTAGCCCCATCACTCAATGATGAGGAATCACAGAATTTTTTTTTATAGGATCTACATCATCAGTCGAACCTTCACCAAGATCTTATCATTTCGTCCTTAAATATTTTCAAACTCTCGAACAAATTTCGTCAAAATCCGTCCACAACTTTTTAAGATATCCTGTTCACAAACAGACAGACAGACAGACAGACATAGGTGAACACATAACCTCCATCCACCTCCGGTGGTTGGAGGAAGTAATAACCGAATGCACTATAATCTTCAATCTGCCTGATTTGGTTAAAATTTTATCCAAAGATCTCTAATATGTCAAGTCAACTCGTGTTGCTGAGTCTATTGTTAGAATTACACAGTAAATAATATTTGTGACAAAAACTTCTTACCATCAGGATTGCAGATCTCTTGAATCCCTTTCGTGTTCAAACTCGCAAATAAAATCGGTAATAACTTCAGATATATCCAATGCGGACCCATCTGTTTGAAAAAAGGAAAATGTTAGTAAAATATTCCAATATCATCATTGCTCTTCATCAGAATAGAAACAACGAGATTGGGATATTAGACTGAAGATGACTGTGGGTGTCAATTAAGATACATTGGACCTCGAAGCGTGCCTTGACGGAGTCCCTGAAGAACATTCACAGAATCACAGTGCAATATAAACTCCTCTGCACACACAACCAGACAACCTGTGCACCATGGTATCAGATAAAGACTGCTCGGAGACTGCTCGGAGAGCTTTTTGGTCAGTGTGTCCCCACCCAGAGAGACTGCATGTCCAGCCCAGAAAAGAGTGACCACAACGCCAGCACCAATGGCTGCGAGCATCGAACACACAAACATTACGTATTCACTTACACAATTACACAAGTTGCGGAATCAACGCTAAGTTTGCCGCATGTTATACTTCCCCATATCTGAACCCAGCACCTGCATCATACCACAACAGGACATGTTCTAACAATCATTCTTGGGAAAAGGGCCCTTTATATGGTATGTGCTATGTGGCAAACTATAGAAAAGAAGTAATATTCTTGGGAAAAATGCCAGGGGCATAGAAAACATTTTAAACAAGAAAAAGAGCAATGAGAGATTGCAAACCTTCACCAGGATGTATTTTCAGTGGTTGTTAAGGCTTTTGTGTTAAAACAAATATGGCGGCCGAACCACGTGACCGATGACGTCGTCATTTTTTTTTTTTCTACAATAATTTATTCCCAGATATGCTCAAGAAATTTCATCTTGATCAGATGGTTTTGTACTTGTCGAATTATGACGTCATAATAGAGGCACCTATGATATCATCATTAACATATTTTATTCTCCATGGAGAGTTCTTTACAATGAGCCACGTCTCAATTTTTTCTATTCAGCGCTTTCCAAGATATAGAGGTGCAAAGTTTTTCGATTTTTCCAAGATGGCGGCCGAACCACGTGACCTATGACGTCATAATTGTCATTAAAAATTATACAGGTGGAGCTGCACCTATGGTGAAAATTTCCTCTCAATCGGACCAACGGTTGCAGAGAAAATCATATTTATTCCATGCGGAAAAACAGACAAACAAACAAACAGAAAGACAAACAGGCAAACAAGAAGACGTCATGCGGAGCACGATACTTGCAAAATCCACCCCCCCACCCCCGATAAAAAAATTCCATTGATACAGCAAATTGTTCATTTCATCAAGATTAAAATTGACAATCTTGCTCAAAGCTCAGGTCAATAGGAAGAAAAGTGACGATTTTTCAGATGAAAAATGATGATTTTGGAAGGTTGACCTTGAGTTGACCTTTGACCTTTTGACCTCAAAAATAGTTATTTTCCCTATTTAGAAACTCAATGTGCAAATGCTGTTCAATTTTCAAGTCAATTGGATGAAAATTGAGGATTTTTGAAACTTGGCCTATGTTGACCTTTTGGCCTATGTTGACCTCAAACATACTTGGTGGGTGAATTTAGTGACCAGATATGCAAGTCCTCTTCAAATTTCAAGTCAATTGGATGAAAATTGAGGATTTTAGAAATTTGGCCTATGTTGACCTTTTGGCCGATGTTGACCTCATAAATACGTGGTGGTTGAATTCAGTGAGCAGATATGCAAGTCCTCTTCAAATTTCAAGTCAATTGGATAAAAATTGAGGATTTTAGAAATTTGGCCTATGTTGACCTCAAAAATACTTGGTGGTTGAATTCAGTGACCAGATATGCAAGTCCTCTTCAAATTTCAAGTCAATTGGATGAAAATTGAGGATTTTAGAAATTTGGCCTATGTTGACCTTTTGGCCTATGTTGACCTCAAGAATACTTGGTGGTTGAATTAATTGACTAGATATGCAAGTCCTCTTCAAATTTCAAGTCAATTGGATGAAAATTGAGGATTTTGGAAATTTGGCAATGTGGACTTCAAAAATACTTGGTGGTTGAATTTAGTGACCAGATATGCATGCAAGTCCTCTTCAAATTTCAAGTCAATCGGATGAAAATTGAGGATTTTAGAAACTTAGCAAAGTTGGTGACCTTTGGCCTATGTTGACCTTTTGACCTTTTGACCCCAAAACAATAGGCTTCTTGCTTTTGACCAACTCTACCATTTGGTGAAGTTTCGTGAAGATCGGTTGAAAATTGCGACCTGTAGGCCGGTGACAAACAAACAAACAGACAGACAGACAGACAGACAGACAGACAGACAGACAGAACCACAAACGCAACCGACCAATATACTTGAAAAATCTTCGATTTTGCAAGTAACAAACAGACAAACGGACTCAAATGCAATACCCTCTCTGGCGAGGATAAAAATCCATTTACTTCTTCATGCAGCTGCATGAAATAAATCGGCGCCCCTTTATATGAATTTTTCTGGAGCATTACTTTGTTCCTCCTAAGAACACAAGGGTAGTCCAGCATGGAATGTCCCTTGAAGCCTGGTGTTGGCTTAGCGGTTAGGGTGCCGGCTTGGGATCCTAGGATCCTGGGTTTGAATCCAGGTTAATCGCTGAATTAATACCAGGGGTGTTGACTCAGCCTGTTCTCCCTTTGAGGTCGGCAAATTGAGTACCAGTTAACTGGTATTTCCCTGTGTGTCGCAAAAGGCGACTAACATGGTTGGCGGCAGGAAGGGCATCCGGCCATAAAACATTGCTTCAAAAAGGGGACCAAGGTGCCCGAAAAAGGCCAACCCCTGCTCTGGGGGAAAAAATGGCCCCTAAAGGTGGTTATATGGAATGTCCCTTCTTTTCTATACTTTGCCACATGGCACATACCATATAAAGGGGTCTTTTCTATGCCTTTGCATATTTCCCAAGAATTATTACCAGAGTCGAAATTTTCCTTTGTCCATCTTTTTGAGGATCGCCCCTATAAGCCAAGCAAAAATAGGACTGCCTGTAATAAAGCTCACCTGGATTAGGAGCAACAGTCACTCAAACCTCCCACAGACCCCTCAGACCATATTTGTAATGCTGTGAACAAACTTTGGTACACCATGGGCGATGAAGGTTGTGATCAAGCTTCATTGAAAGCATGTGTGTAGTTTCGGAGAAGCGGGCAAATACCAATTTTGGGGGTTAAACCTCTCCTCCCCCATTAACCGCTTTAATGTGCTAAAAATTTGGTACGGTCAATATACCTTTGTTAGGCATCATACATGAAGCTTATGGCCAAGTTTCATCAAAACAGTGTGTGTAACTTCGGAGAAGGTAGAAAATACCTATTTTGGGGAGTGGGGGTTACCTGTAGACACCCTTAATAACTTTTTTAGAAAAGAAACCAAAACAGGAAACAGTGAAACGATCCCATATAAATGGATGGGTGCTTTGTGCCTCCCTTGATTCCACACCATTTAAAACCTGGTGGACCTGGAAGCACTCGAAAGAAATATTTGTCCTCAAAATACTCAGATCTGCATACTACTATGGCCTAAGCAATTCAAAACTCATGACAATTGGGGATCTGTTATCGAATATATTTCAATAATCCAGTGACGAAATCGATTGAAGTTACATTTTCTCCAATCTCTTAAATACTAATTTATACATGTTGGTTTTGATTAATAAAATGAATCTAATTACACAAACATAACCAGCAAGGTTTTTCATTTTATAAAATCTGATTGATCCAAAGCAATTTAATCAACATCGTTGAAGATTTTAATAGATTATGTGCACTCTCATTTCCAGTGAACACGAAACATTCTATTTTCACATTGTTTATTTATTTGTATGCAGCCTGTGGCTGATTGGCAGCAATATTTTCTGGGCATGGCTATGCCGTTGATGCAACGCCCCTAACCAGCTGGAGGGTACTCAATTTGTCGACCTTGTAAGGAAGGCAGGTTGAATCGGATATGTATAAGGATGAGGATGACCCAAGGATCTTAAGCCAACCACAGGCTCTCCATAGTCAGAGATCAGGTACCATTCAAACTTCCTCCCTCATTTCAATTTTTTACGGTGTAGCCCATCGGGCAAAGCCGTCTAGAACAGTGTTTGTCTGTCCATATGTCCCCTCAAACGTGCACCAATCAGAGCTGAGGATCTGGTCACATGACAGGGTGATGTGATTACGTCTGATGTCATTACGGCGGTACGGCTGCTGACTCCGCACACTCCGCCATTTTAATTCCAATTTCGTTCAGGCCGAACATATCGTCAATCCTGTCAAATATCACAATCGCCATGCTCGACCTTTACGTTTTTCATTCAGTGTGAAACACAAACAAACCGATTGTTAAAATGACCATCAAATATCGAAAGCATCAGCGTTACGGTCCTCCAACAATACGGTATATATAGCAGGCCTTAGGCTTCATGCCTCACCTTCGGACCGCTTCGGACAAATTAAGACCAGGTTTCTTAATACAGTAGTGTATCGTTTCAGTAGTATCGTTTTCCCAATCTATATGTAATGGAGCAAGTGTTTGTATGTATGTATGTATGTATGTATGTATGTATGTATGTATGTATGTATGCATGTATGTCCACACTTCACCCATTGGTTGGACAGCTGACCTGACTCCACCCACAAATGTAACCTGAAATACTTAACCCAAAACACCCCAATTACCCAAAAGACTCGGAAGACCCAAAATACCCCGAAGACTCAAAAGACCTCGAAGACCTAAAACACCCTGAAGACCACAAACACCCTGAAAACCCAAAACACCCTGAAAACCACAAAGACACTGAAGACCCAAAGGACCCTGAAGACCCCAAACACTCCAAAGACCCAAAAGACCCCGAAGACCCATAAAGACACAAAGACCCTTAAAGACCCAGAGGAACCAAAAGACCCAAAAGATCCAAAAGCCCCTGAAGACACCAAAGACTCAAAACACCCTAAAAGTCCCAAAATACCTTTAAAGGCTCAGAGGATCCAAAAGACCCCGAAGACACTGAAGACCCGAAGACCAAAAACACCCTGAAGACCCAAATGACCCTGAAGACCCAAAAGACCCTGAAGACCCAAAAGACACCGAAATGGTCAAATATGCCTATCCCTCTGAAACGACATGTGGTGAGGCATGCGGAGCGCACCGAGTCACACTAGTAATAATAATAATCTAATAATAATAATAATAATAAAATAATAAACTTTCAGGGAATAAAAGTGGAACCAAAATGGCCTCTATGACACTTTGTTTTTCAGAATTTTTTTGAATAATATTTTTTCATTGTTATGTTTGAATTTTAATTTTTTTCCCTGGAAAATTGGGATGCCTCAAAAACCAAGGCCACCTAAGTTGAACAGAGAGCCAGCAATATTCCAAAGGAAATCCGCAAGAAATCCAAGTCAAAATAGTTGTATCAGCAGAAAATATTCTCAACAAGAGATGGCAGAAAATGTGTTGCACACTTGGAACATCATTGCCCGTAGGGCGGGTACTCTGCTAATATGTATAAATAGCATATCGTGGCGCTTCGTGAAAAACTATTCAGGCTCTTTTCGTGTCTCCTGGTTCCTTGGGGTCTTTTGGGTCATTTGAGTCTTTTAGGTCCTCTAGTAGGTCTGGGTCATTTGAGTCTTTTGTGTCCTCTGGATCTTAGGGGTCCTTGGATATTTTCTGTCCCCTGGGTCTTTGGGGAATTTAAGGGGTTTTGTGGTATTTCAAGTCTTAGGGGTGATTTGGGTCTTTGGGGTCCACTGGGTCTTTAAGGGTCTTCTGGGTATTTTTGGTCTTTTGGATTGTTTGGGTCTTTGGGGCATTTGGGTCTTCAGGTTTTTTTTTCGGTTTTCTGGTTCTTTTCGATCTTTTCGGTCTTCGGGGTTTTTTGGGTCATCGGGGTCTATAAGGGTATTTGGGATATATTGGGTCTTCGGGGTTGCTTCGGTCTTCTGTGTCTCTTCGATCATTTCAGTCACCAGGGACTTTTGGGTCTTCGGGGTCGTCAAGGTATTTAAGGATCGTTGGGATATTTGGGGTATTCGGGGTCTTTTCAGTATTCAAAGCATTTTGGGCCTTCATAGTATTTAAGGGTCTTCGGGGTCTTTTGGGTCATCGGGGTCTATAAGGGTATTTGGGATATATTGGGTCTTCGGGGTTGCTTCGGTCTTCTGTGTCTCTTCGATCATTTCAGTCACCAGGGACTTTTGGGTCTTCGGGGTCGTCAAGGTATTTAAGGATCGTTGGGATATTTGGGGTATTCGGGGTCTTTTCAGTATTCAAAGCATTTTGGGCCTTCATAGTATTTAAGGGTCTTCGGGGTCTTTTGGGTCTTCGGGGTGTTTTCAGTCTTTTGGATCTTTGGGTCTTTGTGGAATTTTGGGTGTTCGGGGTCTTTTGGGTTTTTGTGGTCTTTTGGGTCTTTTGGGTCTTGGGGTATTTTAGGTGCTTGGCATCCATTGTGTCTTCAGGGTCTTTTCAATATTTTGGGTCTTCAGAGACATTGGGGTCTTCTGGGTCCTTGGGTCTTTTAGGTCCTCTGGGCTGTTTGGATCCTCGGGGTCATTTTGGTCTTGAATCCTCGGGGTCTTTTTGGGTCTTCTGGTGCCTTGGGGGTCCTCTGGTTCCTTTCGGCCTTTAGTGTCTTCTGGGACTTTGAGGGTCTTTGGGGCATTTTGGGTCCTCGGGGTCTTTTGGATCTTCGGGGTTGTTTGGGTCTTTTGGATCCTTGGGGTCTTCTGGATTTTGGGGTCTTTTGGATCCTTGGGGTCTTTTGGATCTTCTGGATCCTTGGGGTCTTCTGGGTCCTTGGAGTCTTTTGGATCTTTTAACCGGTGGACACACAGTCGTGTTCAAAGATTGTCCATTAAACCAACCCCACTCACATCCCTCCGAAAGCGCTACTCAAAACCTTTAAAACCTACCCTTATGAAGGGGGGCAGACACACAGACACACAAACACTCAAACACTCAAACACGGTGAGTAATAACTACTGTGTGTCATTGTACTCATTGTCGTTGACAACAATGTTCATTGTGCACTGCGTGTTTCATGTTCGGTGAACACAGGTAAAACCACTTTTTCTGAGTTTCCACATTAAACGTCACTTATTTCGAGTATTTTAATATATTACCCTTGATATCTTGTGTAAATGCCTTTGAATTCAGACTGTGTTAGTTCTTGTCCCAATTCACCCCAACTGTCCCATTTTACCCCCTGTCAATGTCTCAATTCGCCCTGAGGGTGGTCCACTTCATCCGTCCAAAACATTTAAAAAACTAGAACGGGCACTCGGTAGAGCGCATACCTTCGCCGCAGCTACTGTTCTGTACTTGGCATGGGAGTGTAGGGAACAGAACAGTGAACAGTTTGGTGCTGATTTCATGCAAATCGGATAAGAATTGACCGAGTTATGACAAAAAACGCACATTTTGCAAGGTCGTGACCCCCCTGACCTTTGACCCGATTGCTCCCAAAATCTAATCAAATGTGTCCCGTATAATAACCAATCATCCCACCAAATTTCATGCAATTCGGTTGAATACTTTTTGAGTTATGCGAATAACATACACACACACACACACAGACATACAAATAAATACACAGCGATCAAAACATAACCTTCCGCTTTTGCGAAGGTAATGATTATTTACATAAAAACTAAAGATGCAGGGATATGAACTAATAACCCAATATGTGGCCTAGCAATCCTAGCATTAGTCTTTACCAAATAGAAATGAAAAGGACATTCTGAATATTGAAAAAGTTACAAAGTAAAAATCATCACATCACCCTTTTTGCCCAAATTCACCCCGGTCTCCCTAACACAAACACACATTGTGTTTTATATTGTGTATGTATATATGGCTCATTGGGCTGTCACCATATAAGTGATGACATCCGTGGGTACGAGTCCCGGGTCGAGTCAGGATTTTTTCAGAAAGTAAATTCGAGTCGAGTCAGTAAATTCCTGCATGGGCACACTAGCCCCATGCAGGAATTTACTTCCTGTTTATTAAAAATAAATAAATAAATTATATAGATGTAACTATGTTATACAGTATTTGTATCAATATAATTTTGCCCCAGATGCCAATGCCAATGCCAATGATCGTACTGGTAAATTATGTACAGTCGTGGCCAGAAATATTGGCACCCTTGCACGTTTTTCAAATAACTCACAATTTTCTCGAAAAAGAATTTGAAATTGACGAAAGTATTTGGCCTCCATAATTCTTTATTTCACTGTTAGTATTACAGAACCTTTTTTTTTTATCCAGAACTTGATATATCCTTTTAAATCAGAAAATAAAAAGAAATTGCAGTGACAAAATTATTGACACCCAAGACCTAATATTTGGTAACACGGCCTTTGGACAAAATAACTGCAGTCATGCGCTTCCTATAGCCATTAATGAGCTTCCTACACCTCTCACCTGCAGTTTGGCCCACTCTTCTTGTGCAAACTGCTCCAGTTCTCCCAGATTTGAAGGGTGCCTTCTCCCAACTGCTGTTTTCAGATCTCCCACAGGTGTTCAATGGGATTTATATCTGCACTCATTGCTGGCCACTTAAGAACAGTCCAGCGTTTTGTTTTGAACCATTCCTGGGTGCTTTTTGAAGTGTGTTTGTGGTCATTGTCCTGCTGAAAGACATGCCCTTCGACGGAGACACAGCTTTCTGACACTGGGTTGAACATTGTGCTCCAAAATACCTTGGTAATCTCCTGATTTCATGATGCTGTGCACACATTCAATGTACCCAGTGCCAGAGGCAGCACAGCAACCCCAAAACATCACTGAACCTCCTCCATGTTTGACTGTAGGGAAGGTGATCTTTTCTTTGAAGGCTTAATTTTGTTTTCTGTAAACATAGAGATGATGTGCTTTACCAAAAAGCTCTAATTTGCTCTCATCTGTCCACAGGACATACTCCCAGAAGGATTTTGGCTGTTCAGGTGTGTTTTGGCAAACTCCAGTCAGGCTTTCTTATGCCTCTCTCTCAGCATTGCCACTCCTGGATCTCATACCATAGAACCCCCTTTCATCGAGTTGGTGACAGATTTTGCGAGTGGTAACTGTCGTACCTTGTGTCTGAAGGTCAGCTTGAATCTGTTTGGCAGGTGATCGAGGTGCTTTCTCCACCATTCGAACAATCCTTCCTGGCAATCTCCGATCAAGTTTTCTCTTGCGGTCACGTCCAGGGAGGTTGGCTACAGTGCCATGGGCCTTAAACTTCGTGATAACATTGTGTACGGTGGACACAGGAACATTAAGGTCTCTGGATATGGACTTGTAACCTTGCGATTGTTCATGCTTGGCAACAATCTTGTGTCTGACCTCCTCAGACAATTCTCTGGTTTTCTTTCTTTTCTCCATGCTTATTGCGGTACACACAGTGACACAAAACAGCAGAATGACTCCTTTTCTCGATTCAAATTGGTTGGATGAGTGATTTTTATATTGCAGGCACCTGCAACTCACCACAGGTAAGTTCAATTCCAAAGTAAAGGAGAATCACCTGCTTGAAATCTAATTATTTCTGACAACTTCTAAAAGGTGCCAATAATATTGTCCATGCCATTTTAGGATTTCTGTGTGGAATAAGCTAAGATTTAGCTTTTTTTAAAAGATTTTTATGGCGTAGCCCATCGGGCAGAGCCGTCTAGAACAGCGTTTATCCGTCTGTATGTTTGTATGTGTATATGTATGTATGTATGTATGTCCCCTCAAATGTATACCAATCAGAGCTGAGGATCTGATCACATGACAGGGTGATGTGGTTACGTCTGATGTCATTATGGCAGTACGGTGGCTGACTCTCCACACACCGCCATTTTGATTTATATGCCGTTCATGCCGAACATATCGTCGAACCTGTCATATATCACAATCACCATGCTCTACCTTTATGTTTTTCATTCAGTGTGAAACACAAACAAATGATCGATTTTTGTTTTGTTAAAATGACCGATTGTTGGAATGACCATCAAAGATTGAAAGCATTGGTGTTACGGCTCTTCCTACAAAACGGTACGTAAAGGCCTTAGGCGTTATGCCTCACCTTTCACTTCAGACAAATTAAGCCCAGGTTTCTTAATACAGTGGTACCGTTTCAGTAGTATCCTTTTTGTAGTAATAATAATAATATAGTAAATATAACCATTACACTTTAATCCCAATGTCGTGAATGGGAAGTTGATGGATTGAAGCGGTGTAACCACGGAAGTAAGGAATTCACCTCGGTTTGATTTTTTTTTTTTCGTAATAATAACGTAACGTTATTATTATAGTAAATCTAATCGTAACACTAATCCCTTTGTAGTGACTGCAACGATACTGGAGGTTAAATATATATCTTATATTTATTAAAGTAGCGGCAGTTTTGTGTCCGGCCATCATGCTACGTCATTACGTATATTATGTCATTACGGCGTAAACACCAGCGGCAGGAAAGGTCATTCCTCTTTGGGTATATAGACTACAGTCTCTCTATGGTCGGATCTCAAGAACATTGGGTGTGTGTTCATTTACCAAGTTTCTTGTGGAGCGATCACCAAGTGGTTTAAGCATTCGAGCAAGCACTCCATTCAAAACCCTTAAGGAACGGCTGGCGTAGCAAGCTGTAGCTAGCTGCTTGGTAAATGAGCACACCTCCATACCTTGTGGGGTATATAGATTACAATAGATCTTCCCTCAGTTCTGTAAGTAAAACTTACCTCATGGATGTCTGGATTCCTCCAAATTTCTTTTTCAATGTTATGAACAGCATTAGCGACTTTAAAAAGCTAATCATGGGTGTTTGTGGTTAAATATATATTACAACCACGGCTACGCTGCTGTTAGACTTTGTCTTGTTTTTTGTTTTTTGCTCCACTGCAAACCAAAGAAATAAAAATGAGGATAACAAAAGATCTTTTCATTTCAACAATTTTCTGGAAGAAATGGAGCATTATTTGAAAAAAACGTGCGAGGGTGCCAATATTTTTGGCCAAGAGTGTATTTTATTATCGAGCACAGGCTTCGTGTTCATATTATACAGTACCGGTACAAAAATGAAACTCTTCCTTTGTTTACCGACATTGTCCTTTATACAATTATTACTTGTATAATCTCTTGTGGTGTTTATTTAAGGTGCATGAGCTCACCTGTCGGCGTTGCTGGTTTCAGTCCTTCAATCTCTTCTCTTCACTTCTTTCTCTTCTTTCTCCTCACTCCCTCAGTCTGTAAGGTTCTGATGTCGAATAGATCACGAGGCGATGTCAAAGAGAACAATCATTTATTGCAGCACCCGGAATCAGGTTCATGTCGACGACCCCGTACACACACCGCCTGCACCCATCACCTGAACTCCACCTTCATCCTCCAAAACGCGAGCAAGCACTTCCGGTTCCACACAACGGATGTAATACCATTACATCTCCCTTTCCCACAACAAGAAAAGTAATAAAGTAAAAACAGCAAACCCGTGTAATACCATTACTTGTCTGCACTGTCATTAGATCATTACAACACCACACCAGTAACCCAGAGCAGTTAACACGAGATTGTAGCGGTTACCGCTGGATGCACACAATCGCCTTGCACCGGCCAGAACACGGCCAGACGCGCCTCTCCCGGGCATGCCCGGACTCACTGTTCCCGGGCACGCCCGAACCTCCCGGGCACGCCCGGTCTCGTCTTTCCCGGGCATGCCCGCTATCGCCTTTTCAGGGCTCGCCCAGAGCGTCCGGGCATGCCCGCTATCGCCTTTCCAGGGCTCGCCCAGAGAGTCCAGGCATGCCCGCTATCGCCTTTCTGCTGGCTCACCCGGTGCTCAACGAGCCCATTGCCCTCACTACGGACGCCTCCAACTACGCGGTGGGCGCCGTCCATGAGCAATGGGTGGACGGGGCTTGGCAGCCACTCGCTTTTTTCAGCCGGCAACTCCGGCCGAACGAGTTAAACTACAGCACGTTCGACCGCGAGCTGCTCGGGCTATTCCTGGCCGTTCGCCATTTCCGACACCTCCTGGAGGGCCGCCCGTTCACGGCTTTCGTCGACCACAAGCCGTTGGTCTACGCAATGGCTAAGGTCACGGAGCCGTGGTCGGCCCGCCAGCAGCGCCACCTCTCCGCCGTGTCGGAGTTCACCACGGACATCCGGCACGTCACCGGCAAAGACAACGCCGTGGCCGACTGTCTTTCTCGGGCCAGCGCGAACGCGGTCCACCTCGGCGTGGACTTCGCGCTCATGGCGGCCGACCAGACCACCGACGCCTCGGTGCAGGCAGTCCGTGCGGCGGACACGGGCCTCCGCCTGGCCGACATTCCCTTCGCGGGCACCGTCCTGCTCTGCGACGTCTCCCAGGGCCAGCCTCACCCCATCGTGCCCGTTTCCTGGCAGCGCCGCATCTTCGCCTCCATCCATGGCCTTTCTCACCCGGGCCGGAAAGCTTCTCAGAAGCTGGTGTCGTCGCGTTTCGTCTGGCACGGCCTTCGACGAAACATCCGCGACTGGGCCAACGCCTGCACGACCTGCCAGCGGGTCAAGGTCCACCGCCACACCCAGGCCCTGCTGGCACCTTTCGCCGTGCCTGAACGGCGTTTCGACCACGTCCACGTGGACCTGGTGGGTCCCCTGCCCCCCTCGCGGGGGTTCACCCACCTGCTCACCATGGTGGACAGGACCACCAGGTGGCCGGAGGCTGTGCCCCTCGCCTCCACCACCACCGCCGACGTGGCGCAGGCGTTCATCGCCACCTGGGTCGCGCGCTTCGGCGCACCAGCGGACATCTCGTCCGACCGCGGCCCACAGTTCACGTCTGAGCTTTGGGGCGCGGTCGCCCGTTCGTTGGGGGTCACGCTGCACCGCACCACGGCCTACCACCCCCAAGCCAACGGGTTGTGTGAGCGGTTTCACCGCTCCATGAAGGCCGCACTCATGGCCGGCCTTCAGGACGACGGTTGGGCCGACCGGCTGCCGTGGGTCCTTTTGGGCCTTCGCACGGCCCCCAAGGAAGACCTCCAGGCGTCCGCCGCCGAACTCGTCTACGGCCAGCCGCTCCGCGTCCCGGGCGAATTCGTGCCCGACGCTTCCAGTCCCTGGTCCGCCGCTCGCCAGCGCTCGGACCTCCAGGAGGCCGCCCGACGATTTGCCCCCGTGCCGACGTCCCGCCACGGTGGCCCCCAGTCCTACGTCCCCCCGGCGCTTCGCACAGCGGAGTATGTCTTTGTGCGTCATGACGCGCACCGGGGGCCACTCCGGCCGCCGTACGACGGGCCCTTCCGGGTCCTGCGACGGGGCGACAAGTCTTTCATCGTCGACTTCAGCGGCCGGCCGGACCGGATTTCTGTGGACCGCCTCAAACCGGCGCACATGGACGTCGACCGACCACCACGGTTGGCCCTTCCTCCGCGGCAAGGCCGCCCCCCGTCCACAGTTCCCCCCGCTCGACCACCCACCACCACGTCGGACCCCTCCCCACGACCCTCCAGGGGTCGCTTCGGCCGGGTCATCCGGACCCCCCTTAAATTGACCCTGCCGGTGCAGGTCGATTCTGGAGGGGCGTGTGTAGCGGTTACCGCTGGATGCACACAATCGCCTTGCACCGGCCAGAACACGGCCAGACGCGCCTCTCCCGGGCATGCCCGGACTCACTGTTCCCGGGCACGCCCGAACCTCCCGGGCACGCCCGGTCTCGTCTTTCCCGGGCTCGCCCAGAGCGTCCGGGCATGCCCGCTAGCGCCTTTCCAGGGCTCGTCCAGAGCGTCCGGGCATGCCCGCTGTCGCCTTTCCAGGGCTCGCCCAGAGCGCCCGGGCACGCCCAGCCTCGACTTGCCAGGCCAGGCCGCAGCCAAACACGCCCGGGCAGGTCCAGACTCGCCTTTCCAAGGCTCGCCCTTGACACCCGGGCATGCCCGGTATAGCTTTTGCCGGGCAAACTACCCGACATAAATGTGTATATATATTGCTGCCCGATAAACGGGCTTGTCAGAATACCTGAGCTGTTTTGTTTCAATAAAGCAACTCGGACGAATTCCGTCTTTGGTCGCGTCAATTCTTTCGACTCGCGTTGGAGCGCAGTTCCTTCAAGATAACCAAAGTGTATAAATGCAAACATCAGAAAAGCAAAGTGTTTTATAGATCAAGACGGCAAGGCGCTATCACAGCTCGGCCAGACCTCGTATGGACAGGTGTCAGGTTCTGTGACGGAGGCAACCAGTGACTAAAACTGGCAGAACGCTGGGGAGATTGATGAACCATCTCTGCTCCGGGCGCACAGGTGACGTCACAGTCATGATTCACAGGTTCATCACCAGACCTTGCAGATGGTTCGCTGTTCCCACTCATTGTAGCTTCAGAACTCTTGTTTTGGCCCGAAGATTGATGGGGCACCGCATCACATGCCGGGAGCTCCTGAATGTGAATTCGGGTGCGTCGGAGTGTTTGACCATTTGGTGATGCGAGCAAATATGACCGTGGCTCTTCACACATGGAGATAACCATGGCCGGCTCCCAACAATGGGTGTTGTGGTTCTGAGGAGATAACCGTGGCCGGCTCCCAACAATGGGTGTTGTGGTTCTGAGGAGAGAACCGTGGCCGGCTCCCAACTATGGGTGTTGTGGTTCTGAGGAGAGAACCGTGGCCGGCTCCCAACAATGGGTGTTGTGGTTCTGAGGAGATAACCGTGGCCGGCTCCCAACAATGGGTGTTGTGGTTCTGAGGAGAGAACCGTGGCCAGCTCCCAACAATGGGTGTTGTGGTTCTGAGGAGAGAACCGCGGCCGGCTCCCAACTATGGGTGTTGTGGTTCTGAGGAGAGAACCGTGGCCGGCTCCCAACAATGGGTGTTGTGGTTCTGAGGAGATAACCGTGGCCGGCTCCCAACAATGGGTGTTGTGGTTCTGAGGAGAGAACCGTGGCCGGCTCCAAACAATGGGTGTTGTGGTTCTGAGGAGATAACCGTGGCCGGCTCCCAACAATGGGTGTTGTGGTTCTGAGGAGATAACCGTGGCCGGCTCCCAACAATGGGTGTTGTGGTTCTGAGGAGAGAACCGTGGCCGGCTCCCAACAATGGGTGTTGTGGTTCTGAGGAGAGAACCGTGGCCGGCTCCCAACAATGGGTGTTGTGGTTCTGAGGAGAGAACCGTGGCCGGCTCCCAACAATGGGTGTTGTGGTTCTGAGGAGAGAACCGTGGCCGGCTCCAAACAATGGGTGTTGTGGTTCTGAGGAGAGAACCGTGACCGGCTCCCAACAATGGGTGTTGTGGTTCTGAACGCGAACTCGCCGTCCAGGACATAGGCCCGACATTTCGTTTGTCCGAGCAGCTGTCCAGGGTATAGGCCCGACATTTGGTGTGTCCGAGCATGCCTATCGTGGCTGAGCTTTTGTAAGTAGCGGCACCTCTCCAGCTCCTCATGGATGAGGTTGTCATCGTCGTGCACGTCGGTGATTCTGGTTGGTACCAGAGATTTGATTTTTCTGCCCATTAGCAGTTGAGCAGGACTTGCCAAGTTGTAGATCACCGGGTTGGACCGCCAAGCCAGCAGTGCCAGATGAAAATCGTTTCCCGCACTTTTTGATTTGCGGAGGACATATTTCACCGTCTCGACTTAGCGCTCAATGAATCCATTAGATTTTGGGAATGTTGGGGATGAAGTGACGTGGTCAAAATTCCATTTCCCAGCAAATGAACGAAATTCTGCGCTGGAGAGATGAGGACCATTATCACTCATAAACGTATCAGGAATTCCGAACTCAGAAAAAATCTGTCCCAAGGTCGCAATAATCGTGCAACTGGGAGCAGACTCGGGCAGTTTGCGAACAATAGGAAATTTGGAATAATAATCTGCGATGACGAGCCACTGAGCTGCATCAAAATAGAACAGCTCACATCCGACTTTGCTCCATGGTCTGAGCGGAATGTCATGTTGATGTAGTGGTTCAGGCAGCTGAGATTCCCGGTGTCGTTGGCAGGTAGGACAGCATTCCACTAGCCGATCAATGTCCTTGTTAACGTTTTAACAGTACACCGTATCCTTCGCCAGCAGTTTAGTTTTCTCATGTCCAAAATGGCCTGAGTGGAGTTTCTGTAGAATGTCGTTTCCCATACTCTTAGGTATAACGACTCTCTCTCCTTTAAGATTTACGCCATTTTCAATTGACAGCTCATCCCGAAAACTCCAGTGTATCCTAAGAGCCTCTGGGAGGTCCTTCAGACGGTCTGGTCATCCACTGATAGTCTCGAAGTTGACTCAGGTCAAAATCACGAAGTGTTTCCTCTTGTAGCTGAGAAAACTTCTCAGAAGAGAAACGGACCAAGTCAACATGCAAGTCCAAGTCAATTGTCATTGTATTGAGTGGACTAGGAAGGCGGGATAGGCCATCGGCAAGCTGATTGTCTGCTCCAGGGTGGTACTCCGTTGTAAAGTTACACCCTTGGAGTCTGACAAGCATTCGTTGCAATCTCGGTGGGGCAGCAATCAATGGCTTGTTAATGATCATCAACAATGGTTTATGATCGGTGAGAACAATGGAACTCTGACCATACAGGTAGGTATGGAAACATTCAATGCCAAACACGATGGCCAATAGCTCACGTTCAATGCAAGCGTAACGTTGTTCAGTATCTGTTTGAGTTTTGCTTGCATACGCCACTGGCTTCAGCTGGTTTCCATGGGCCTGAAGCAATGCTGCACCAAGGCCATGAAGACTGGCATCGCATTGGAGGTAGACTGGCTCCTCTGGCTGATAGTAGTGGAGAAGAGATGTTTCCGACACCTCATTCTTCAGATGATCAAATATAATTTGATAGTGCGGCTCCCATAGGAATTCAGAATCCTTTTTGAGAAGGTCTCTCAGAGTCGCGGATTTCACACTAAAGTCCTTGATCAAGCGCGACAAATATGTCATGAGGCCGATGAAATGTCGAAGCTCGACTTTGTTCTCAGGTTTTGGAACAGCTCTCAGATCTTCAACCTTCTGCTGGTCAGGCTGTATTCCTTGGCTACTATAAGTGGTACCGAAGAAGGTAACGCTGGTCTTTTTGATGTAGCATTTGCTTGAATTGAAAATGAGGCCTTCGCATTGTGCTGTTTTCATCAGTTCCTCGAGGTGCCGGTCATCCTCCTCGGTGGCACCATAGACAGCGATATCATCTGCTATGCCAACTGCACCTTTACAATTCTGGAGAATACGGTCCATTTCCATCTCGAAAATATCCTGGCTTACACACAGTCCAAATGGCAACTGTTGGAGACAATACCGGCCCTCTGGGGTCTGAAATGTAAGAAGTTGTTGGCTATCTTCATCGATTCTTACAGACCAATAACCTGACTTGGCATCAAGTTTGGAGAAGTATTTCGCTCCTGCAAATTTGTGATTGAGCTCTTCCGTTGTAGGTATTTTGTGATACGGGCGAATCAGGGCTCGATTGAGGTGCTTTGGGTCCAAACAAATCCGAATATTGCCATCTTTTTTGGTTACATATGTGAGAGAGCTGACCCACTCCGTTGGTTCCTTGATATGCCGTATGACTCCCTGTAGAACCATCTCATCAAGTTCTGATTGAATTTTGTCCCTGGGAGCAATAGGGGTTCTGCGTGGTGGATCGACATGTGGTGGGACATTTGGGCCCACAACAAGCTTGTGCATTGTATGAAATTCACCGATGCAGTCTAATTGTTGTGGGTATGCATCCATAAGATCCTTCACACTGTTGGAAACCAATGGTTGGTTACTGTTCACTGAACAATGCAACATAACAACGTGTCGATTCTCACATGATTGGAGGCCCAGAACTGCAGGACCACTGAGATCCACAACAAAAAAATGTGTGCTGGTCCACGGTGATCCCTTGTAACTGCAGGCCACGTCTGCAGTGCCAAAACACTTGATGTGGGTTCCATTGTACGCAGTGAAGACAATCTCTGCTGTCTGAAGAGAGCCAATGTAGGGTTCATAATTTGAATTCAGCATTTCGGGAAACATGTCGAAAAGTGTGAATGGGCAACGTGTTTCCTTGTGCACCTGTGTCCACCTTCAGCTTAAGATAATGAATACCTGGCCTGTTGCATAGACTGACATGAAGTGCTGTGTAAACCTCATTACGTTGACCAGGTGTATCAATCGAATCAAAAGTCAATGAATCAAACTGTGACGCAAGGTCATCAGGGTCATCAGTGTTGTGCTGACGTCTGTGTTGCTGTTCCATTATAGGTGCGTCATACACTGCTTCGTGTTGTGCACAGGCTTGGTGAACACTGTGAGTGTTAGGAAACCGCGAATACGTTACGCATGGGTGTTGTCCTGGAACTCGAGGGTCTGGTGAACCTTCTTGGTCTATGCTGTGAAGATCAACACGAGCATGTGATGTCTGGGGGTTCCAGCGAGCATTCCGGCGAGCATTACCTGTAGGATCATAGTTGTTGGGTGCCAAGCTTCTCAATGTTTGGTGTCTGCAGGCACTCGATGAGAGGTAGGGTCGCAATTGTTGAAACTTGGATGTAAGACAGAACTTGGCCCAATGGCCTAGTTTAGCACACAATCGGCATGTGTCGTTGCGAGCAGGACATTGGTTACGTGTTGGAGGGTGTGAGGTACCACAGTTTTTGCACTTACTGAGTTTCGGGCCAACAGTGGAGATGTTTATGTTGTCGGTTGCTTTGTTAGCAAAATCACTCATAGTGTGCAGCTGTTTGATGTATGTGGCCGACGCCTCGTATGTGCGCCCCAGTTTCAAGGCCTCGTTAAGAGTGAAGGTCTCAGGTTTTGTCAGAAGCTCCTTCTGAAAGTCGGACATTTGGGTACTTACAATGATCCGTTCGATCAAGCGGTCATCCTCTTCTTGTTTGGAGCTGAAATCACACTTCTGGGAGAGAAGCTTGGACTGGCTGATGAAGGCGTCCAGCGACTCACCGAGATTCTGGCTGTCGTGACGAAGCTCCAGTCGACAGATCCTGAAGTTATCTGAGGGTTCCATTTGTTCCAGGAAGCAATTGAAAATATGTGCGGGTTGCTGCCGCTGTTCGTCTGTTAGTTGAGGCCTTCCTCTCCCACTTGAAGCAGAATCAGTGGCACCTGGTTGTTCTCCGTAATGCCTCGAACTTTAAAGTACAGCTCCAATCGCTGCATAAACATCTTAAAAGCCGCCGCTGTGTTAGGCGCGGTCCAGTCCATGCACAGAGTTCCCCACAGGTCCGCCATTGTGAACGGGGGTGCGAGGTCAACGAGGAATGAACCGATTACAAGAGGGACGGGAAGCACCGGCTTTTTACCTCAATGAGCTCGAATATGGGTCGTAAAACCGCTGCCACCATGTAAGGTTCTGATGTAGAATAGATCACTAGGCGATGTCAAAGAGAACAATCATTTATTGCAGCACCCGGAATGAGATTCATGTCGACGACCCCGTACACACACCGCCTGCACCCATCACCTGAACTCCACCATCATACTCCAAAACGCGAGCAAGCACTTCCGGTTCCACACAACTGATGTAATACCATTACATATCCCTCTCCCACAACAAGAAAAGTAATAAAGTAAAAACAGCAAACCCGTGTAATACCATTACTTGTCCCCCTCCTCACTCCCTTCTCCTCAATCGCTCAGTCCCCCTCCTCACTCTCTTTCCTCACTCCCTCAGTCCCTCTCCTCACTCCCTTCTCCTCACTCCCTTCTCCTCACTCCCTTCCCCTCACCCCTTTCCCTCACCCCTTTCCCTCACCCCTTCCACTCACCCATTCCCCTCGCCCGTTCTCCTCACTCCCTTCCCTCACCCGTTCCCCTCACCCATTCCCCTCACCCATTCCCCTCGCCCGTTCTCCTCACTCCCTTCCCTCACCCGTTCCCCTCACCCGTTCTCCTCACCCGTTCTCCTCATTGTTCCCCTCACCCGTTCTCCTCACTCGCTCCCCTCACTCCCTTCCCTCACCCCTCACCTCACTCCCTTCCCTCACCGTTCTCCTCACTCCCTTCCCTCACCGTTCTCCTCACCCCCTTCTCTCACCGTTCTCCTCACTCCCTCCACTCACCGTTCTCCTCACTCCCTTTCCTCACCCTTCCCTCACCGTTCTCCTCACTCCCTTCCCTCACCCTTCGCTTCACTCCTGCTCCTCACTCTTTTCCCCTCACGCTTCGCCTCACTCCCTCCCCTCACCCTTCTCCTCACTCCCTCCCTCTCACTCCTGCTCCTCACTCCCTTCCCTCATGCTTCGCCTCACTCCCTCTCCTCACTCCCTCCCCTCACCCTTCCCCTCACTCCCTTTCCTCACTGTTCTCCTCACTCCCTTCCCTCACCCTTCTCCTCAATCCCTCTCCTCACCCTCCTCCTCACTCCCACTCACTCCCTCCACTCACTCACCTCTCCTCACTCCCTTCCCTCACCGTTCTCCTCACTCTCTTCCCTCACCGGTTTCCTCACTCCCTTCCCTCACCATTCTCCTCGCTCCCTTCCCTCACCATTCTTCTCACTCCCTTCCCTCACCGTTCTCCTCACTCCCTCCCCTCACTCCCTCTTTTCCCCTCACGCTTCGCCTCACTCCCTCCCCTCACCCTTCTCCTCACTCCCTTTCCTCACCGTTCTCCTCACTCTTCTCCTCACTCCCTTCCCTCACCCTTCTCCTCACTCCATTCCCTCACCCTTCTCCTCAATCCCTCTCCTCACCCTTCTCGTCACTCCTGCTCCTCACTCTTTTCCCCTCACCCTTCGCCTCACTCTTTTCCACTCACCCTTCTCCACACTCCCTTTCCTCACCATTCTCCTCGCTCCCTTCCCTCACCGTTCTCCTCACTCTCCCCTCACCGTTCTCCTCACTCTCCCCTCACCCTTCTCCTCACTCTCCCCTCACCTCACTCCCTCCCCTCTCTCACCCTCACCTTACCTTCTCACCCTTCTCCTCACTCCCTTCCCTCACCCTTCTCCTCACTCCCTTGCCTCACCGTTTTCCTCACTCCCTCCCCTCACCCTTCGCCTCACTCCCTTCCCTCACCCTTCACCTCACTCCCTCTCCTCACTCTCTCCCCTCACCTTTCGCCTCACTCCCTCCCCTCACCCTTCTCCTCACTCCCTCCCCTCAGTCTTTTCCCCACTCCCTCCCCTCACCCTTCTCCTCACTCCTGCTCCTCACTAACTCTTTTCCCCTCACGCTTCGCCTCACTCCCTCCCCTCACCCTTCTCCTCACTCCCTTTCCTCACCGTTCTCCTCACTCCCTTCCCTCACCCTTCTCCTCACTCCCTCCACTCACCCTTCTCCTCAATCCCTCTCCTCACCCTTCTCCTCACTCCCGCTCCTCACTCTTTTCCCCTCACCCTTCCCCTCACCCTTCTCCACACTCCCTTTCCTCACCATTCTCCTCACTCCCTTTCCTCACCGTTCTCCTCGCTCCCTTCCCTCACCGTTCTCCTCACTCTCCCCTCACCGTTCTCCTCACTCTCCCCTCACCCTTCTCCTCACTCTCCCCTAACCTCACACCCGCTCCTCACTCCCTCCCCTCTCTCACCCTCACCTCACCTTCTCACCCTTCTCCTCACTCCCTTGCCTCACCGTTTTTCCTCACTCCCTCCCCTCACCCTTCGCCTCACTCCGTCTCCTCACTCCCTTCCCTCACCCTTCGCCTCACTCCCTCTCCTCACCCTTCTCCTCACTCCCTCCCCTCACCCTTCCCCTCACTTCCTCCCCTCACTCTTTTCCCCACACCCCCCTCACCCTTCTCCTCACTCCCTCCCCTCACTCCCTCCCCTCACTCCCTTCTCCTCACCCTTCGCCTCACCCTTCTCCTCACCGTTCACCTCACTCCCTCCCCTCACTCTTTTCTCCTCACTCCCTTCCCCAACGATCGGACCCTCCACGCCGCTCTCCCGCACGTGTTCTGATTCCCTTCACCCCTTCTCCTCCGTTCGTTCATCCTCCTGTTGTTGAACCCGTTTTCCCGACGTTCCCAACACGACGTGCTTGGAGTGTGGTCTAACTGTTGTAGTTATTGAGAGTGAAAACACCAGTAACTGCACCAACCAGGCCACGTTACCTACCAGGTAAGTTGTGTTATTGTAACGTTCGGTACCGACAGCTTGGTGTTTACCGTAGTTCGTGTTCGATGGACATTTTAAAGATGAGTTAATGTGATTTTGCTTTGCATACCGTGACCGGTATACGTCCAATGAACCACCTGGCGGGTTTCTGAAACAAACAAATAATGACTCAGGTTATAGTCCTCCCGGTTATTTACCTGTAAACTTATTTTCGTGATGTTATAGTCCTCCCGGTTATTTACCTGTAAACTTATTTAGGGATGTTATAGTCCCCCCAGTTATTTACCTGAAAACTTATTTACGTGATGTTATAGTCCCGATAATTTACCTGCAAACTTATTTTCGGGATGTTATAGTCCTGATTATTTACCTGTAAACTTATTTAGGGATGTTATAGTCCCCCAGGTTATTTACCTGTAAACTTATTTTCGGGATGTTATAGTCCTCTCAATGATTTACCTGCAAGCTTATTTTTGGGATGTCATAGTCCTGATGATTTACCTGTAAACCTATTTTCGGGATGTTATAGTCCTCCCGATTATTTACCTGTAAACTTATTTTCGGGATGTTATAGTCCTCCCGGTTATTTGCCTGTAAACTTATTTTCGTGATGTTATAGTCCTCCCAGTTATTTACCTGTAAACTTATTTAGGGATGTTATAGTCCCCCCAGTTATTTAACTGAAAACTTATTTTCGTGATGTTATAGTCCCGATAATTTACCTGTAAACTTATTTTCGGGATGTTATAGTCCTCCCGATCATTTACCTGCAAACTTATTTTCGGGATGTTATAGTCCCTGTTATTTACCTGTAAACTTATTTTCGGGATGTTATAGTCCTCTCAATGATTTGCCTGCAAGCTTATTTTTGGGATGTCATAGTCCTGATGATTTACCTGTAAACTTATTTTCGGGATGTTATAGTCCTCCCTGTTATTTACCTGCAAACTTATTTTCGGGATGTTATAGTCCTCCCGATGATTTACCTGTAAACTTATTTTCGGGATGTTATAGTCCTCCCGATGATTTACCTGTAAGCTTATTTTCGGGATGTTGTCGTCCGATGATTTACTGGTAAACTTATTTTCGGGATGTTATAGTCCTCCCGATGATTTACCTGTAAACTTATTTTCGGGATGTTATAGTCCTCCCGATTATTTATCTGTAAACTTATTTTCGGGATGTTATAGTCCACTCGATTATTTCCCTGCAAAAATATTTTCGGGATGTTATAGTCCGCCCGATTATTTATCTGTAAACTTATTTTCGGGATGTTATAGTCCTGATTATTTATCTGTAAACTTATTTTCGGGATGTTATAGTCCTCCCGATTATTTACCTGTAAACGTATTTTCGGGAAGTTATAGTCCTCCCGATTATTTATGTCAACTTATTTTCGGGATGTTATAGTCCTTCCGATGATTTACCTGTAAACCTATTTTCGGGATGTTATAGTCCTCTCGGCTATTTACCCGTAAACTTATTTTCGGGATGTTATAGTCCTCCTGATTATTTACCTGCAAACTTATTTTCGGGATGTTATAGTCCTCCCGATGATTTACCTGTAAACTTATTTTCGGGATGTTAAAGTCCTCCCGGTTATTTACCTGTAAACTTATTTTCGGGATGTTATAGTCCTCCTGATTATTTACCTGGAAACCTATTTTCGGGATGTTGTCGTCCTCCCGATGATTTACCTGTAAACTTATTTTCGGGATGTTATAGTCCCTGTTATTTACCTGCAAACTTATTTTCGGGATGTTATAGTCCTCTCGATGATTTACCTGCAAGCTTATTTTTGGGATGTTATAGTCCTCCCGATTATTTATCTGTAAACTTATTTTCGGGATGTTATAGTCCTCCCGATGATTTACCTGTAAGCCTATTTTCGGGATGTGATAGTCCTCCCGATTATTTATCTGAAAACTTATTCTCGGGATGTTATAGTCCTCTCGATTATTTCCCTGCAAAAATATTTTCGGGATGTTATAGTCCTCCCGATTATTTATCTGTAAACTTATTTTCGGGATGTTATAGTCCTCCCGATTATTTATCTGTAAAATTATTTTCGGGATGTTATAGTCCTCCCGATTATTTACCTGTAAACGTATTTTCGGGAAGTTATAGTCCTCCCGATTATTTATCTGTAAACTTATTTTCGGGATGTTGTCATCCTCCCGATGATTTACCTGTAAACTTATTTTCGGGATGTTATAGTCCTCTCGGTTATTTACCTGTAAATGTATTTTCGGGATGTTATAGTCCTGATTATTTACCTGTAAACTTATTTTCGGGATGTTATAGTCCTCCCGATGATTTACCTGTAAACTTATTTTCGGGATGTTGTAGTCCTCCCGATGATTTACCTGTAAACTTATTTTTGGGAAGTTATAGTCCTCCGGGTTATTTACCTGTAAACTTATTTTCGGGATGTTATAGTCCTCCTGATTATTTACCTGCAAACTTATTTTCGGGATGTTATAGTCCGGATTATTTACCTGTAAACTTATTTTCGGGATGTTATAGTCCTCCCGATGATTTACCTGTAAACTTATTTTCAGGATGTTGTCGTCCTCCCGATGATTTACCTGTAAACGTATTTTCGGGATGTTATAGTCCTCCCTGTTATTTACCTGTAAACTTATTTAGGGATGTTATAGTCCCCCTGGTTATTTACCTGTAAACTTATTTTCGGGATGTTATAGTCCTCTCAATGATTTACCTGCAAGCTTATTTTTGGGATGTCATAGTCCTGATGATTTACCTGTAAACCTATTTTCGGGATGTTATAGTCCTCCTGATTATTTATCTGCAAACTTATTTTCGGGATGTTATAGTCCTCCCGATTATTTACCTGTAAACGTATTTTCGGGAAGTTATAGTCCTCCCGATTATTTATCTGTCAACTTATTTTCGGGATGTTATAGTCCTCCCGATGATTTACCTGTAAACTTATTTTAGGGATGTTATAGTCCTCCCGATGATTTACCTGTAAACTTATTTTAGGGATGTTATAGTCCTCCCGATGATTTACCTGTAAACTTATTTTCGGGATGTTATAGTCCTCCCGATTATTTATCTGTAAACTTATTTTCGGGATGTTATAGTCCTCCCGATTATTTATCTGTAAACTTATTTTCGGAATGTTATAGTCCTCCCGATGATTTACCTGTAAACTTATTTTCGGGATGTTATAGGCCTCTCGGTTATTTACCTGTTAACTTATCTTGGGGATGTTATAGTCCTGCTTATTTACCTGTAAACTTATTTTCGGGATGTTATAGTCCTCCCGATGATTTACCTGTAAACTTATTTTCGGGATGTTGTAGTCCTCCCGATGATTTACCTGTAAACTTATTTCCGGGATGTTATAGTCCTCCCGGTTATTTACCTGTAAACTTATTTTCGGGATGTTATAGTCCTCCCGGTTATTTACCTGTACACTTATTTATTTATATATATTGTTACGTTTGTGGGGGCAGGCATGGAATACCTTAGGAAAGTTCAGAATGGGTCGGTTTTAGTATGGACCATGTAACGCGAAGAAGAAGAAACCCATCTCGATATACAGTACATAAGCAGGGTAAATCTTCAGGTTAAGAGTGTTTGCATTTCGCCATAAGGGGCGTGGCTTTTGTGTTAACTAGTTCTAGGGCATAAGATTAAAAAACCCAGTGTGTAGTTGGCCCCTGTGATTTTTTCTCTCATGTTCTTACAAAATTTCGGCCAGTCAAGCAATCGGCCCCATTGTTACAATGTGTTAAATTATACTGACAATTCTGAGAGAAACCAGCACATTTGCCAATCGGCAATTAAACCCCGACGTCATCCGAACATTTCCGAAGAATGGCTCGGCTCCACCTCGGAGGAGCGGAATTGACAGGCCACGCTCCGAGCTTTGTGCCTGGTTAAGGAGCCATAGAGTGATGAACAGGACATGGCCCCATTGTTCTATTCTGGACATGCTGATTCTGCTGTCTCAACAATGGATGGAGGTCCTGAATGCCAAACAGGAAATCAGAGCTGTCTCCCTTGACATATCTCGTGCCTTCGGTACGGTCTGGCACCTCACTCTGCTCACCAAACTCTCCTCTTATGGTATCCATGGAAATCTCCACCCAAGGCTTGCGGACTTCCTCTCTGGTTGTAGTCAACATGTGGCCATGAATGAATTTCTCTCATCTCCCCTTCCTGTTCAGGCTGGAATTCTCCAAGGCAGTGTTCTGGGCCCTGTGCTTTTTCTGAAATTCATCAATGATCTCTCCAACTCTCTGGAAAATCCTCTCTATCTCTTTGCTGATGACTCCACTCTCTGCCGCTCCATACCCCATCCCTCAGATCGGCAGACTGCAGCCTCCTCGCTCTCTGCAGAACTGGACAAAATCACAGACTGGTCAAACAAGTGGAAAATGTCTTTCAATCCTGACAAATCTCACACTCTCACTATGTCGCTCCGAAAAGACCGACTGGACAACCCTCCAATATACTTTCTCAACAATCCTCTCCAAGAAGGTCTGTCACTCAAGCTTTCGGGTCTCACTATCTGCCATGATCTTTCCTGGGAAAACCACATTTCAAAGCTGGCCTCCAAATGCAGTCGCCGACAGGGCATCCTCCGTCGTGCGAAGTCCTTCCTTGGAACACCTGAGCTCCTCACCCATTACAAGACTTTCATCCGCAGCTCAATGGAATACTGTTCTCTCCTGGGCTGGTGCTCCTGCCTCACACCTAGCTCGGCTTCACGCTGTTGAAACCAAAGCTTTCAGAATCATTGGAATCTCCCGTGATGAAACTAACTCCGAGGTCCTTTCACTCACTCACCACAGGCAGGTTGGTGGTCTTTCTGTCTTCTATCGACTCCTCTCTGGCCTTGCCCCCCCAGCTCTCTCTGTGCTCTGTCCCCAAAATATTCCTACAGGTCGCACAAGATCTGCCAGCAACCCTCTTATGGTTAAACTGCCAAAATCAAGACTCTCTATTCACCTTCATTCTTTAATTCCTCTTTACTCCCACCTCTGGAACAAACTCTCTTCAATCCCACTCCTCCCTCCAGGTCTTTAAAACAGCTGCTCGCCACCATCTCTTATCTTCCCCCATCCAAAACCTTGATCTTTTCTACCCCCGTTAATTCACCCCAGATCCACTTTTTTGAAATACCAACTTCTTTCCAGGAAGTCTTAACAGTGTCCACGTGTTTTTGTTTTTTTTACCTCTTCCACCCCACCCCCCTTCTCATGCATCCTCCCCGCCATGCCCTCTCCCGCCCACAGATCTTCTGATGTCCCTGCTCCCCATCTTGTTCTCCCGTTTCCTTTATCATATGTTTTATGTGTAAGTTTGTCTTTTTTGTGATCAATGTTAGCTCTGACACGAGCCTTGACCTTGTACACAAAAAAAAACCCAGAAATCGGTGAATGGACAGAGTGTGACGTCAGAGGTGTAACATTCGAGAGCTGGGAGAGCAGAAAGAAGCCGTCTCACCATCTTGGTCTCTCTTCTGGTCCTGGCATTCATCGAAGGCGGTCGCATTCTCTCTTCTGTGCTGGCTTGCAAAGAGAACAGCTGCATTTACCCTTTGCCTTTGTTCTGGCTTGGTCATGGGTGGTGACACATCTCGTCTTAACTTGTGGGGAAGAGACTGAACAAGAGAGGTTCGGGGCAGTCAGCATCGTGAGAAGTAGCTCATGTTGGGACGTCGAGGAGCGTGACTCCACGCCATTTTTGTGCGCGTCCCGCGCGTTAGTTTGGAGGCGACGAACATCTACAAGCCCTCGGTTGAACTGCAAAGCTGAGTATCGGCCGATTACCAAATCATTTTCTTTTCTTTTATTTCTCCCTGTGTGTGTAATTGAGTCCACAAAGAGGGTCCCTCACCTTAGCCTATTACTATTAGTTTTTACTTCAACATTTTAATTGTGCTTGCATTGATTTCCATTAAATTCATTATTTGTTGCATCTTTCTTTTGTGTGTCTCGTCTCGTTTCTTTGTTCTGTGGGTTTGGATTAACCCAGTGTTGGCTGTCCGATCAGGTAAGGGTTCTTTGTGCTTTCCCGCACGTGCGAAAAGATAATCCCGCCAAGTTCGAAATACGCCTCGGAGTTATAGCTTGTTTTTGCCATCCGTCACCCAGGGGTCTTAACCCCGGGAACACTACAATATATATATATATATGTATATATATATATATATATGTATATATATATATATATATATATATATATATATATATATATATATATATATATATATATATATATATATATATATATATATATGTATATATATGTATATATATATATATATATATATGTATAGATATATATATATATATATATATGTATAGATATATATGTATATATATATATATACAGTGGTACCTCGACTTACGAGTGCCCCAACTTACGAGTTTTTCGAGATACGAGCCGTCGCTCGGGCGGTTTGTTGCTTTGGGATACGAGCCGAGATCCGATGTACGAGCTTTCGCCACCCGGTCACGTGGTTATCTTGCCGTGCACGTACAGTATCTCCGGCGCAAAACGGCTCTCTCAGGGTCAAACTCGGTATCGTTTTGAGCGCACGGTTCAGACCTTCAAGAAAAAGTTTATTTTGTAAATATCGAGCCACGCGTTCAAAAGATATGACTGGTTTTGTTCGCCGGCACGTCGGTGCTCGAATCGGCTCGCGGTAAAATCCAACACGTCCGTTGTCGGGTCCGTCTGAACCAACCACGGGGCCTAGAAGGCTGGGACTGGTCTCAAAAGTTAGGTCTGGATCATATCTCGGAACGCTGGAAGCTGCACCTCTCTGTGATAATCTTGTGGACCATGACAAGAGATCGTGCGACACGTGGTTATCTTGCCGTGCACGTACAGTATCTCTGCCGTCAACTTGTTCAGAGTGCCGGCGATAGCTCGCCTTCTCTTTGTGGAAAACACGGTGAGATCCTTAACATCCAACAACTAATGGGACGCAAACGGGGCGCCCAGTTTAGCGTACACACATTGATGAATCACCCTGCCTGTAAGGTAAATTCAAGGTAAATACATACAGTACACTTAATAAAACCAGTTTATTTCTTTACATTCTCTTGTATTATGTACAGTATATACGAGGTCGTGCTTGTTTATACATTATTTGTTATTTATAAAGTACATTTTTGTTATTTAAAAGCACCTAACAAAAAAAATTGGTGTTTTTTTTTTGAGGCTGGAACGGATTAATAGCATTTCAATGCATTTGAATGGGAAAATTTGCTTTGACTTACGAGCGATTTGGCTTACGAGCTCCGTCATGGAACGGATTAAACTCGTAAGCCGAGGTACCACTGTATATATATATATATATATATATATATATATATATATATATATATATATATATATATATATATATATATACACACACACACACACACACACATACATACAGTCACATTAAAAAGTAAGTACACCCAATGTAAAGTTTTGACTTTTTCAACATATTTCAACATACAGCTATTTGATCTTCATTTCAACAATATTGATAGATAAAGGTGATATAATATAACAAATATCATGAAACACTTACATTTTGTAGTCCATTGTATAATTTAAATAAACATAAATGCAAATTTCGCATGTGGAAAAAGTAAGTACACCCTTGGCTCTAATAGGTAGTATTGCCCCCTTTGGCAGAAACAACCTCAAATAGGCGTTTCTTATAACTGTCTACTAGTCTCTGACATCGACTGGGATAAATTTTTGCCCACTCCTCCATGCAGAATTCTTTCAGCTGTGCGATGTTTGAGGGGTTTATTGCATGCACAGCTCGTTTCAAATCCCCCCACAACATCTCGATGGGATTTAGATCCGGGCTTTGACTTGGCCATTCCAGAACCCTCCATTTCTTTCTTTTCGGCCATTCCAGAACCCTCCATTTCTTTCTTTTCAGACATTCCTTGGTGGATTTACTGGTATGTTTTGGGTCATTGTCATGTTGCAAGGCCCACCTTCGGTTGAGCTTCAACTTCCGACAGATGGCCTCACATTATCCTCAAGCACCCTCTGGTACAATGAAGAATTCATAGTGGATTCTATGATGGTGAGCTACCCAGGCCCTGATGCAGCAAATCTGCCCCAAACCATAATATTTCCACCACCATGCTTTACAGTTGGTATCAGGTTCTTGTGGTCAAATGCTGTCTTTGGTTTTCGCCAAACATGTCTTCTGGTACTGTGGCCAAATCGCTCTACCTTTGACTCATCTGTCCAGAGCACATTGTTCCAGAAGTGCTGGTCTTTGCCAAGGTGTTCATTGGCAAACTTTAGTCTTGCCCTGATGTTCTTTCTGGACAGCAAAGGTTTCCTCCTGGCACACCTCCCATGTAGATCAAATTTGTGCAGCCTCTTTCTAATGGTACACTCGTGCACTTTGACATCAACAGTGGCAAGAGCTACCTGTAGGTCCCGTGATGACGTTCTGGGGTTCTTCGAGACTTCTTTCAGCATCTTGCGGTCTGCTCTCGGGCTGAATTTGCTGGGGCGGCCTGGCCTGGACAAGTTGGCAGTTGTTTGGAATCTTCTCCACTTGTAGATGATCTTCTGGCCAGTCAAATGATTGATTTCAAATTGTTTGGAGATCTTTTTAAATCCCTTCCCAGACTCGTAGGCATCTATAACCTTCTTTCTGAAGGCCTCAGAGAGCTCTTTGGATCTCGGCATGGTGACGCCGCACACTTCAACAAGAAAGAGCAAACTAAACGAAATGTCTCGGGTTTAAATAAGACAGGTTCCTCCACGATCCTCTCTAACGATGTTCGAATCATTTGCACCTGAGCTGGTGCACCTGATTCTAATTTTAGGAATTTGAAGTATGGATAAATGTCGGGGTGTACTTACTTTTTCCACATGCGAAATTTGCATTTATGTTTATTTAAATTATACAATGGACTACAAAATGTAAATGTTTCATGATATTTGTTACATTATATCACCTTTATCTCTCAATATTGTTGAAATGAAGATCAAATAGCTGTATGCTGAAATATGTTGAAAAAGTCAAAACTTTACATGGGGTGTACTTACCTTTTCACGTGACTGTAGCAATGACAGTGCACTGATGGGCCATCATTGAGGTAGGGTTATGGCTGGACAGAGCTTCCAATACCTTTTTCGGTGAGGAGGATGTGAATTCTGTTTGACAGGTGGACACAAGGGTGTAAGATGCGGACACAGTGGGGATGGATTGGGAATATGAAAGTTGGAGGCAAACACCAAGTTGTGACATTTTTTCTTAGCTTGAGGAGAGTTTGCAGTAATGCCAATTGATGTGAGAGCGAGTATGTCGTGGGAGCATACAGCAGAGATGGACATATCAAGGCACCACCATGTCTTGGAGGAAGGGGACTAGTTTGAGAGGTTACCGTTGAAGTTTGCAAGACAGTGTTTTCTGGCTCTTCTGAAAGTGGGGGCTTTGTGGAATGATCCAAGGTTGCCTTCAGTCGGACTTGTTTCCCAGGAAGAGAAGGTAAGTTGTTTGAAGGCCTCACGACGTTCTGTTGATTTAATCTATTATGTTTTAGGTTAGGCTGATAACCCTTTGAACCTTCTCTTTTCCATACATAAAAGTGCTTTTTTATATAACACAAGTGGTAGAAACCTAATCATGTGGAAACGGAGTGCCTCGTGTTCAGTGGAAATGGGAGTGCACATAATCCATTTAAAAGCCTCGGCAATGTTGATTAAATTGCATTGGATCGATCAGATTTTCAATAATGAAAAATACTTTGCTGCTTATGTTAGTGTAATACTGTAAGTGGGTTCATGTTATCAACCACTAGCGACGCACCCATGCTACACACCGGTGGGAGGCCACATTCAAACAGATAATGTGGAAACGGCAAATGCTAAACCATGAACCAATAAATTCCACATTCCTGTGCCACCTTCAGTCAAATGTCAGACATTGACAGCCGGTTCGTGAACGACTTGGGCAAAAGACGTACCCGTCTGAATGTTGCTATATCCAGTCAATGGAGAAACTGCAAATGGGGAATCCACAAATGTCACTGGTTGGGAAACCCTTACATCATTTCTTTTAAACTCAATATCTCTGTATTTTCATTCCAAACTGTGCCATTCCAATCACAAACTATAACGGCACTCGGTAGAGCGCATATCTCCACCAGGCTGAGCTGTTTATGTTTTGCATCCCACTGATAGGCCGGATCTGGATTCGGACCTGAACCAAAATCGAATCGGCTTGTTCTTGTCACCAAACCAACTCATCCACCAAGTTTAGTCACAACTCGTCCATAACATTTTAAAATATCATGTTATATATCGCTTTTCATCCGATCTCTCAATGGTGCAGAATCACTTAATAATTAACTCGTATCCGAATCCATATTCAGATCTTCACCAAAATTAAACCAATTATTCCTTGTCACACACACAACCTGTGCACCAAATTTCGTCCAAATCCGTCGACAACTTTTTGGGATATCCTGCTATTTATCGTTTTTGGCCCTATCTCCCAATGTTGAAGAATCACTTTAGAAATTCAAGTAGCCGGATCCGAATCCGGATCTTCACCAAAATCTAATCATTTCGTACTTGTCACATGCATTACGTTTCTGCCAAATTTTGTCTGAATCTGTCCGCAAGTTTTTGAGATATCTTGTTCACAGACAGACAAACAAGAAAAACAGAGACAGACAGGGGTGAAAACATAACCTATTAAATTAATTAAGTAATTATACATAAATTAATTAAAACATAACCACCTTCAGTGGCGGAAGTAATTAATACTATAGCATTGATATAACAAAATACAATGTTACAAACACTCGTGATGTGAACGAATATTGACTGATCTGACGTGAAACTAATACAAACGAATCTGCCGGCGTGAAAGGGCGGATATAAAACACCTAAAAATAACCACCTTTAGAGGCCATTTTTCCCTGCAAGCGGGGGTTGGCCTTTTTCGGGAACCGTGGTTGTTGTTGTTTTTTGGTCCCCTTTTTGAAGCAATGTTTTACGGCCGGATGCCCTTCCTGACGCCAACCCTTTTTGCCGCCTTTAGCGACAAGCAGGGAATTACCAGTGAACTGGTACTGAATTAGCCGACCTCGGAAGGATGACAGGCTGAGTCAACCCCCCTGGCGTTAATTCAGTGATCGACCGGGATTCGAACCCAGGATCCTAGGATCCTAAGCCGGCACCCTAACCGCGAGCCCAACACCAGGGTTCCCTGACAACCTTACAACCAGGGTGATTCTTACAAATCAAAAAATCATAATTATACTAGCGGTCACAGGTGAAAATCACGGGCATAAATAGTGTTTATGTTCATACAAACTAACTTGTTAAGAAGTGATTATTACCATAAATCCACATATTTAACTTGGTGAAGCATTTTAGGTCGAGTCCATAGTGTAAATTAACATCAAAGAGCGTTGTTAAATACAACATTTTGAGTACACCAGTGTGAGCCAAAGGGACCTTGAGCCAAAGGGACCTTGAGCCAAAGGGACCTTGAGCCAAAGGGACCTTGAACCAAAGGGACCTTGAGCCAAAGGGACCTTGAGCCAAAGGGACCTTGAGCCAAAGGGACCTTGAGCCAAAGGGACCTTGAGCCAAAGGTCTGTGGGTCAATTTGGATGGAAATATCTTTCCAGCTGGTTGCTCTGGAAAATGCAACGTACAGTTGGCCATGGGAGAAGACAGGAGAAGGGAGGTATATTCCAAGCTTTTTGAATGTCTGACCATGTGCTTTGTTGATCGTCATGCAGTATGCCAATCGAATTGGAAACTGGGTACGCCGCAAGGTGAACGGTAGGCTAACATCCGACGGTGCCAATTTACTTTGAGGGATTGCCCGCCGCATTGCCCGCCGCCTTCCCGCTTCCTTTCAAAATAATTGTGTCAGTTGGCACCGACATTCATTCTGGCGGATCTCCTGAACAGGGGCGCCGCCAGGCATTTTGGGCCCCATGAAATGATATCCCAATGGGTCCCTATGAAGCACGCGCGCACATTTTTTCCCCGACATTTTTGCCAGGAGGTTGAAACGATACTTATATTTCTGCATACAGTATGGAATTCACTGTTTGATGCAAGACTGATACCCACACAAGAAATGTGCTCATGGCCATCTTTTACAGTCTAAATGTAATTTTAATGGTAAGAATTACAACATACATTAACCTCTTCAATTAAAATAAATGAACATTATCATCTATAGAATGATATAACAAACAAAATAATAAAATCAGCAGCAGAGTATACGTACAAGTATACATACCAAGTGTGGTGATCCAATATCCACAGCCATGCCATTTAGTTATCACTGGTCCTCGCTCAGACTCACACACCAAGAGCCCAGCGCCGAGCCTTGTTGCGAGCAAAGTCACTGATCAAGGCTTTGAAGTCCAGCTTTCTAGCCGACTGACTTTCAATGGACAGCATGGCAAGAATGCAAAGCCTGGTTAATAATTTAATATTGAGAATTTTTACCTCATGTTCTAATAATTTTTAGGGCCCCTGTCAGTGCGCAGGGCCCTTGGAGTCATCCTAACTTCTCCCCTTTACAGCGCCCGTGCTCCTGAATATCGCTTTGTATTCAACTGCCGTATTGTCTCTTATAGTGTGGTTACTGGTAAGTATCCCCTTTACATTTCTCATCGCATTTATATTTGTATTAAAAGGCGTAGCATGCCTCTCGAGTCGCTGCGCGTCCGGCACACATCGGGACGTCTTCTTCTTCTCCTCGGTATCAAGTGCAGCGTCTCGCTGTGCGTAAAACAAAATGGCGTGGGTTATTCAAAACTTTTCACTGATTTTCAGATTTTATTCCACACTTATAGACATTTGGAGACAGAGGTATGCTTATATGGAAGGGTTAGTCATAACTACATAGTATCACGCATATCTTAGGGCGACAGGAGCAATAGCTGGAGAGAAGTTCCGATTACAAACTTCAGAAATAAGCGTTTTAATGATATAGATTGAGAATTTTATGAAACTTCCCAACCTCCTCCCCCCCACCCCTCTCCCCGTCCCACCATGGGATGGATAAAATAGGCGTCGTTAGGGTGGAAACTCAAAATCACAAGTGGATTGAGATATTAGCAAAGCAGCAAATGTTTCTGCCGATGCCAGAATGCGTTTACTTCCGGATCGGGAGCATTTTCGTACGGGTGGGAATTCTAAATCAAAATTGTATTGAGGAATTTATGAAACCTCCCACCTACCTTACGGCAGCCGCTGGGACTCCGAAACGTTCCAGAGAAGGTTTCACGGGGCTAGCCACAAAACTGAGGTATTAGTTTCGGGACGGATGGACGGAGAGACAATCCTGTTTTATAATATATGTAACCAACATGTCTAAATTAGTGTGTAAGAGATTGGAGAAAACATAAATCAATCGATTTCGTCACTTGATTATTGTAAAATATTTGATAACAGATCCAGAATTGTCATGAGTTTTGAATTGCCTAGGCCATAATGTGTAGATCTGAGTATTTTGAAGACATTTTTTTCAATAGAATGTTTCCAAGTACGGTATGTTAAAATGGTGTGGAATGATCGTTAGAACATGTCTAACCCCCACTAACTCGAAATATACGAAGTGAGAAGTGATCGTTAGCCCCAACTCTCAGTGCTATGATGCAGGTGCTGGGTTCAGATATGGGGAAGTATAACATGCGGCAAACTTAGCGTTGATTCCGCAACTTGTGTAATTGTGTAAGTGAATACGTAATGTTTGTGTGTTCGATGCTCGCAGCCATTGGTGCTGGCGTTGTGTTCACTCTTTTCTGGGCTGGACATGCAGTCTCTCTGGGTGGGGACACACTGACCAAAAAGCTCTCCGAGCAGTCTCCGAGCAGTCTTTATCTGATACCATGGTGCACAGGTTGTCTGGTTGTGTGTGCAGAGGAGTTTATATTGCACTGTGATTCTGTGAATGTTCTTCAGGGACTCCGTCAAGGCACGCTTCGAGGTCCAATGTATCTTAATTGACACCCACAGTCATCTTCAGTCTAATATCCCAATCACGTTGTTTCTATTCTGATGAAGAGCAATGATGATATTGGAATATTTTACTAACATTTTCCTTTTTTCAAACAGATGGGTCTGCATTGGATATATCTGAAGTTATTACCGATTTTATTTGCGAGTTTGAACACGAAAGGGAATCCAGAGTGGTAAGATGCGGTCAAAGTGGAGATAGATTGGGAATATGAAATTTGGAGGCAAACACCAAGTTGAGACATTCTGCGTTAGGTTGAGCTTTAATGTGAGGGTGAAGATGTAGAGAGATCATACACCTGAGATGGACATATCAACTCAGCCAGCACGCACAGCTGGGGCCCATATGAGTCCTATGTGGGCTAATTTGTGGGTCCCATGTGTGCCCCCACACGTAGGCCCCAGCTGGATTTGTCCATAGGCTCCACCCGGGTTCCAGCTGGGTTGTCACCGTGGGCAGGGCATGGGCTTTTTGTGGGCTAGCCCATGTGGGCAGGGCATGGCATTTGCATGGGTTATACATGGATTTTTCCTGGGCCTCATGTGAATGTAAATGGGTTGTAAATCAATCCTGCATTAGCTACAACATCACATCTGCTTTACTGTCAGTAGAAATATCGAATGGAGTGTATTTTAGAGAGGCTTTTGCTTGAAGTTATCTTAAAGCTTGAAGGACTTCCGTTTCCGGTCTTGCTGGCGAGGGTTCGTTTTTTCGCAGCTCCACACGCTCTCCATCGAAATCGAAGTTAAGTAATTGTTCCCATTTTGTATTTTCGTTAAAACTGTATTTATTTTATGGTGTATGTACGTATATTGTCCCGACAAAGATTTTCGGTGCAAATCTTTCATACCTGTATTGAAAATCGTGTTAATTCGTGTCGTCTTGAGGCCTTGTACAGTGTACACTGTACAACCTTGAGGTTTTGTTTTTCTCTCAGCGGTCTGTCGTTTGTGATCCAATAACTTTCGTTCTCTGTTTTCGCAGTCTTTCCACCCCAAAGCCTACTTCCTTATGTAAATCTCAACTCAAAAAAAAAAAAAAAAAAGACATTACCTTCTCTGTGCTCATTCGTTTATTCATTCTTATTCGTTCGTTCGTTCTTCGACCACGTGTTTCTCCCCCATTTCCCCAGATAGATTGTCAAATTTCAACTCGTTATTTTATCGTCCATGCGATATTGTTTGATTATAGTTAGTTTTGGTTTGAATTTCCTGTAACTTGTAATTAATTAATCGTGTTCTGCTCCTTGTGTGTGGCCTTGTAGTTGTACCCCCGTCGGTGTTTTGTTAACTTAAGCGTGTTTTGCTTGGCTATTGGTTTTTTCCCTTCTACCCCGAACATAATACTCTGTCTAACGTTCTAAATCCCCACCCCCCCCCCCCACCCCCCCAAAAAAACCAAAAAAAACAAAAACATTTATTTTCTTTTTTCCACGTGTACTGTTGTCTCATCCTGTATTTTCTGTCCAGGTGTGCTGTTCGCCCCGCCCCCATTATCTCCTTGCCATCCACCGTTTGCCCTGTTCACGTGACTCGTGGTGGTCCATCTCGGCTCTCCCCCGTTGGTATTTTTGTGCATATAAGATTGTGCACAGTTCTGTTTAAATATTATTTAAATATGTTTAACCTTTCCCCTTCTGTGTTTTATTCAGTGGTATATTACAACACGCTGTTTTTCTTCCTATTTAAAAGGCTTTTCTCAATTTCCTCTCCAACTCATTCCACTTCAAAAAAAAGAAATTCAATATCTTATACGTCTCCCTCACTACATGGTCTAAATTCACATTCATTCCATCCCTCCTCCATCGTTCTGAATCGGATTGCTAACTTGAAAATCACAACAAACCCAATTTGTTATCAATGTTCGTCTTTCATTAATCATCCACTTTCTAAACTCCCCTCTTGCCCCTCCCATCCAAATCCCCCCCCCTTGCACCTACACTCCTAAACTACCCCCTTGCCCCTCCACTCCTGAACTCCCCCTTTGCCCCTCCCCTCCTAATCCCCCCCCTTGCCCCTGCACTCCCCCCTTGCCCTTCCCCTCCTAAACTCCCCCCTTGCCCCTCCCCTCCAATCTTCTGCCCCTCCCCTCCAATCCGCCCCTCCCCTCCAATCCTTCACCATCAAACCTTTCATCCTCCTCATCCTTCCCTTTCTTGGAACTCTTCTGCAACATCTGACACACTATCAACTGCTCTCCCTACCTCCCCCTCTCATCCTTCATCTTACCCTACTCCTCCCCTCCCGTCCTGTACCCGATGCTCCCCCTCTCTCTTCATTAACGGTATGGACCTCAAACATCCGGGGCCTTCGCTCAAACCTGACTGATCTCTCCATACAGGTTGCTTCTGACAATCCAGACTTGATCTGCTTAACAGAGACTTTCCTCCTTCAAGATGTCTCTGATTCCTTAATATCTCTTCCTGGTTACTCCCTCCTCCGGTATGATAGACCTGAGCCTCGGCCTGGTGGTGGGGTGGCTATCTTTGTCAAAAACTCTCTTCCTCACTCTCCTTGCACTGCCCTCTTTCCTCCTCACCCGCAGGAGTACCTCTGGTTACGGCTTCCTCTCCGCTCCCACCTTTTGTTCATATGTGTTCTGTACCGTCCCCCAAACAGTGATGACTCCATCTACATTTCACTGTCTGACAACATGGACCAACTTCTATCCACTCATCCCAACTCTCTCTTCCTCATATGTGGTGACTTCAACTGTCATCATGCCACCTGGTTGGGTGTGGGTTCCTCTCTCACCAGTCATGGCACCTCAGCAAAGGACTTCTGTGACTCACTGGGATTGACACAATCTGTCAATTTCCCGACCCGGATCTCAGCCAATGGAGTATCTTCTCTTCTAGACCTGGTTATGACTAACTTCCCTGCTAATGTCTGCTGCTCTTCTTCTGCTCCAATCGGTTCTTCTGATCATGTGCTTGTCAAAGTGGACATCTCTCTGGCCATTCTCAGAGAGCCTCCTCAGCGTCGACGAGTCTGGCATTTCACTCAGGCCAACTGGGACGGTCTTCAAGCAGCCATCAATCGTCTGGATTGGTCTCCCATCTCCACTGCCTCTGACATCAATTCTTCCTGGGAATTCTTCCAAAGCAAACTGATCTCTCTCATGCACAGATTTATCCCATCTCGCCTTCAATTGTCTTACCCTTCCTCCCGTCCATGGTACACTGAATCTTGTGGTGAGGCAGTTGCCCTGAAACAACTTGCCTTTGCCTCTTGGAAGGCTAATCCAACTGAAGGCAATCTCAGTTCCTTCCACCAAGCTCGGAACAAGTGTGTGTCTACCCTCAGGAGTGCCAGGAAGCACTATCTCTCCTCACTCAAGAATGAACTCTCAAACCTGTCTCCTTCCTCCAAATCCTGGTGGCATCTGGTCAAATCCGTTTATGGTGTTTGTTCCCCCTCCATCCCCTCCCTTACCTCAAATGGCCACACAGCTGACATCGCACGTGACAAAGCCGAATGCCTCAACTCTGTGTTCGCCTCAAAATCCTTAGTCCCAAACCCATCTCTCTCTGTTCCCACCTTTCCCAGTCGAACCCAACTGCTCCTGGACTCTGTGTCCTTCTCTCCTGACAAGGTGGAGGAGTTTTTGTCAAACCTCGACTCTGATTCTGCAACTGGACCAGACGGCATCAGCCCACTGGTCCTAAAAGCCTGCTCTGCCGCTCTATCTCACCCTCTCTCTGTTCTTTTCACCCTATCTTTTGCTCAAGGTCATCTGCCAGCATCCTGGAAATCAGCTAACATTACCGCTTTACACAAAAAAGGTGCAAAAACAGATCCTTGCAACTACAGACCAATCAGCCTGCTCCCAATTATCAGCAAAGTCATGGAATCCATCATTGCTTCGGATATGAAATCTTTCCTCTTCTCCAATGGCTTGATCTCTGATCATCATTTTGGTTTCAGACCAGGTCACTCTACTCTGGACATGCTGATTCTGCTGTCTCAACAATGGATGGAGGTCCTCAATGCCAAACAGGAAATCAGAGCTGTCTCCCTTGACATATCATGGGCCTTTGATACGGTCTGGCACCCAGCTCTGCTCACCAAACTCTCCTCCTATGGTATCCATGGAAATCTCCATGCATGGCTTGCGGACTTCCTCTCTGGTCGTAGTCAACGTGTGGCCCTGAATGGATTTCTCTCATCTCCCCTTCCTGTTCAGGCTGGAGTTCCCCAAGGAAGTGTGCTGGGCCCTGTGCTTTTTCTGGTCTTTATCAATGATCTCTCCGACTCTCTGGAAAATCCTCTCTATCTCTTTGCTGATGATTCCACTCTCTGCCGCTCCATTCCTCTTCCCTCAGATCGGCAGTCTGCAGCCTCCTCACTCTCTGAAGACCTGGACAAAATCACAGACTGGTCAAACAAGTGGAACATGTCTTTCAATCCTGACAAATCTCACTCTCTTACTATGTCTCTCCGAAAAGATCGACTGGACAACCCTCCCATCTACTTTCTCAACAATCCTCTCCAAGAAGTTCTGTCGCTCAAGCTTTTGGGTCTCACTATCTGCCATGATCTTTCTTGGGAAAACCACATTTCCAAGCTGGCCTCCAAAGCCAGTCGCCGACTGGGCATCCTCCGTCGCGCGAAGTCCTTCCTCGGCACACCTGAGCTCCTCACCACATACAAGGCTTTCATCCGCAGCTCAATGGAATACTGTTCTCCCCTATGGGCTGGTGCTCCTGCCTCACACCTGGCTCGGCTTCACGCTGTTGAATCCAAAGCTTTCAAAATCATTGGAATCTCCCGCGATGAAGCTATCTCTGAGGGCCTTTCACTCACTCACCGCAGGCAGGTAGGTGGTCTTTCTGTCTTCTACCGACTCCTCTCCGGCCTTGCTCCCCCAGCTCTCTCTGTGCTCTGTCCACCAAATATTCCTACAGGTCGCACAAGATCTGCCAGCAACCCTCTGATGGTTAAACTGCCGAAATCTCGGCTCTCTGCTCACCTTCACTGTTTCATTCCTCTTTTCTCCCGCCTGTGGAACAAACTCCCCCACTCCCTTCAATCCCTCTCCTCCCTCCAGGTCTTTAAAACAGCTGTTCACCACCATCTCTTATCTTCCTCCATCCATAACCTTGATCTTTTCTACCCCCACTAATTCACCCCAGATCCACCTTGTTTGAAATTCCAACTTCTTTCCTGGAAATCCTGGTTGTCCATATGTTTATACCTCTCCCACCCCCCCCCCCCCCTTCACATGCCTCCCCCCCAAAGCCCTCTCCCTCCCACAGATCTCTCGATGTCTCCATGTCTCTCGGTCCCTGCTCTCAAATGTTGTGTTTGTGTCCTTCCCCCTCTCTCCCCATCTTGTCTATCGCTCCCGATGTTATTTGTTTTATGTGTCTGTTTGTCTTTCTGTGTGATTAATGTTCGCTCTTTTACGAGCCTCGATCTTGTATACAAAAAAAAAAAAAAAAAAAAAAAAAAGAACATCCTAACTTGGATCTGTCAAAATAAGCTAATAATGGAAAATACTTTAATTCAATGGTGTTCCTGTGGTATTTGAAATGTCTTGGAACATCTTGCTGTGGAATTCCTGCTTCCAGAATACCAAGGGTGTGAAACTCTGAAAGTTTGATGAAGATAAGATCCGTTCACCAATCCCCGATAGAAATGGCGGCACACACACACGCACACACACCTTTACACATATTTACACACACAGATATATAGACACACACACACACATATATATATATATATATATATATAGACACACACACACACAGACACAAACACACGCACACACACATATATACACACACATGTATACACACACATGTATACACACACACACACACACCCACACAGACACACACACAGACACACACCAACACACACACAGACAAATATCTTTCTTATGGTATGTATAGATTTACTAAAAATTAAAAAAAATCCAACTTTCAACCCTCTACATTGAACCATCATCCGAAGTACCATAAAATTGATGATTCAGGTATTATCGATCTACATCAGGGTCTACAACATGGCCACTGATTGGAAACTACAATGTTTCTTCAAACGGAATGATTCACTTCAGCCAACAGCAAACTCACGTTAAAAAACTGTTGTTGAACTGGTCTCGATAACACGTTCGCTGCTGCAGCTGCCATTTATTTTTTTTAAACATCTGAAACTAACATTGGCTTGGCCCACCTGGGACCCACATAGGGCCCACATAGGGCCCAGTTCAAAACCCACTCAAAGTCCAGTTCAGCCCACCTTACCAGCGAAAACCCATGTAGGCCCCAGCCAGCTTTGTAAGGTGGAATATGACGTCAATGAGTGTCGTTCTCGTTGTAGAATTACATCAGCAGCCCAGATGAGACCCATGTGGGACCCAATTAAAAATAAAACCCACCCAGAACCCCAGCCCACCTTAGCCCATCAAAACCACCTATTTACCAGCTGGGTCCCAGCTGTACGTGCTGGCTGGGAAGGCACCATCATGGCTTGGAGGAAGGGGACTAGTTTGAGAGGTCACCCCTGCAATTTGCAAAATGGTGTTTTCTGGCTCTCCTGAGAGTAGACGGGCTCTTGTTCCGGGCTTTGTGGAATTACCTGAGGTTGCCTGAAGGTGTTTCCATGTCTCAGGATGGACAGAGGCTTATTGTGAGCCTAATGGAGTGAACTACAGTTAGCCTTCGTCTAGTTAACTTCACAGTTACACTAGGTAACTAGCCTTAGTTGTGTTAATTTGACATGCCGCTTGACCTAGACCATCTCACCCTACGATTCAATGTTCCAGGGCCTACAAGATTGATAGGATAGCCACAGATGGGATGTCATAAAACGGTGCAGGAGAGAAAGCATCATGTTTGTGAAAGTATTCCCACACAGAATGAATATCACATAATGTTGAGATGGCAGACATATTGTTATTCCACTGTCGTGTTACTCGTACATAGTGTGGGGTTGGGGCCTCTTCGAGTACAAAGATTGGCCTGGCAAGTCTTTCATAAACCAGCTGGCTAAGCCTGATGTTTGAATAGAGCTGATTCGGGATGGAATTTCTGGAATTGAGCCAGGTTGCAGCAGTAACTTGCTCACTCTTCATTGAAAGACAACATGGGATCTTTAAGTCCACAACTAATGGTAGCAGATGTGTGTTGTTGGCTGAATGCCCATTTGAGGGCAATGCGGATGTGATTGAATGCCCCCCCCCCCCCCCCCGATGAAAAACGATCTAAAGTTCCTTCATTTCACACATGCAAACCACAACCACACAACACAACCACCACTGCCTCTTCACCCGTGACAGGTATACCCTCACCCGCATTTATAAAGTACCCTAGCTATCTCCACAAAATTGAACAGCATAGCATCTTACCTTTTAAAGATGAAAACAAAGATGATACCAAATCACAAGATTTAAATTGTGGTGACGAAATACACTCGGAACCCGTTAATATGCGATCCATGGGAGCCAGGAAAATCGACCGTGTGCGAAGTGAGACCGTGTATTACCCGTCTTCCAGCGCGAGCGTGGTCGCCGCCATCTTGGATTGTGTCGGATGACGACGAGTGAAACTCGGTCAATTTTTTAAAAGATACTTTTTCGTAATAAAACAACACATGTGTAATAATACTTATACAATTTTCATTATACAAAACAATATACAAAAAACCTAGAAATCAAGAAATATTGTTCGAAATACAAAATCCATTTGCATGGGTTAGTGAGGAAAACGCGTTGCCTTGCTGCAGACGCGGATACGTCACGTCGATGGAGTCATCACTGGTGATGGTGTTTGTACAATGTTTATAGCCGGCAAAGCCGGCGTTGTGAATGAACGCGTACGTATTATGTTGAAAAGCCAGATTTTGCTGGATCCCTTGAGAATTTCGAAGCTTTGACGCACCAAATCGCTCCATGGAGGCCGCCATCTTGCGGATGCGGAAGTATGCATGAACAATTGTGAAAAAGTTCAATAGGAGTTTGTTTCACCCGTCTTTGTTTGATTCACCATCTTATGCACCTCTAATTTGTAATTAAAGTACTTTAAGACCAACCTCGGCCCGCACGGGCCTTGTTATCTTCAACGAAAATCGTCACCAAAAACCAGAACCAATGAGATTCGAGCATTTGAAAAAATATTTCAAAAACCAAATCGCTCCATGGAGGCCGCCATCTTGCGGATGTGGAAGTATGCATAAAAAAATTGCGAAAAAGTTCAATAGGAGTTTGTTTCACCCGTCTTTGTTTGATTCACAATTCTATGCACCTCTAATTTGTAATTAAAATACTTTAAGATCAACCTCGTTCCCCAGGCCCTGGTTATCTTCAACGAAAATCGTCACCAATTACCAGGAACCAATGAGATTCCAGCATTTGAAAAAATATTTCAAAAAAGCTTTTTACCACATTTCGGACGCTGAAAACGGCATCAAATATTCTAAAATTGACGAAGAATTATTTTTTAGAAATCTCGCGACCATAGGGGATAGTTTTTCACGGCCGGAAATATCCGAAGTTGAGACAGAATTCACCGAATTAATCAAGAAGGAAATTTTATAAATTTTAATCTCATCCAGAATGCAAATGGTGTCATTTTTAACTCGGTACGGTACCGACTACACCTACCTACTACCAACTACCTAACCTACGGATGCCATAGTGATGGGTAAAATAGTGGCAAGAGGCTTTGGCCTCGCCGGCTCATTGCGGATTTGCAGTCGGGTACTAGTACATATTTATACAATAGTGTGACGTTGGGTGTGCTGGTGTTTATACAATGTTTATACATATTTATACAATGCTCATTGCGGCTTTGCAGTAGGGTCATATTAATAACATGTGAAATGTTAAGTAAACCAGAGGTGTTATGATCGTTATGTTGGTGTTATGAGAGCCAACTTTTACGCGCGTGATTTTAAAAAAATCAAGATGGCGGCTGCCGTGCACAATGTACTACATGCTCGATTCTTGTCATTTTTTTATTTTTTCCTACTAATTTATCAAAATTTTTGGGTACCAAGGGTCGACCGTGTGCGATCCGAAATTGCATATTAATGGATCGCATACGAGTACTCTACTGAAAGCCGCAATGAGCCGGCGAAGCCAAAGCCTCTTGCCACTATTTTACCCATCACTCTGGCATCAGTAGGTTAGGTAGTTGGTAGTTGGTAGGTGTAGTAGGTACCGTACCTAGTTCAAAATGACACCATTTGCATTCTGGATGAGATTAAAATTTAGTAAATTTTCTTCTTGATTAATTCGGTGAATTCCGTCTCAATTTCGGATATTTCCGGCCGTGAAAACCTATCCCCTGCGGCCGCGAGATTTCTAAAAAATAATTCTTCGTCAATTTTAGAATATTTGACGCCGTTTTCACCCTCCGAAACGCGGTAATAAGCTTTTTTGAAATATTTTTTCAAATGCTCGAATCTCATTGGTTCCGGTGTTTGGTGACGATTTTCGTTGAAGACAACCAGGGCCCGGGAACGAGGTTGGTCTTAAAGTATTTTAATTACAAATTAGAGGTGTATAAGATTGTGAATCAAACAAAGACGGGTGAAACAAACTCCTATTGAACTTTTTCGCAATTTTTTTATGCATACTTCTGCATCCGGAAGATGGCGGCCTCCATTGCATGATTTGGTTTTTGAAATATTTTTTCAAATGCTCGAATCTCATTGGTTCCGGTGTTTGGTGACGATTTTCGTTGAAGATAACCAGGCCCGTGTGGGCCGAGGTTGGTCTTAAAGTATTTTAATTACAAATTGGAGGTGCATAAGATTGTGAATCAAACAAAGACAGGTGAAACAAACTCCTATTGAACTTTTTCACAATTTGTTATGCATACGTCCGCATCCGCAAGATGGCGGCCTCCATTGAGCGATTTGGTGCGTCAAAGCTTCGAAATTCTCAAGGGATCCAGCAAAATCTGGCTTTTCAACATAATACGTACGTCGTACACGTTCATTCACAACACCGGGTTCGCCGGCTATTAACGGGTTCCGTGTATATATGAGCGAGAAGATGAAGATTTTCTGTGTCGATACAAAAACGTACCTATATACAAGTGGTTTCCACACTGAAGCGACTTATACGATCCATGTGTGTATTTTATTTCGAAGGTGGAAAAGTACCAATTGTACCAAACAATTTAAATATGATTATATAAACTGTGTACGTATGTATGTATGTATGTATGTATGTGTATGCATATTCTTGCCCCAAAATCTGCCTTGGCAGCACCCTGTGATGTAGTAGCCTGGGTTAGATTCTCTGCTTATGGAAACATTCACAACCAATGCCTTGGACACCGTGATGGTCTCCAGAGAAGTATGGCAATGGTAATCCCTGAAACTATATCCTCTCTATGTGATATGTCCATCATGGTCTTGTTCTGAAGCACCAGTTGCCAAACCATTTTCACATCTTATTTACTGCTGTCATGAATCCTTCATTTCCTTGTTTGCATTTTCATCATATGTACATATGCTTTATCACCAGCATTTTCTTACCTTAAAGAAACGAACGACTTAAATGTACCTCAAAATTGGAATAACTTGAAAAATATCAGGATGTTATGCCAATACATTTTTTTAAAATTTGCCTGTTAAAAATAAAAACGAAAATAGCAATAATAAAATAAAATAACAAACATCACCATGTGCAAACCTCAGGAGGATAAACATATTTAAGTGTACTCTCTCTCTCTCTCTCCCTCGGATTACATAAATATATTCACCCTCAACTGTAAATGAAATATGATCAAATGGTTGGGCATTTTGATGGTACCGGTATTCACATAATCTGTGTGTCACATAAACAAGACCCTAGAAAGTTCTCATCAAACACAACCCAGTAAATAAGTCCCCAGGGTGACAGTTGGCAAGCTTTTCAAACATAAACCACACAATCAATCTCTCAGAGCACTTCAGCAGAATGGAATAAACAATCATTTCCTTCCTCGTGTGATGTGATCAGAACACGCAACTGTTATAACTTCACATGGTTTTGAAACATAGCAGAGGAACAGTGGGAGATATATATATACAGACTTGGCATTTAATATGGAATATTTTTTTTGTGGGGGTGAACTTACTTTCCAAGATGTCTTAGAACCAAAAGATCATTGGAATTATGTTGAAATTATTCTAGCTTTTGTTAATGTGACCTTTAAAAGAAACAAAAACCACATTTGACATTTTGAAACAAATAAATTGATCCTTGAAAGTGATGTAAACTGATATCGAACTCAATTCACGGACAGTACTGTGTTAAACTTCTGTACGTTTTCCAGAAGTATCTCTTTATTTTGCACATTAGCCAAAAAAAATTTCAACAAAAACAAAAGTTAAATTATGACTGGGATGACGGACAGTAAAATTACAGTTCAGTACTTCGTGTAACCCCCACGGGCATTCAGGAGAGCACGTACACGTTGAGGCATGCTGTTCACGAGATTTGCCAAGGTTTGGACAGGAATCGCTTGCCATGCAGTGACAATAGCCTGGTGCAATTCAAGCACAGAGGTCGGCTGCTGGTCCAAGTGGTCGATTTGACGTGTTAATTCTGCCCACAAGTTCTCCATCGGATTCATATCCGGGGACATGGCAGGCCACTCCATATGCTCTACACCACGGTCAGCAAGAAAGTGTTGGATCATGCGAGCACGATGAGGCCGTGCATTGTCATCTTGGAAGACAAAGTTTCCTCGAAAGGCTGCACGAGCAAATGGAAGCAATGTTTCTTCCAGAATGACCCTGTACTTGAACTGGTTCAGGTTTCCATTCAGAACAACCAGGTCAGTTTTGCCCCATGCATGAAAAGCAGCCCAAACGGTCACCCCACCACCTCCAGCTTGGACTTTTGGCACTATACAATCTTCGTTGTGGGCTTCATGCACTTGTCTGCACACTCGGACACGGCCATCTTGACGATACACCAGAAATCTAGACTCGTCACTGAAGGTCACGTGATTCCAGTTTCCTGGCTGCCATTGACGGTGCTCTCTGGCCCACTGCAATCGGCGCTGGCTGTGTTGTCTGGTCAGGCGTGGCTTTCTCAGGGGACGCCTGGCATGATAGCCTGCTTGAACCAGTCGTTGGTTGACTAGCCTTCTGGATACAGGCACATTTGTCAGTTGCTGCCACTCTGCCCTAAGCCCATTAGCTGACTTGGTACGGCCATTGCAGACTAACCGGTGCAGCTGGCGATCATCTCTCCTTGTGGTTCTGCGTGGACGTCCTGGCCTCTGTATTGGAGTAGGGACACCCCTCTGAGCATTTCGTTTCAGGATCTTTGACACCTGACCTTGAGTGATGCCATAATGCTGAGCAATAGCACGCTGTTTCATGCCAGAATTTCGTAAAGCCACCACTCCATGACAAACAGCATTGTCAAGTTGACAGACCATCTCCAGAGGAAGCGGCCATAACTTTTGTAGACGTGCAGCAGTTGTTTTCCACGAATACAGAATGCAACAACCCTTATATACCCGATTGTGAAGCCAATCGTCAAATGTACCTGTCCTTACATTTTGTCATGCCACCTGTGATATAATCCTGTTATTGACTTCTTGCTGCGAAAGACAATCAGTGACATGGTTCTTTCAACAAAGACATCACCGAAGCGTAAAATAAACTCACCAGATTGATATACTGAGTTCAGAAAGTAAACCCAAGTCAAGAAAGAAAAAATATTCCATATTAAAGGCCAAGTCTGTATATATATATATATATATATATATATATATATATATATATATATATATATATATATATATATATATATATATATATATATATATATATATATATATATATATATATATATATAATATATATATATATATATATATCTGTGCAGTGTGTGTTGTGTTGTCCTGTGTTGTCACTGAACTACTCCCTCAAACTTTTGTGAAATCGTACCAAACCTCTGGTTTGCACCTATCTCTCCCGTCGGTATGTCCTAAGGGTATTTTTTTTAGAAACATTTTCAATTTGTTGTTTTTTTCGGGGGAATTTTTTTTTACTTAAGTTTTCAACTTCAATTGTGTATAAAACGTAATATCACGTATATTACAAATACATTTGTGCATTATGATTGTTTGAATTATGATTGGTGTAAACCATGACAAAACAGCAACTCTGGTACAGTCATTTATCTATACTAGGGCATGCCCGTACGTGGGTGCAATGCCCGTACGTGGGTACGTGGGTACGTGGGTGCGAGTACGGTGACAATCCCCCCCCCCTCTATTTACATGAAATGGTTTGGTCCATGAAATGTTTTGGTCCATTCGCAACGCCAAAGCGAACGGCGAACGGCTTGCGAGTACAGTGACAATCCCCCCCCCTCTATTTACATGAAATGGTTTGGTCCATTCGCAACGACCACAGAACCCCCCCCCTCTATTTACATGAAATGGTTTGGTCCATTCGCAACGCCAAAGCGAACGGCGAACGGCTAAATCGCCATAGCTCGGTAACTACTTGTCCGATTAATTTCAAACCTTGAAAAGGCACATCCTCGGCTCCCCAGCAATATACCTGGCAAGTTTCAAGTATATCGGACCGGTAGTTGTCGAGAAACAGCGGTCACAGACAAACATACACACATACACACATACACACATACACACAGAGATTAATGGAATTATAGATAGATATCTACACATCTGGGCAGTGTCTGTGTTGTCACTTAACGACTCCCTCAAACTTTTGTTTCCGTGGTTGTGAAGTGTTTTTAATAACATTGTGGTGGTTTTGAATCACGTGGTGGTGAGGTATTTTGAATTATGTGGTGGTGAGGTGTTTTTAAATCACATGGTGGTGAGGTGTTTTGAATCAGTTGGTGATGAGGTATTTATAATTACGTGGTGGTGAGGTGTTTTGAATTAGATGGTGATGAGGTATTTATAATTACGTGGTGGTGAGGTGTTTTGAATCAGTTGGTGATGAGGTATTTATAATTACGTGGTGGTGAGGTGTTTTGAATTAGTTGGTGATGAGGTATTTATAATTACGTGGTGGTGAGGTGTTTTGAATTAGTTGGTGATGAGGTATTTATAATTACGTGATGGTGAGGTGTTTTGAATTAGTTGGTGATGATGTGTTTTGAATTACTTGGTGGTGAGGTTTTTAAAATTATGTGGTGGTGAGGTGTTTTGAATTACATGGTGGTAAGGTCTTTTGAATTAAGTGGTGGTGAGGTGTTTTAAATTATGTGGTGGTGAGGTGTTTTGAATTACATGGTGGTAAGGTCTTTTGAATTAAGTGGTGGTGAGGTGTTTTAAATTATGTGGTGGTGAGGTGTTTTCAATTACGTGGTGGTATGGTGTTTTGAATTACATGGGGGTGAGGTGTTTTAAATTACTTGGGGGTGAGGTGTTTTATATTTCTTGGTGGTGATGTGTTTTAAATTAGGTGGGGTGAGGTGTTTTAATTTACGTGGGGGTGAGGTGTTTTGAATTACGTGGTGGTGAGGTGTAATAGTCCCAAAGTTCCGGTCTGCACCTACCCCTCCCGTATGTATGTGCTGAGAGGTTCTTTTTTGAATTTTATATATTTTTTCAACCTAAATCTTCAACCTAAATTGCTTATAAAATTGTAACATCACAAACACTACAAATAAATTTGTGCAAAATAATTGTTTGTATTATGATTGCTGTAAATCATGACAACACAGCATCTCAGGTACAGTCATTATCCTCAGCTAAAATAAGCCCGTTCCTCAGTAACAACGCGAGCCAAGCTAGTATATATATATATATATATATATATATATATATATATATATATATATATATATATATATATATATATATATACATATATATATATAATTATATATATGTGTATATATGTATATATGTGTGTGTGTGTGTATGTATATATATATTGTTACGGACACGACTTAGATGTTGCTTGACCGAGCGGAATGGCCGCCGTGTTCGCACAGTTTACCCGATTACACTCGAACGTTGGCCGAATCGCGCTACGCTAAATCAATGAAGGAAAGGACACAACGGCTGGGATAAATGCAACGACACAAGGGGTACAGTTCTCAAGACCTCCGGAGGAGGATATAATTGGTGATGCAGAAACGGGTAGATTACACGGTAAGAGGTAAAGCACAGAAAAGATGGGCACTTAGACACAGTCTTATCTATCCCTGACAGACCACAGACAAACAGGACAAGACTGACTTACACGGGGATTGATGGCAGGGAAGGACAGGCAGTCGATAGCACAAGGTGCACCTTGGCTCAGGGACAGGATAAAGCACGGTCCAAAAGATGCGGGGAGGTATTCAGCGCTTGGAGGTGGCGTCTTCTCTCTCCAAGCTGAGGGCGCATCTGACGTCACCTCCCTCTTCCTGCGCATGCTCAGCGGGGAGTGACACGCCCTCGGCTTGTTGGCTCCGCCCCAGATGGGATCGGTCCGCCGCTTCTATTGGGTGCGGGGGTTACCGGGCTCCGCCCTTGACGAGGAGCTGACAGCGAGCCCCTACTTGGTAACCCCGTCGAGCACATGTTCGATGGCGGCTCGTTGGAAAGGCTTGGTGCCCTCCCAACACCCCCTACCAACCAAGCCGGAGTGAGGACGCCCACTCCCCGCACCGCCGCCGCTGTTGTTGTTGTTGTTGTTGTTGTTGTTGTTGTTGCTGAACCGTGAGGAAGAGCTGCGGGGAGGTATTGGGAGGTCCTAAACTTCCTAACGGTGCCATACAATCACATTCTGGTGCAACGAAGAGTCAGAATTAATGGAAACGAATCCTTAACTGACATAGACTAAGAATAACTAGCAAAATGTCCTATAGTTGCCTACGTGAGATGCGGTGGACCTGGATGCGACATTTAATGGGGGAAATAGGGGGAGGTCGAGTCTACAGAGTGTTGTTTACAGAAAATGGGACTAGGGAATGGGGGATTGGGGATAGTTGGGAAGTATTGAGGAAATAGGGGAATATTTACAAGCGGATATGGATGGATGCCAATCCCATATCCGCAACATTGCACCCTTCTCTACCTCGGGGCGGCGCGACCCGATAAATTTTTACCTACGTTAGTGTGGCACTCAGATGTAGTTCCCTCTACTATTAACTCAACCCTGAGTGCGACAGTTTTACAGATGTTCACAAATGAGTAAATATGTCCCCCTGCGACGTTGCACCCTTCTCCTACCAGAAACACACCCACAGGATAACCGAATCGTGGAAAGAATCCTCAAACTAAACATACAGCCGGTAGGGAGCATCATTTATACAAGACTACACTGATATTTACACTACGATCCAGGACCTGTTCTTTGAGGAACACATGCAGATGTTATGCATAGAGAGAGAGCACGCATGCCAGCATCGATACACCAACCCACGAGTGCCCTGTGGCCCTACGGCCTTTAATAATGTGCAGAGCACCCCATCCAAGCACCAAAAGCACCACCCCATACACACAGTCAGCACCATCCAGTGCACCAATAAAGTGTTCAATAAAAAAGGCACAATCAAGTGTCCATGGTCACCGGTGGTGTCGCAGCCGGCCGATGTTCTGCCGCTGGTCTTGCCTTCTTGGAGTGCACTTGGCCTTCTGGCTTCTTTAGGAATAAAGAAAGGCGCCAACCGCGTCCATTTCTGAATTGTGGCCGTCAGGGGGGCCAACTATAAGTGGTTCACCTGTATGGCATAGGTGCCACGTTGACCCGGAGGTCCATCAACGGGTGGTGCTTGCCCGCAAAAGAACTGCGGTCCATTGTGGGCGGCCACAAAACTTGCGGTCCATATGGTGTATCGATCCAGGCAGCAAGCAGCGAAAGTACAGGCCCACAACTGCAGAGCCAGCACCTCTCTCTCCTCTCTCTCTGCCCCAAAGCCAGATCCTCGGAGGTGGGAGACAAAAGAAGACAAGTGAGTAAGGTGGTAAGGGCGCAAAAGTGCACGCAATGTAAGGTAATGCACACTGGGGGCACATGGGAACCAGGTGAGACAGGTACGTTCCTACCGTACGCCCCCCCCCCCACCAGGTAACCTACATTGCCCCTCCCTTACCCCTTACTGTATCCACAAAACACAACACTACCCATAAACATCTACTTTACACATCAACAACCGTCCCTACTGTCTTCCCCGTTCCTCCCATAAACCAAATTCATCTTCTCTCCCTCCTAACCAATCAAATTTGCCATTTCCAACTCTCATCAAAATTTGCCATCTCCAACGCAACATCAAAATTTGCCATCACCAATTCATCATCAGTCCCTCCTAAGGAGGGAGAGATGGAATCACCCCAATGTCTCATCCACGTCGTGATGCGTCTCACAATCCAAAACCTTTGCATTAATGAAAAATAATAAAACATGGCATGGTGTGGAGTTACCTCATCTCAGGTGAGTGGATGCAGATGGTGCGAGGAGACTTCAATCCTAACTATCCTCTAAATGCCATTAACACACTTTACACTACCCGGGGTCTCTCCCTGCCAATCCATTGGCCAACTTACACTATGGGTTCTAAAAACCAATTCCCATTGACCAAACTGTGGTGCTTCTCAAGTTGGGGTCTCACTCCCCCAATTCATCACTCGGTGCCCCCGCACAATTTCGGTGGCTGGGTCGTGTGACGCTCCCAGCTGGTCCGCCCACCTGCACACCTCCACCACTGTTGTTGCCTACCGAGCTCACCTGCTCCTCACCCTAACCTAACTAACTGGGGAAGGCCCTCTCGCACTCTCACCCCCTCAGTGCCCTCTCTGGCACGGCCTGCCCGATCCACACCCGGGATCCTCAGGCACCCACTGACACTAACGGCTCCCAGAGCCCACCTGCGGCCTCACCTGGCCGACATCTAACAGTGGCGGAGTGCCCAACCATTCACACTCATACTAACAGGCCACACGGCCAGCCAATTTCACCACACCAATGCACCCATCCACAATACCATTCTGCATCCGCACCACAAATGCCAATATCCAACCACAATTTACCTATACCTTCTAACTATTCTTTAAACTACCTTCCCCGGGTACTCGTGAAAAGGGGTCCACTCTTCCCCCATCCACACCTTCGCACCATGCACACCACTCCGTACCACTTACTCCAACTCTCTCCACACCACTCATTCTCTGCTCCATATATTCCACACACCTGTACTTGCACACCTGTGCTCTCATACTTGGTGCCGCCTGCACCCTTGTCTCCCCCAAGCGCATTTGCGCTGATCCACAACACTCACTACTCATACACTGCTCCACGCACCTGTCCAGTTCTCACACAGCATCATCTCATCTAACTACTCCCCTCTGAAACTTGCGCTTCCCAGTCGTCCCTTTAAACTATTGCGCTCCCTCGTCATTATCATCCACACTAATCTACCTGCGTCCCCACTACAGGTATCCTTGTCACTAACTAATCTTAACGTTGCCTAATGTCATCTTCTAGGGCACTACACACAATATCCTAACCCACCCGGGCTAGTTTTCACTGCCATACACCCCATAATCTATAGCGCATTTGCCCCATTTTTGTGAGGGATGACAGAGTTGCCATCCCACTACATCGGGCATCTCCCACTACCAATTTTGCACATCAAATTTCAACAAATCAAAAATTTGCCAATCACTACCCATCATCTGCCAAACATTACTGCCAATCCTTTGCCAATCATCAAATTTTGTTTTTCTAATTTTGGGGCCAAAACACTATCCTCGTCATTACAGTCTACTTACTAATGCCTCTCGGTGCGCCAATTCACTTCTAAAGCTCGGCTTCGTACAGCCAAGCCATGAATGCGGGTTGTTTGGTGCCAGCGGCTGGATACGTCCCGCATTCGGTGCAGGGAAGGAGGTTTACCCGGGCCGAGGTCCCACGCACCATCTCGGCACGGAGCCATCCAATTGCCCGATCTCGACCTGCCGGAATGCCTCAACAAAAAGTGGTCGCCATGACGACCCTTCCTATCGGGCTGCCCGCTCCGCCTAGTGGAGCACGGACGCGGCCGTTCAAAGCGAGGCCCAGCGTGGATCACGTACGGCGGTCCTTTCGAACCCGCCGTGGCTCGGATCCCCGCTGGTTCTCGCGGCACGCGAAGCCCGGCATGCACCGAGGGCCCGATTCGGCTAAAAGTCGCTCTAACCGCTAACCCGGTTACCGTCGATGCCTCACCTGCATGCTTACACGCATACGCTACCCCTTTCTTGCTCATACCTCCAGCTGTTCCCATGCTCCTCGTACCTTTCCTTACACACCCAGGTACACTCATTCCACTCACAGCCTTGGTCACACACCTGACCACCGAACACTTTGGCACACATTCGTTGGTCGCACACCTCACCAACACACCTCTTCGCGCCCCTTCCTCGGTCACCTCCTCTGTGACAATCACAGGTGTGCTTTCACTCGCACACCCAACCACGTGCCTCACTACCAATTCCAGCGTGCATTCCCACACACGCTCTACCATTCCAGGTGTGCTTCCTTTCTCACCTGTCACAACCAACTCACACTCTGTGTCACTCTTACTACTCTCACCTCCACTCTTGACAGCGCACTCACCCTTACTCTCGACAGCGCACTCTTTCCTCATGCACCCGTCCGTTACACACCTTTCTCGCGCACACTCTCCCGTTACACCCTCTGTAACACTCACCACAGGTGTACACTCTTCCTTACTTTTGACAGCGCACTCTTTCCCCATGCACCTGTCCGTCACACATCTTTCTCGCACACCCTCTCCCGTTACATCCTCTGTAACACTCACCACAGGCGTGCATTCTCCCTTTACACCCTCCGTAACACTCCTCACTACGCGCTTCCATGTGCTCCCTCGCACACGCGCTACGACCGACTCACTCTCGACAGCACCCTCACTCCTTGGCACGCACTTTTTCCTCACACACCCCAGAGTCGGACTTTCTCGCACACCTCCTTTTTCGCACACCAGACCTGTCGCACACTTCACCAACGGCCTCTCACGAACACCCGGGTCCATCTCGACCCCCAAGCTTATTAAATCACCTGGCGCATCATACGCACGACCATATTGGTCACCACTTACACCGGGTCCTCTTTCTCTTCGCTTCTCCTCCATCACCTGCGAATCCCTCATCCGGTTAATGAGCACATCATCACGATCCGAACACAGACTTTGGACCAATTCTTTTACTTCCTCCTTTATCTCTTTCTTATCCTCTCTCCGTCGCTTCTTAATTTCACTCACCCCTTCTTCCACTTCTTCTAATTTCTGCTTCACCTCTTTTATTTCCCGGTGCGTCTCCTCAAGTTCGTCCTCTAAGGCTACCTTGACCGTTTCCATGTGCGTCCTCACCTGCCGGTCCTTCGTCTCCATTACCTCTGTCACCTCGTCCAACCTCGTTGTCAGTCCCTCATGTACCATCTGACATTGCCTCTGTGTCACTATCAAGTCATTTTTTATGTCGTTTTGTGTCGCTCTTAACCCTCCTAGTACCGCAGTGTTCCTTTGAACCTGCTCCGTTAGTTCTTTTTGTCCCTCCGTCAGCTGTTCCACTTCCAGCGTCAACTCCTCTATACCACCTTGCAATTTTACAGTCCCCTTTCTCACCTCCTTCTCCATGCACTCCTTACAGTGCCTCACCTCCTCGCGCACTCCTCCGACCTCCTCACTCACACCTCTTCTGATCTCCTCTCCCATCACTTGCATCTCCTTCCCAGATGCCACCCTCATCTGCTCCATTTCCTCCCTGTGAGCATCCAATTTAGTTTCTACCCCCTTTCTGACCCCCTCTATCTGCTGCCCCATTTTTTAAACTTCCCTTTACGCTTGGTCCCTCATGTCCCTCAATTTGCCTTCCATACTGTTTTGTAACCCCTCTAACCCCTTTTGCATCCCTTCCATTTGATTCTCTTGAGCGGCCATTCTGTTTTCTACCCCCGTTAACCCATGTTTCACCCCTTCTATTTGATTCTCTTGAGCGGCCATTCTGTTTTCTACCCCCATTAACCCATTCTTTACCTCTTTTATCCCATTGTCTAACGCCTCACCGGTACCCCTCGCTTCGTCCCTCATTACCCCCATTTGGCCCTCCAATCGCTCACCCAATCGCTCACTATCAGCCCTCATTTGCTCACTATCAGCCCTCATTTGCTCACTCTGAGCATCCATCCGATTCCCCAATTGCTGACTATTAGCCCTCATATCTTCCTTCTGCAGGTTGAGGGACGCCTGCATTTGTACCATAAATTGCTCCATGAGGGCCTGCATTTGGGCCATCCCTCCCACTTGTGCAGCGGGTGCAGCCGCCGTAGCCATGTGCGAGGC
>NC_136262.1:5130927-5133427 GCF_964187855.1 Myxine glutinosa | reverse complement strand
ATTTCCACCATACTCACTCCACGACCATCCATTCCAATACTCCAGATATTCCACACTACCATTTATTCCACACAGCCACATACACCTGTTGTTGCACACCTGTGCCCTCACACCTGGTGCCACCTGCACCCTCCTTTCTTCCTGGACCATTTGGTCATCACAATACACATCATCATCACTCACTCATACACTGCTCCATTCACCTGTTCAGTTGCACACCTGTGCAATCACACCTGTTCAATCCTCAAACACACGGCATCATCTCAGCTAACTACTCCCTTCTGAAACTTGCGCTTCCCAGTCGTCCCTTTAAACTATTGCGCTCCCACGTCATTATCATCCACACTAAACTACCTGCGTCCCCACTACAGGTATCAGTCACTAACTAAACTTAACGTTACCTAATGTCATCTTCTAGGGCCCTACACACGATATATCCTAACCCACCCGGGCTAGTTTTCACTGCCATACACCCCATAAACTATTGCGCATTTGCCCCACCTGTCTGTGAGGGATGGTGGATTTGCCATCCCACCACATCGGGGGTCTCTCACTATCAATTTCGCACACCTAAATCCAACCAATCAAAAATTCTGCCAATCATCTGCCAATCACCGTACCAATCATCAAATTTCGCCTTTTTCTAATTTTGGGTCCAAAACACTAACCTCATCACCTGTCTACTTATTACATCCTCTCGGTGCGCCAATTCACGTCTACAGCCCGGCTTCGTACAGCCGAGCAATGAATACGGGTTGTTTTGTGCCAGCGGCTGGATGCGTCCGGCACTCGGTGCAGGGACGGGGGCTTACCCGTGCCGAGATCCCACGCACCACCTCGGCGTGGAGCCATCCAATGTCCCGATCTCGACCTGCCGGCACGTCTCAATAGAAAGTGGTCGCCAGGATGACCCTTCCTATCGGGCTGCCCGCTCCGCCTAGTGGAGCCCGGACGCGGCCGTTCCAAGCGAGGCACAGCGTGGATCGCGTACGGCGGTTCTTTCGAAACCGCCGTGGTTCGGATCCCCGCTGGTCCTCGCAGCACGCGAAGCTGCCCGACGCGCACCGAGGGCCCGATTCGGCTATAAGTCGTTCTAACCTCTAACCCGGTTACCGTCGATGCCTCACCTGCATGCTTATATGCATACGCTACCCCTTTCTTGCTCATACCTCCAGCCGTTCCCATGCTCCTCGTACCTTTCCTTACACACCTCGGTACACTCATTCCGCCCACAGACTTGGTCACACACCTGACCACCGAACACCTTGGCACACATTCGTCGCTCGCACACCTCACCAACACACCTCTTCGCGCCCCTTCCTCGGTCACCTCCTCTGTGACCATCACAGGTGTGCTCTCACCCGCACACCCAACCACGTGCCTCACGACCAACTCAAGTGTGCATTCCCACACACGCTCTACCATTCCAGGTGTGCATCCTTCCATTCCAGGTGTACATCCTCGCTCACCTGTCACAACCAACTCACGCTCCGTGTCACTCTCACTACTCTCACCTCCATTCTTGACAGCGCACTCTTTCCTCATGCACCCGTCCGTTACACACCTTTCTCGCGCACACTCTCCCGTTACATCCTCTGTAACCCTCACCACACCGCGCTTCCATGCACCCCCTCGCACACGCGCTTCGACCAACTCACTCTTGACGGCACACTCACTCCTCGGCGTGCACTTTTTCCTCACACACCCCATGGTCGGACATTCTCGCACACCTCTTTTTTTTGCACACCAGACCTGTCGCACACTTCACCAACGGCCTCTCACAAACACCCGGATCCAAACCAATCCCCAAGCCGACTGAAGCTTTCCTCACATCATATACATTGCCACTCACCTCCGTACCTCGTCGTCGCACCTCCTTTGCCACCTGCAAACTCTTTATTTGGTTAGTGAGCAGCACATTATGAGTTGAGCACCGACCTTGCACATATTCCATCACCTCCTCCTGGATTTCTCTTTTAGTTTCTGTCCGTCTCTTCTTAATTTCACTCACCTCTTCTTCCACTTCCTCTAATTTTTGTTTAACCTCTTTTATTTCTCGGTGCGTCTCCTCAAGTTCGTCCTCTAAGGCTACCGTGACCGTCTCTATGTGCTTCCTCACCTGCCGGTCCTTTGTCTCCATTATCTCTGTCACCTCGTCCACCCTCATTGTCAGTTCCTCACGTACCATCTGACATTGCCTCTGTGTTGCTATTAATTCGTTTTTAATTTCTTTTTGTGTCGCCTTTAACCCTCCTAGTACCGCAGTGTTCTTTTGAACCTGCTCCACTAGTTCTTTTTGTCCCTCCGTCAGCTGTTCCACCTCCTCCGTCAGATCTTCTATTCCCCCCTGTAACCTAGCCGTATTATTCCTCACCTCTTTCTCCATACGCTTCTCACCTCGCTTTACCTCCTCGCGTAGCCCCGAAACCTCCTCACTTACACCTCGTCGTATCTCCTCCATCTCTTTTGTAGATGCCACCCTCATCTGCCCCAATTCATC
>NC_136262.1:5055927-5125927 GCF_964187855.1 Myxine glutinosa | reverse complement strand
CGGCCATCTTGGATTTTGACGTGGGTAGCACCCACACACCAAATTCGAATGCGGTCCTTCGCTTATGCACGCACGCACGCATGCACGCACGGACGGACTGGAAAACCGTAGTCCCCCTTTCGCTTCGCGGTGCGACAGGGGACAAAAATGAAAATGGTGGCCTCTGAAAATAAGAATAAAAAGTCGAAGAAGCCATGCGGTTACATCAGGTTCAAAGTGACTGGCTTTAAACTCTATTATCGAGTGTTTGTGCATCATAGTTATTTTGCTCTGACTTATATATTTCCTCTAATATAATCATTAATAACGGAAACTACACAAACAATATGGTGAACCATGAAGAAAAGTGCAAGAACCACAAGAAACGACGCTCCAGTTTTTCTGGGTCGACCTGGTTGTTGCATCCATAAGGCAAATTAAATAAAACAACAACCACGTTTCATCAGCACAGGTTTCCTTGCCCATGTGGTGTAAACATGGTAAACCAACTGTCTGTCTCCTATGGTGATTGAGAAATGTCCTGTCCACAAAAAATTTCCAGAGAGGAAATGCGTGAATATTTTTGAGGAAGAATTCGGATTGCTTGCAATATCTGGCATCGCAGTCTGTGCCGGTCACTTGCACAAGAAGTGCTTTCTCCGAAATCAAGAGCGACGGTTAAGCCTCGGAGTGGGAGTTGTGATTCTAAGTAAGAAGTAGTTCAGCTTTCACTTAAACATAATTTGATAGAACTGATAGTTTCTCTTTTCCTTCTTGCCCTGTATGTCCACTCCTCTCAAACATTCCATACTTTAATTTGTGGTGGTTAGGAACGCCCCACTGCTCCATCGCCTCCCTACTGAGGATTCTTTGGCAGGGCCATTGTTTTGTTGTTGCTGTGGCAACAAGCTTGAACCATTCAGCACATTACATGTCAAGAGGACCGCAATGTCATCCACATAAAATACGACAAGCAGGCAAGGTAAACCTTTGCACAGGTAGCACAAACACCTCGTCAGCAGATGAAGTAAATTGGGATGTGTCACTTTTGGAAAAACAATGAATTGATGTGGATGAATGAAGATTGGTTTGGATAACAAGGTGATGAGGATTGATTTATCTGCAAGGCCTCCATCCAGTCCTTCATGAGATTGCTTTAATATCGCATTGACCTTCCTCAAGTGGGTCATGGTCTGGCATTGAAAGGTGCACACAATGGTACTCTTTTGCTATTTCTCGTATTCTGTTTTTAATATTTCCATACATTATCTCACAGTTAGCATGCCGACATCCAGGGGCGTCGAGAAACAGCACCGGACTCGAGGCAAACAACCCCAGGGCCCCCACTCCCACCCTTTCTCTTCTTTTTTTTCTTTTTCTTTTTTGTTTTGTATACAAGATCGAGGCTCGTGAAAGAGCGAACATTAATCACACAGAAAGACAAACAGACACATAAAACAAATAACATCGGGAGCGGTAGACAAGATGGGGAGAGAGGGGGAAGGACACAAACACAACATTTGAGAGCAGGGACCGAGAGACATGGAGACATCGAGAGAACTGTGGGAGGGAGAGGGCTTTGGGGGGGAGGCATGGGAAGGGTGGGGGTGGGAGAGGTATAAAACATATGGACACTGCCAGGACTTCCAGGAAAGAAGTTGGAATTTCAAACAAGGTGGATCTGGGGTGAATTAGTGGGGGTAGAAAAGATCAAGGTTTTGGATGGGGGAAGATAAGAGATGGTGGTGAACAGCTGTTTTAAAGACCTGGAGGGAGGAGTGTGATTGAAGTGAGTGTGGGCGTTTGTTCCAGAGGCGGGAGAAAAGAGGAATGAAAGAGTGAAGGTGAGCAGAGAGCCGAGATTTCGGCAGTTTAACCATCAGAGGGTGGCTGGCAGATCTTGTGCGACCTGTAGGAATATTTGGGGGACAGAGCACAGAGAGAGTTGGGGGAGCAAGGCCGGAGAGGAGTCGGTAGAAGACAGAAAGACCACCTACCTGCCTGCGGTGAGTGAGTGAAAGGCCCTAAGAGATAGCTTCATCGCGGGAGATTCCAATAATTCTGAAAGCTTTGGATTCAACAGCGTGAAGCCGAGCCAGGTGTGAGGCAGGAGCACCAGCCCATAGGGGAGAACAGTATTCCATTGAGCTGCGGATGAAAGCCTTGTATGTGGTGAGGAGCTCAGGTGTGCCTAGGAAGGACTTCGCATGACGGAGGATGCCCAGTCGGCGACTGGCTTTGGAGGCCAGCTTGGAAATGTGGTTTTCCCAAGAAAGATCATGGCAGATAGTGAGACCCAAAAGCTTGAGCGACAGAACTTCTTGGAGAGGATTGTTGAGAAAGTAGATGGGAGGGTTGTCCAGTCGATCTTTTCGGAGAGACATAGTAAGAGTGTGAGATTTGTCAGGATTGAAAGACATGTTCCACTTGTTTGACCAGTCTGTGATTTTGTCCAGGTCTTCAGAGAGTGAGGAGGCTGCAGACTGCCGATCTGAGGGAAGAGGAATGGAGCGGCAGAGAGTGGAGTCATCAGCAAAGAGATAGAGAGGATTTTCCAGAGAGTCAGAGAGATCATTGATAAAGACCAGAAAAAGCACAGGGCCAGCACACTGCCTTGGGGAACTCCAGCCTGAACAGGAAGGGGAGATGAGAGAAATCCATTCAGGGCCACACGTTGACTACGACCAGAGAGGAAGTCCGCAAGCCATGCATGGAGATTTCCATGGATACCATAGGAGGAGACTTTGGTGAGCAGAGCTGGGTGCCAGACCGTATCGAAGGCACGTGATATGTCAAGGGAGACAGCTCTGATTTCCTGTTTGGCATTGAGGACCTCCATCCATTGTTGAGACAGCAGAAGCAGCATGTCCAGAGTAGAGTGGCCTGGTCTGAAACCAAATTGATGATCAGAGATCAAGCCATTAGAGAAGAGGAAAGATTTCATATCCGAAGCAATGATGGATTCCATGACTTTGCTGATAATTGGGAGCAGGCTGATGGGTCTGTAGTTGCAAGGATCTGTTTTTGCACCTTTTTGTGCAAAGCGGTAATGTTTGCTGATTTCCAGGATGCTGGCAGATGACCTTGAGCAAAAGATAGGGTGAAAAGAACAGAGAGAGGGTGAGATAGAGCGGCAGAGCAGGATTTTAGGACCCGTGGGCTGATGCCGTCAGGTCCAGTTGCAGAATCAGAGTCGAGGTTTGACAAAAACTCGTCCATCTTGTCAGGAGAGAAGGACACAGAGTCCAGGAGCAGTTGGGTTCGACTGGGAAGAGTGGGAACAGAGAGAGATGGGTTTGGGACTAAGGATTTTGAGGCAAACACAGAGTTGAGGCATTCGGCTTTGTCACGTGCGATGTCAACTGTGTGGCCATTTGAGGTAAGGGAGGGGATGGAGGGGGAACAAACACCAGAAACGGATTTGACCAGACGCCACCAGGATTTGGAGGAAGGAGACAGGTTTGAGAGTTCATTCTTGAGTGAGGAGAGATAGTGCTTCCTGGCACTCCTGAGGGTAGACACACACTTGTTCCGAGCTTGGTGGAAGGAACTGAGATTGCCTTCAGTTGGATTAGCCTTCCAAGAGGCAAAGGCAAGTTGTTTCAGGGCAACTGCCTCACCACAAGATTCAGTGTACCATGGACGGGAGGAGGGGTAAGACAACTGAAGGCGAGATGGGATAAATCTGTGCATGAGAGAGATCAGTTTGCTTTGGAAGAATTCCCAGGAAGAATTGATGTCAGAGGCAGTGGAGATGGGATACCAATCCAGACGATTGATGGCTGCTTGAAGACCGTCCCAGTCGGCCTGAGTGAAATGCCAGACTCGTCGACGCTGAGGAGGCTCTCTGAGAATGGCCAGAGAGATGTCCACTTTGACAAGCACATGATCAGAAGAACCGATTGGAGCAGAAGAAGAGCAGCAGACATTAGCAGGGAAGTTTGTCATAACCAAGTCTAGAAGAGAAGATATTCCATTGGCTGAGATCCGGGTCGGGAAATTGACAGATTGTGTCAATCCCAGTGAGTCACAGAAGTCTTTTGCTGAGGTGCCATGGCTGGTGAGAGAGGAACCCACACCCAACCAGGTGGCATGATGACAGTTGAAGTCACCACATATGAGGAAGAGAGAGTTGTGATGAGTGGATAGAAGTTGGTCCATGTTGTCAGACAGTGAAATGTAGATGGAGTCATCACTGTTTGGGGGACGGTACAGAACACATGAACAAAAGGTGGGAGCGGAGAGGAAGCCGTAGCCAGAGGTACTCCTGGGGGTGAGGAGGAGAGAGGGCAGTGCAAGGAGAGTGAGGAAGAGAGTTTTTGATAAAGATAGCCACCCCACCACCAGGCCGAGGCTCAGGTCTATCATACCGGAGGAGGGAGTAACCAGGAAGAGATATTAAGGAATCAGAGACATCTTGAAGGAGGAAAGTCTCTGTTAAGCAGATCAAGTCTGGATTGTCAGAAGCAACCTGTATGGAGAGATCAGTCAGGTTTGAGCGAAGGCCCCGGATGTTTGAGGTCCATACCGTTAATGAAGAGAGAGGGGGAGCATCTGGTACAGGACAGGGGAGGGGAGGAGTAGGGTAAGATGAAGGATTGATTGGGGGAGGTAGGGAGAGCAGTTGATAGTGTGTCAGAGATTGCAGAAGAGTTCCAAGAAAGGGAAGGATGAGGAGGATGAAAGGTTTGATGGTGAAGGGATGAGGCACAGTGAGGGGTTGTTTGAGGGGGGGGCAGAGGAAAGTAGAAGGTTGGGGGGGGGGTGGAGGTATGAGATAGAAGGGAGACGAAGTGGGGAGGGGGCAGCTTTGAGGAGGAGGGGGGAGGAGGGAGAATTGGAGAGGAATGGTATGGGGGGAGATTTGAATGGGAGGGGTTGGGGGGGAGTTTTGAAGGGGAGGAGTGAGGGGGGAGTTTAGGAGGGGAGGGGCAAGGGGGGAGTTTAGGAGGGAAGGGGGAAGTTTAGAAGTAGAGGGGCAAGGGGGGAGTTTAGGAGTGTAATGGCGAGGGGGGGATTTGGAGGGGAGGGGCAAGGGGGGAGTTTAGGAGGGGAAGGGCAAGGGGGGAGTTCAGGAGTGGAGGGGCAAGGGGGGATTTGGAGGGGAGGGGCAAGGGGGGAGTTTAGGAGGGGAAGGGCAAGGGGGGAGTTCAGGAGTGGAGGGGCAAGGGGGGAGTTTAAGAGTGGAGGGGCAAGGGGGGAGTTTAGGAGTGTAGGCACAAGGGGGGGGGAATTGGATGGGAGGGGCAAGAGGGGAGTTTAGAAAGTGGATGATTAATGAAAGACGAACATTGAAAACAAATTGGGTTTGTTGTGATTTTCAAGTTAGCAATCCGATTCAGAACGATGGAGGAGGGATGGAATGAATGTGAATTTAGACCATGTAGTGAGGGAGACGTATAAGATATTGAATTTCATTTTTTTGAAGTGGAATGAGTTGGAGAGGAAATTGAGAAAAGCCTTTTAAATAGGAAGAAAAACAGCGTCTTGTAAAATACCACTGAGTAAAACACTGAAGGGGAAAGGTTAAACATATTTAAATAATATTTAAACAGAACCGTGAACAATCTTATATGCACAAAATACCAACGGGGGGAGAGCCGAGAGGGACCACCACGAGTTACGTGAACAGGGCAAACGGTGGATGGCAAGGAGATAATGGGGGCGGGGCGAACAGCACACCTGGACAGAAAATACAGGATGAGACAACAGTACACGTGGAGAAAGGAAAATAAATGTTTTTTTTGGGGGGGGTTGGGTGGGGGGTGGGGATTTACAACGTTAGACAGAGTATTATGTCCGGGGTAGAAGGGAAAAAAACTAAGAGCCAAGCAAAACACGCTTAAGTTAACAAAACACCAACGGGGGTACAACTACAAGGCCGCACACGAGGAGCAGAACACGATTAATTAATTACGAGTTACAGGAAATTCAAACCAAAACTAACTATAATCAAACAATAACACATGGACGATAAAATAACGAGTTGAAATTTGACAATCTATCTGGGGAAATGGGGGAGAAACACGTGGTCGAAGAACGAACGAACGAATAAGAATGAATAAACGAATGAGAACAGAGAAGGGAATGTTTTTTTTTTTTTTTTTTTTTTGAGTTGAGATTTACACAAGGAAGTATGCTATGGGGTGAAAAGACTGGGAAAACAGAGAACGAAAGTTATTGGATCACAAACGACGGACCGCTGAGAGAAAAACAAAGCCTCAAGGTTGTACAGTGTACACTGTACAAGGCCTCAAGACACGACACGAATTAACACGATTTTCAATACAGGTATGAAAGATTTGCACCGAAAATCTTCGTTGGGACACAATATACGTACACACACCATAAAATAGATGCAGTTATAACGAAAATACAAATGGGAACAATTACTTAACTTCGATTTCGATGAGAAGCGTGGAGAGCTGAGAATAAACGAACCCTCGCCAGCCAAAGTTTTATAACTTTTTAAGGAACTTTCTTTAATGAAGATCCTAAATTAGAGTCGCAACGACCTCATAAATAAAGCAAAATTACAGCAGCACCTTTTTAACTCACAGTACGAGTGTTGAAAAGTAAATAGAGTATTAACAAATCTATTATACAAGTTGAAGTTGGTGCACCTCGTACGTGTTGCAGAGTATGGAACATACAGTGCGGTCCAATTGCCCGAAGCGTCATGATTGCTCCAGACAAACGGCCTGAAACAGTGTATAACAAGAAAGAGCAATCAGAGATTGCAGACCCTCGCCAGGACGTGTTTAAAAGGTTTTTTTTTGTTAAAACAAATATGGTGACCGACCCACATGACCGATGACGTCATTATACTTTTTTTCTCCACCAATTTATCCATAGATTACGCTCATTAAATTTCCTCTTGATCGGATTACGTTTTGTACCTGTCGAATTATGACGTCACAATGGAGGCACCGACGACATCATTATTAACATATTTTATTCCCCATGAGAGTTCTTTACAATGAGCCATGTCTCAATTTTTTTCTATGCAGTGCTTACGGAGATATAGAGGTGCAATTCTTTTCGGTTTTTCCAAGATGGCGCCCGTACCACGTGACCTATGATGTCATAATCATTTAAAAAAATTTATACAGGTGGAGTTGCACCAATGGTGAAAATTTCTTGTCAATCGGACCAACGGTTGCAGAGAAAATCATATTTATTCTGTGTGGACAAACAGTCAGACAGACAGACAAACGGACTCAAGTGGAATACCCTCTCCTCTGGCGAGGGCAACAAAATGCACACAAGGACAAAATTATTATTTATCCGTCATTTACCTGAATATTGAACCGAGAAAAACAAATGGTCACTTTTATTCAGCCGAATGATCGAAAATATAGGAGATAGTGGGACGTTTGGACCGATGGACTAAGATTGGCAAAAAAAAATACCTGAGAAGATGGTTAATAATTTTTTTGGGACAAAGAGGATACAAACACTTTTCTTTGTAACGCACATTTCTGGGTAATAAAGATTTTCTGTAAAGTTTGAAACTTGACCATTGACAGTGGGAAATGTTGTTTTGCTTCCGCCAAGAAAGCAAAATCAGCTTCTGGGTTTAAATGTAACGATGAGGAAATGAGGACGAGCCGATGAGGAGTTTCACTGTTTAAAAAGCTATAGGGGCAATACCCCTGGCACACACCTGGTAGAATACACAGTATCCTGCATCGACTAAGGGTATTTCAACCAATTTCAATGGTTGCTGGAATACAGGGCAGCATGTAGAATCCCAGCTTCCGGTCCCTCGAGCGACGGGGCTTGCTTTGATCTCTCCACGGCATCAAAGTTTGAGTGTTTTCCCGTTCGTTTCTTTGTCAAATTTCCGCTGCGTATTTTGTTGTGTATGTGTTATTGTGTGTTTCTATTTGGTTTTGGTTTTGTAGTTGTTGCAAATTTGTGTGTAATTTGTCGTTTCTTTGTCCGCGCCTCGTGCGGCCTGGTGTCTCGTGCGGCCTCCTCGTCTCGACTTGTGCCCCGCCCCCTATATTCTCGTTTGTTCTTTCACCTCTGCTCCTGCTTTCTCAAATCCACGTTCTCACTTAGAGACTTTTCCCAGATTGTTTTCATGGTTTTGTTTAAATATTTATTTAAATATGTTTAAACCGCAGCGGTGATCCCCCCCCCCCCCCCCCCCCAGGATTTCCATGTTTTAAACGTTTCCCAGTGTGTACCCTGGATAAGAATAGGTACGCCGTATCCCTGCGTGTCGTAGGAGGCGACTAAGAGGGTTGGCGTCAGGAAGGGCATCCGGCCATAAAAACATTGCCTCAAAAAGAGAACCATGACAATTACAACTACATGTGGGCAGGGTGCAGCCCGAAGTGGAGCTCGGTTTCTGAGGTTTGGGACATGGAATGTAGGGGCAATGACAGGGAGATCAGGAGAAGTGGTGGAAGTATTGGTCAGAAGAAGAGTGGACATATGTTGTGTGCAAGAGACGAGATGGAAGGGAAGTGGTGTGAGAATGGTGAAGGGTAGGCAGGGACAGAAATACAAGTTTGTGTGGCAAGGGTGCCTGGAGGGCGTGAATGGTGTTGGTGTCCTGTTTTCTGAGGAGTTTGTAGACAGTGTGGTGAGTGTGACGAGAGTGAGTGATAGGTTGATGATGGTGAAAATGATGATTGGAAAGCTCTTGGTGAACGTCATCTCGGGATATGCTCCGCAGGTTGGTCGGAGCGATGAAGAGAAGGATAAGTTCTGGTGTGCGATAGAGAAGCTGATGGAAAACGTGAAAGATGAGGAAGTTGTTGTGGTAGGAGGAGACCTAAATGGACATGTGGGAAGGAGTATGGATGGTTTTGACGGAGTTCATGGGGGTTACGGATATGGTGTGAGAAATGGAGAAGGTGAAAGGATTTTGGAGTTTGCTGATGGAGCTGATTTGTTGATTTGTAATACTCAGTTCCAGAAAGAGGATAATAAGCTTGTTACATATACGTCTGGTGGGTCGACGACAACCGTTGACTACCTGATGGTGCGTAGGCGAGATAGGGGGCACCACCGAGACACAAAGGTGATCCCGGGGGAGTTGGCTGTTTCACAGCACCACTTGGTTGTCTGCGACGTAAGGGTGAAAGGTGCGAGGAGAGCTCGGCGGGTGAAGTACCAACCGAGAATGAAGGTGTGGAGGTTGAAAGAGGGGACAGTAAGGGAGGCATTAAAAGAGAGGCTGAGTAGGGTCGAGGATGATGTGGTTGAGCTTGAAAGTGGTTGGATGTCAATGAAAGCTAGTCTGTTGGGAGCCGTTGGTGAGGTATGTGGATGGACAAAAGGACCACCGAGGCACTCGGAAACATGGTGGTGGGATGATGAAGTTGGAAAGAGAATTGACGAGAAGAGGAAGAAGTTCAAGGAGTGGCAGAAGGCGAAGGGTACGGGAGCAGAAAAAGCAGAGCATAAAAGTTATAAGGCAGCCAGGAAGGCTGCAAAGAAAGAGGTAGCAAAGGCGCAGGAGGCATGTAGGAAAATGTTCGGAGAACGTTTGGATTCGGAAGAGGGTCAGAGAGTGGTATTTAGGATTGCAAAGCAGATAGCGAAAGAGAGGTGTGATGTGATGGGGGTGAGCTGCTTGAAGGATGAAGTGGGACAAATCGTTGTCGACCCAGATGGAATTAAAGGAAGATGGAAAAGATATATGGAAATGCTGTTGAATACAGAGAATGAATGGGATGGCAACATAGAGAGTAACCCAGTTTTAGGACCGGCAGAGAAGATAACTGAGAAGGAAGTTGAGGAAGCGATAAAAGCAATGAAGGGTAGAAAAGCGGGAGGGCCGACGGGAGTTGTGGGAGATGTGTTGAAGGCAGCAGGAAGTTGGGGTGTGAAGAGAATGACAGAGATCTGTAATCTGGTGGTGAAAGAAGGCCGCATTCCAGTTGATTGGGAACTGAGTACCCTCGTCCCTCTATACAAGGGGAAAGGTGACCCTCTGGAGTGTGGCTCGTACCGAGCGATAAAGTTATTGGAGCATGGAATGAAGGTATTGGAAAGGGTGTTGGAGAGGAGGATAAGGAAGAAAGTGAAGATCGACGAAATGCAGTTTGGATTTATGCCAGGAAGAGGAACGACAGACGCGCTTTTCATTGTGAGGCAGTTGCAGGAGAAGTACATGGAGAAGAGGAAGAAGTTGTTTCTTGGGTTTGTTGATCTGGAGAAAGCATTCGATCGGGTTCCACGCAAAGTATTGACATGGGCATTGACGAAGTTAGGAGTGGAGGAATGGTTGATCAGAGTAGTGATGGCTGTCGTGAAAATCAAGGCTCAGACACGACTTGACCTCTGGGTAGGTTTAATATCATTTAGATCTGTAGTACATCCTGTAAGAATACATGCATGCAACAGGCATTAAAATCAGAGTATTTCATGAGCAGCAATGGTCGATTCAATATAACAATGGTCCAACAGAGAGGACAGTCAGCGCAGCATTTAGGGGCGTACATACCATTCAAACTACAGGACTATGTCACAGTGAGTTCCGCTGGAGTGTCCGCGCGCCCCGGTTGTCCCGGGTCTTATAGACGCCCCTTCTGTAGCGAGCACACCCTGGGTTCACCTTGGTATAATTTCACTACATTCTCCCCGCCGTTAGACCTATACTGCCGCTCGGCAGGTTGCAAGCAAGCATCAGCAATAAACGAATGGGTCACGTCAATCCACGTCAGTCGGTCCACCCGTAGCAGTCGGGGCGGCGAACTTCCCTGCCAGTTCGTGTTCGGAATCTACCGGGCACGGCGTCCCCAAGCCCGGAGTCCCCCGCGTCGGAATAGCCGCCGGAGGTGGGAGTCGGAGGGGGCGCCCCTGCGCCTTCGGGCACGGGAGTGGGGAACGACGGGAGTAACGGTGGTAGTTCCATAGGGGAAGCTTCGATAGAGTCCATAGACTCGTAGACGGGTTCGTCGATATCCCTGTCGTCATCCCCACATGGGGCGAGATGGCATACGGAGACAGTAGACTCGCGGCCATCCGCCGTTAACACGCGAGCATGCTCGGGATTAGCCTGGAGGACCTGCACCTTGTCAACAAGGGGGTCGTACTTGCTAGCGCGAAACCGTTCGTTTGAGATAGGCGGGCCCTGGTTCAGCGAGCCAGCTGGGTAAAGATTGGATACGGCCGGAGCTTCTAGGGTGGTGGAACAGTCGTTCGTGAGGAGTCTGGTTGGTGGCAGTACATAGGAGAGCCCGGATCGAGTTTAGAGCGGCAGGTAGTGACCACGCCCATTTATCGAGGCCTCGGCCGAGGGTCCGAAGGCTTAGCATGATGGCCCTCCATATAATCCCATTAAAGCGTTCGATCTGTCCATTCACTTGGGGCCGGTACGGGGTGGTGTAGCTCGAAGCGACATTATGCTGGAGCAAGTAGCCCCTCACCTCCTGGGACAGGAACACCGCACCCCGATCGGTATGCACGTAGGCCGGATACCCGAACATAGAAAACAAATTCTGCAGGCACCGAATAACCGTGGCAGCCGACATATCCCCGCACGTGTAAGCAAAGGGGAATCGGGAATACTCATCGACGATAGTGAGCAGATAGCGAGAGTTGCTCGACATTGGCAGCGGCCCTTTGAAGTCCATCGCCAAGCGCTCCCACGGTCTAGTAGCCCTAACGAGTGTCCCCATAGGAGGGTTATAAAAACGCGGTTTGAGTTCCGCACAGATCGCGCAATCACGGCAGATGCGGCGGATGTCCTCAATCGAGTACGGCAGACTGCCCTCGCGCACAAAATGCGCGAAGCGCGTTACCCCGGGATGACACATAGTGCCGTGCAAAGTGCGCAGCCCCTCCAAAGTTACAACCCCCGCGCAAGTGGCCGGCCTCGATAAGGCGTCAGCGACCAGGTTATCCTTCCCCGGGCGGTATTTGATGGTGTAACAGAAGTCGGCGAGTTTGATACGCCAACGGGTGATTTTTTCATTCTTAATGCGCTGAGCATGTAAGGTGTTGCACATAAACGCAACACTCTGTTGGTCCGTGACGATTTGGAAACTCCGCCCAAGCAGATACGGCCGCCATCGCCGAATTGATTCGACGATCGCGTACGCTTCCTTTTCGACAGACGAATGCCTCCACTCGGCGGAGGTGAGAGTCCGCGAGAAGAAAGCCACAGGGCGGCCTCCTTGGGAGAGAGTCGCCGCTATCGCATGATCCGAGGCATCACTCTCCAAAACGAAAGAGGCACTCTCGTCAATCGTCGCGACAGCGGCGCCAGCGATGTCGACTTTAAGGCCCTCGAAGGCCGCCAGGGCGGCCGGGCCCATGGGGAAAGTGTCGCAGGCCACGAGGGGGCGGAGCTTCGCGGAGAAATTTTGCACCCACTTTGAGTAGTGGGCGAACAGCCCTAGAGCGCGTACAGCTGTAAGGACGAAGGACGGGAACAGTGGTGAGTTTGAGGTGAAGGTGGGAGTGCATCAGGGGTCGGTACTAAGTCCACTACTATTTGTAGCTGTGATGGAGGTGCTGGCTCAGAACGTAAAGGAGGGTTTACCGTGGGAGTTGTTGTATGCAGATGATCTGGTGTTGATTGCGGAAAGTATGGATGTACTGAAGGAAAAGATGAACACGTGGAAGGAATGTATGGAGACAAAAGGTCTGAAGGTGAATATCGGAAAGACGAAGGTGATGGCAAGTGGTAAAGCATGTGGTGAGGTGGAAAGAACTGGGAAGTGGCCCTGTTCTGTGTGTAGGAAGGGTGTCAGAGTGAACTCCATTCAGTGTACAATGTGCGCTGAGTGGGTTCATCAAAAATGTAGTGGTCTGAGAGGGTCATTAACCAGTGTGGCAGCTACATTCAAATGTAAGGTGTGCACAGAGGGAGCTGCAGATGGAGGAAATGTTGAGTTGGATCTTGGAGATGGTGTGAAGCTGGAAGGTGTGAAAACATTTTGCTACCTCGGAGACATGCTGAATGGAGAAGGTGGATCAGACTCGGCAACGGTTGCTCGAGTGAGATGTGCATGGAAGAAGTTTCGGGAATTGAGTGGCGTGCTGATGATGAGGGGAGTGTCGTTGAAGCTGAAGGGAAAGGTGTATGCTGCATGTGTGAGAAGTGTTATGATTTATGGGAGCGAGACATGGGTAATGAACGTAGAGCAGCAACAAAGGTTGGAAAGGGTGGAAATGCGAATGGTTCGACGGATGTGCGGAGTATCGTTGAGAGAGAGGAAGACAAATGATGAATTGCGAAAGATGATGGGAATATAGCCTGTGATTGATGCTGTGAAGAGGAACAGGTTGAGATGGTTTGGTCATGTGTTGAGGAAGGATGAAAGTGACTGGTTGAGAAGAGTGATGGAAATGAATGTCGAAGGAATTAGAAGACGGGGAAGACCGAGAAAGACTTGGCTAAAGATGGTGGAAGAAGAAATGCGGGCAAGGGGGTTAACAAGGAGAGATGCAGAAAATAGGGCAAAATGGAGAAGATTGTCATGGGGACCGCAAGGCTAACCCCCGCTCTAGCAGGGAAAATGGCCTTTTAAAATGCATGTTGTTGTTGTATGTAGAATCATCTACTATATGAGAGAGCCGTTGGTCTGTCTGTCTGTCTGTCTGCGTGTGTGTCGACATTTTTCTCAGAGATGGCTGAACGGATCTTCGTCAAACTTTCAGAGGTTCGTCAGTGAGTGCCTGGGAGTGTCTTAGGCGAAAAAAACAAACAAAAAAAAAAAACATCAGTTCGTTTTTTTGGATTAAAAAAATTATCTCTATAGTGCCGAAACCATTTTGATCAATGACACTTATAATTATATACAAGTACACATTCTTGTTTTCCGCTGCCTCTTTTTGTGTGTTTTGTTTGTCTGGTTGATTTGTTTGTGAAGTAAATGTTAGCTCTTTCACGAGGTTCGATTATGTATACAAAAAAAAAAAAAAATAATAATAATAATAAAATAAATACAAACCACAAACATTTGAACACAAAAAAAATCAAACGATTCCAGAAGTGTATGAAGTTGGCAGTAAGGCTTCTTCTTCCTGAACGTCATCATACTTAACTCAGAAACGTGATCAATGGTACATTCAACCGCAGATATTCAACAAAAAGGTGAAATGATGACTTGATATTTGTGATGGATTCTGATTTGGATGTAATTGATTTTCCATTATATTTGCCCTCATTTCAAATATGTTAATGTTTCTTTTTCGCTTGAGCAACACCAGGTACTCCAGCTATAAACGCTTATATATACTTTACTTGGGGTACAAATACACATAAAACTTTGTGTGGGGGGTAACATCGGCTATGTTGCCTCGGCTACATGTGGGGTGTGGGGACCGAGAGAGGGGCGTAAATTCTCTATGTAAATGTGTACCGTGTAGCGCCATCTGGTGATGGTGGCAGAGGGTATTACAATTTCCTTTTTTTACCTGGGCAACACTGAGGTTAAAGCACTCTTTGCATGGGTAAATTTTTCCTCCTTCCCCAAAACGGAGGAGCCTGTCAAAGCCATCCCCCCAAAATATGTATATATAGTATATCTTTTCCTTCCCACTCCCTTCCCCACCCCATCCCCTTCCACTCACCCCACTCCCTTCCTCAACCCTCCCTCTCCAGCCTCCTCCCCCCCCCCTCACCCGGCAACGCCGGGTACTCCTGCTAGTACTAACATAATCATAAGATTTAAACAAACAAACAAAAAAATACCTATTTTGGGGGGTCAAATCTGGACCCACTTTGACCCCCTGTAGACCACTTTGGAGTTCGATTTTTTTTTATGCCGTCGACAAACTTTAATCGCAACACAACAAATATCATTTGTGCCAAATTTGGTTGCAATCCCATCAGCGGTTTCGGAGAAGAAGTTTCAAGTGTTTACAGACCGACGGACTACCTGACTGACGGACTTACTGACTGACGGACTGACTGACTGACGGACTGACTGATGGACTGACTGACAGACTGACTGACGGACGGACTGACTGACGGACTGACTGACTGACGGGCTGACAGACTGACTGATGGACTGACAGACTGATGGACTGACGGACGGACTGATGGACTGACGGACTGACTGATGGACTGATGGACTGACTGATGGACTGACGGACTGACTGATGGACTGACGGACTGACTGATGGACTGATGGACTGACCGATGGACTGATGGACTGACTGATGGACTGACTGATGGACTGACGGACTGACTGATGGACTGACTGACAGACTGATGGACTGACAGACTGATGGACTGACTGACTGATGGACTGACTGACAGACTGATGGATGGACTGATGGACTGACTGATGGACTGATGGACTGACTGACTGACGGACGGACTGACTGACGGACTGACTGACTGACGGGCTGACAGACTGACAGACTGACTGATGGACTGACAGACTGACGGACGGACTGATGGACTGACGGACTGACTGATGGACTGATGGACTGACTGATGGACTGACGGACTGACTGATGGACTGACGGACTGACTGATGGACTGATGGACTGACCGATGGACTGATGGACTGACTGATGGACTGACTGATGGACTGACGGACTGACTGATGGACTGACTGACAGACTGATGGACTGACAGACTGATGGACTGACTGACAGACTGATGGACTGACGGACGGACTGATGGACTGACGGACTGACTGATGGACTGACTGATGGACTGACGGAATGACTGACGGACTGACGGACGGAATGACGGACAACGCGCCATCGCATAAGCTCCCATGAACTTCGTTCCAGGTGAGCTAAAAATTACAGGTGAAGTGTAGTGCCGTGTACAGTTGAGCGAGGTCGCTGTGGGCGGGGCCGAGTGAGGCCGTAGATGATCTTTAGTTGCGGCACTAGACATACATGTTCCTTAGTTGACGGCACAAGACATAGATGATGTTTAGTTGATGGCACCAGACATAGATGATGTTTAGTTGACGGCACTAGACATAGATGATGTTTAGTGGACGGCACTAGACATAGATGATGTTTAGTTGACGGCACTAGACATAGATGATGTTTAGTTGATGGCACCAGACATAGATGATGTTTAGTTGACGGCACCAGACATAGATGATGTTTAGTTGATGGCACGAGACATAGATGATGTTTAGTTGACGGCACAAGACATAGATGATGTTTAGTTGATGGCACGAGACATAGATGATGTTTAGTTGATGGCACGAGACATAGATGATCTTTATTTGATGGCACTATACATCGATGATGTTTGGTTGATGGCACGAGACGTAGATGATGTTTAGTTGACGGCACTAGACATAGATGATGTTTAGTTGACGGCACGAGACATAGATGATGTTTAGTTGATGGCACGAGACATAGATGATGTTTGGTTGATGGCACGAGACATAGATGATCTTTATTTGATGGCCCTAAGTGTACCTAGATGCACCGACTCGTTGAAATTAATCAAACACCTTGTTCGGAATCTGAAAGTATGATTTTAATGTTCATTGTTTTCTTTTTCTTTTCAAGGGTTTGACTTGGAACCGTTCAAGACATTAAAATTGGTGTTTGTGCCTGCCTGCGAATGTTATGGAAATGTTTTTATAATTCCTACTTCGCCACACTCAGCAGTGTGACGGTTAGACTGTCCACTGAGAGTCCGGGAGGTCGGCGGTTTAACCCCGGCCGAGTCGTACCAAAGACGTTTTAAAAAGGTCCGCGCTGCTTCGTTGCTTGATGCTCAGCATTTGAAAACGACAGAGCACGGACAACAACCGTAGGTTGGTAATCATAGTGCAGACTTTGAAGAGCCTAATGGACCTCTCATGTGTGGAAGTTACATGAAATGGAACAGGTATTATTTTACTATTCCGACATCTATTCAATCTTTGTTCATTGTTCAACTGAACGTGACAATACATTGATTCCTTCATCCACGTTTCCAAATAACACACCAAGCCAAATCCTCGTGATCTTCTCCACTTTATTCAGTCTCCCTCTAGCCTCATTTTAGAATGTTCACTTCCTCCACTACTTGTTGATTTTGAATTTGTAACAAATTTGAGAAATTTATAATTTGTTCAGGATGCTTGCGATATCCTACCCACCCCTTCAGAATGGACACCATGAGATATTTAATGTCCACCAATCAATGCTAGCAGACAGGACAACCAGCTTAACTCCCATCGGAGGAATTTGTGATGCAACTCCTGCATATGTAGCACCAATCATAGAGCTTTAGTCAGGTCTGGAATCAAACCCCGACTAGACAAACAACTCAAAGCTCAGTGTGCTACCCTGTTACCATCGATCTTTTGAACTACACACTGATTATGTAGGATTCATGTTCTTATTAAAGTTTTCATCCGAGGAAATTTATGCTCGTACATTGAGAAAACATATCAATACTGACAAAACATACAGTTCCCTCCATAAATATTGTAACAGTGAAGTCAAATTTGCTATTATTTCTATATACTCAAGAAATTTCGATTTGAGATCAAAGGATGAATATGATGCAAGAGTACAGAAGGTTAGATTTTATTTATTGGTATTTATATGTCTCCATGTTTTACCATTGTTGAAACAATAGCACTTTTTATGTTGAGGCCCCATTTTAGGTAAGCATAAGTATTGGAACAAATGACTGACAGGTGTTTCTTGTTGCTCAGGTGTTTCTTGGTGCTCAGGTGTTTCTTGTTGCATTGATTGGTCATGCATAAAAGAGCTGTGAATGTCTAATCTTGGTATTAGCCTTTGCTTCTGCCTTGCGAGTCTGCCTTTGGAATCAGTAGGTATAAACCAACATAAAGAGAGGAGAACTGTCTATGAAAAAAACAAGCAATTTGGAAGCTTGAAGAACAGAATAATTAAATTAGAAACATCGCACAAAAATTGGGCATTGCGAATTCAACAATTTGGAATATCTTGAAAAAGAAAGAATCCACTCGTGTACTTCGCAATAGACAACGGCTGGGTCGGCCACGGAAAACAACTGCAGCTGATGACAGACACCTCAGTAGAGCTGTGAAGAAAAACCCTAAAACAACTGTCTGTGACATCATCAACAACCTCCGGAGTGCAGGGTTACAATCTACCGTTCGCAGAAAACTTCAACAGCAGAATTACCAAGGCTACACCGCAAGCGCAGGCGGAGTTTGGAGGGGATCAGGGGGTCAATGCCCCCACCTTAATTGTTTTAGTAGTTTACAATTAAGATAAAAACATCCCGTATTTAAACGTGAGTAACAATAATGAACGTAAACTATATTTGTGATTTCACGTACACTGTAACAACACGAACAAACGGTAATTTTGAAAGTCAGATTTTATCCCATTACTACCCATTATTTATATTAAGCTCTCCCCCCTCCACCCCCCCCCCTGTCCCCCAAATAGAGAAGTCAAACTACGCCTATGACCACAAGATGCAAACCTCTCATCAGCACCAAAAATAGGAAGGTCAAATTAGAATTTGCCTCGATGTAGAGGCAGGCCAGTGAGTTCTGGAATAAAGTTTAATGCACAGATGAGATCAAGATAAACCTTTACCAAAATAATGTAAAGATGAAAGTGTGGAGAAAGGAAGGAACTGCATATGATCCAAAGCCTACTACCTCATCTGTGAAGCATGGTAGAGATATTGTTATGGCTTAGATTTGCATGGCTGCCTCAGCACCTGGCTCAGTCATCTTTATTGATTCATCCAAACTCATTGGGCGGCATTTCACCTGCAGCAAGACAATGACCCAAAACAGACTGCCAATGCAACCAAGGAGTTCATCAGGGGGAAAAGTGGAAGGTTTTAGACTGGACAAGTCAATCTCCTGATTTAAATGCAATGGAGCATGAATTTCACTTGCTGAAGAGGAATTGCTAAAATTCTTGGTAAAATAGTCTAAAGTCAGAAACCCCCAAAACAAACAACAACTGAAAATTGCTGCAGTAAAGTCCTGGTTTAACCATTAGCACATGTCCTCTCAAAAGAAGACACCAAGAGTTTGGTGATGTTTATGGGTCACAGACTCGATACAGTTATTGCATGTGACGGACATGGAACCAAATACAAACTATTATACTACATTAACTTACTTTTAGTTAATCTGTTAAAATAGTTATACTTAACTGAAATGGGAGACTGAACATAAAAAGTGCTATTGTTCTACAATGGTAAAACATTCTATATGAATATAAATACCAACGATTCAAATCTGACCTTCTGTACTCTTACCTCATATTCATCTTTTGATCTCAAATTGAAGTTTATTGAGTATATAGAAATAATAACAAATTTCACTTCACTGTGCCATTACTTATGCAGGGCAGTGTGTTTATATGTGTTAACATTGTTTAATTAGAAGCAATTAGTTACTACAATTCACTATTATTACAAATTAAGCCTGGTGTTGCCTTAGCGGATCAGGTGCTGGCTTGGGATCCCAGGATTCTGAGTTTAAATCCCGGTCGATCACTGAATTAACACCAGGGGGGTTGACTCAGCCTGTCATCCTTCCGAGGTCGGCAAATTGAGTACCAGCTTGCTGGGATGAATGATCCCGTTGTGTACCCCGATTTAGAATAGGTACACCGTATCCCTGTGCATCGAAAGAGGCGACTAAGGGATGGCGTCAGGAAGGGCACCCGGCCATAAAAACATTGCCTCAAAAAGGGAACCATGATGGTCATGGGGCCAATTGGTTAATGTATTTATGATATAATTACGAAACTTTCCAACCCAGTGATGGATACCACTTACAGAATCATGAAATATATGAACGACTTAAAGTATATGTAGTTCATATGTGGAGTGATCAGACAGGTATGTAGTTCATACGTGGAGTGATCAGACAGGTATGTAGTTCATACGTGGAGTGATCAGACAGGTATGTAGTTCACACGTGGAATGACCAGACAGGTATGTAGTTCATACGTGGTGTGACCAGACAGGTATGTAATTCATGCATGGAGTGACCAGACAGGTATGTAGTTCATACGTGGAGTGACCAGACAGGTATGTAGTTCATACATGGTGTGACCAGACAGGTATGTAGTTCATACATGGAGTGACAAGACAGGTATGTAGTTCATACATGGTGTGACTAGACAGGTATGTAGTTCATGCATGGAGTGACCAGACAGGTATGTAGTTCATGCATGGTGTGACCAGACAGGTATGTAGTTCATGCATGGAGTGACCAGACAGGTATGTAGTTCATGCATGGAGTGACCAGACAGGTATGTAGTTCATGCATGGAGTGACCAGACAGGTATGTAGTTCATGCATGGAGTGACCAGACAGATATGTAGTTCATACATGGTGTGACCAGACAGGTATGTAGTTCATGCATGGTGTGACCAGACAGGTATGTAGTTCATACATGGAGTGACCAGACAGGTATGTAGTTCATACATGGTGTGACCAGACAGGTATGTAGTTCATACATGATGTGACCAGACAGGTATGTAGTTCATGCATGGAGTGACCAGACAGGTATGTAGTTCATACGTGGTGTGACCAGACAGGTATGTAATTCATGCATGGAGTGACCAGACAGGTATGTAGTTCATACGTGAAGTGACCAGACAGGTATGTAGTTCATACATGGTGTGACCAGACGGGTATGTAGTTCATACGTGAAGTGACCAGACAGGTATGTAGTTCATACGTGAAGTGACCAGATGGGTATGTAGTTCATACGTGAAGTGACCAGACAGGTATGTAATTCATACGTGGAGTGACCAGACAGGTATGTAGTTCATACGTGGAGTGACCAGACAGGTATGTCGTTCATACGTGGAGTGACCAGACAGGTATGTAGTTCATACGTGGAGTGACCAGACAGGTATGTAATTCATACGTGGAGTGACCAGACAGGTATGTAATTCAAACGTGGAGTGACCAGACAGGTATGTAGTTCATACGTGGAGTGACCAGACAGGTATGTAGTTCATATGTGGAGTGACCAGACAGGTATGTAGTTCATACGTGGAGTGACCAGACAGGTATGTAGTTCATACGTAAAGTGACCAGACAGGTATGTCGTTCATACGTGGTATGACCAGACAGGTATGTAGTTCATACGTGAAGTGACCAGACAGGTATGTCGTTCATACGTGGTGTTACCAGATGGGTATGTAGTTCATGCGTGGAGTGACGAGACAGGTATGTTGTTCATACGTGGACTGACCAGACAGGTATGTAGACCAGACAGGTATGTAAATATGGTTTCAGGTCATTTCCTGGTTTGGTGACATTACATCACATGATCAGCTACATTTTATATTGAAAATACAGTTTCAGATCATTTCCTGGTTTGGTGACATTACATCACGTGATCAGCGACAGTTTATATTGTAAATACAGTTTCAGGTCATTTCCTGGTTTGGTGACATTACATCACGTGATCAGCGACATTTTATATTGTAAATACAGTTTCAGGTCATTTCCTGGTTTGGTGACATTACATCACGTGATCAGCTACATTTTATATTGTAAATACAGTTTCAGGTCATTTCCTGGTTTGGTGGCATTACATCACGTGATCAGCTACATTTTATATTGTAAATACAGTTTCAGGTCATTTCCTGGTTTGGTGACATTACATCACGTGATCAGCTACATTTTATATAGTAAATACAGTTTCAGGTCATTTCCTGGTTTGGTGACATCACATCACGTGATCAGCTACATTTTATATTGTAAATACAGTTTCAGGTCATTTCCTGGTTTGGTGACATTACATCACGTGATCAGCTACATTTTATATAGTAAATACAGTTTCAGGTCATTTCCTGGTTTGGTGACATCACATCACGTGATCAGCTACATTTTATATAGTAAATACAGTTTCAGGTCATTTCCTGGTTTGGTGACATCACATCACGTGATCAGCTACATTTTATATTGAAAATACAATTTCAGGTCATTTCCTGGTTTGGTGACATCACATCACGTGATCAGCTACATTTTATATTGTAAATACAGTTTCAGGTCATTTCCTGGTTTGGTGACATCACATCACGTGATCAGCTACATTTTATATTGTAAATACAGTTTCAGGTCATTTCCTGGTTTGGTGACATCACATCACGTGATCAGCTACATTTTATATTGTAAATACAGTTTCAGGTCATTTCCTGGTTTGGTGACATTACATCACGTGATCAGCTACATTTTATATTGTAAATACAGTTTCAGGTCATTTCCTGGTTTGGTGACATTACATCACGTGATCAGCTACATTTTATATTGAAAATACAGTTTCAGGTCATTTCCTGGTTTGGTGACATTACATCACGTGATCAGCTACATTTTATATTGTAAATACAGTTTCAGGTCATTTCCTGGTTTGGTGACATTACATCACGTGATCAGCTACATTTTATATTGTAAATACAGTTTCAGGTCATTTCCTGGTTTGGTGACATTACATCACGTGATCAGCTACATTTTATATTGTAAATACAGTTTCAGGTCATTTCCTGGTTTGGTGACATTACATCACGTGATCAGCGACATTTTATATTGTAAATACAGTATCAGGTCTTTTCCTGGTTTGGTGACATTACATCACATGATCAGCTACATTTTATATTGTAAATACAGTTTCAGGTCTTTTCCTGGTTTGGTGACATTACATCACGTGATCAGCTACATTTTATATTGTAAATACAGTTTCAGGTCTTTTCCTGGTTTGGTGACATTACATCACGTGATCAGCTACATTTTATATTGTAAATACAGTTTACAGGTCATTTCCTGGTTTGGTGACATTACATCACATGATCAGCTACATTTTATATTGTAAATACAGTTTCAGGTCTTTTCCTGGTTTGGTGACATTACATCACGTGATCAGCGACATTTTATATTGTAAATACAGTATCAGGTCTTTTCCTGGTTTGGTGACATTACATCACGTGATCAGCTACATTTTATATTGTAAATACAGTTTACAGGTCATTTCCTGGTTTGGTGACATTACATCACGTGATCAGCTACATTTTATATTGTAAATACAGTTTCAGGTCATTTCCTGGTTTGGTGACATTACATCACGTGATCAGCGACATTTTATATTGTAAATACAGTATCAGGTCTTTTCCTGGTTTGGTGACATTACATCACGTGATCAGCTACATTTTATATTGTAAATACAGTTTCAGGTCATTTCCTGGTTTGGTGACATTACATCACGTGATCAGCCACATTTTATATTGTAAATACAGTTTCAGGTCATTTCCTGGTTTGGTGACATTACATCACGTGATCAGCTACATTTTATATTGTAAATACAGTTTCAGGTCATTTCCTGGTTTGGTGACATTACATCACGTGATCAGCGACATTTTATATTGTAAATACAGTATCAGGTCATTTCCTGGTTTGGTGACATTACATCACGTGATCAGCTACATTTTATATTGTAAATACAGTTTCAGGTCATTTCCTGGTTTGGTGACATTACATCACGTGATCAGCTACATTTTATATTGTAAATACAGTTTCAGGTCATTTCCTGGTTTGGTGACATTACATCACGTGATCAGCGACATTTTATATTGTAAATACAGTTTCAGGTCATTTCCTGGTTTGGTGACATTACATCACGTGATCAGCTACATTTTATATTGTAAATACAGTTTCAGGTCATTTCCTGGTTTGGTGACATTACGTCACATGATCAGCGACATTTTATATTGTAAATACAGTTTCAGGTCATTTCCTGGTTTGGTGACATTACATCACGTGATCAGCTACATTTTATATTGAAAATACAGTTTCAGGTCATTTTCTGGTTTGGTGACATTACATCACGTGATCAGCGACATTTTATATTGTAAATACAGTTTCTGGTCATTTCCTGGTTTGGTGACATTACATCACGTGATCAGCTACATTTTATATTGAAAATACAGTTTCAGGTCATTTCCTGGTTTTGTGACATTACATCACGTGATCAGCTACATTTTATACTAGCAGAAGTACCCAGCATTGCCGGGCGGGGGAGGGGAGGGGGAGGGGGAGGGGGGAGGGGAGGGGGAGGGGGAGGGGGGGAGGGGAGGGGGAGGGGGAGGGGAGGGGGAGGGGGAGGGGGGAGGGGAGGGGGGAGGGGGAGGGGGGGAGGGGGAAGGGGAGGGGAGGGGAATGGGGGGAGAGCGAGCCCCTTGGTAAAGCGAGCGATTTTTTTTTTCATAGCGTCATAGCGTTCATAGCGTCATAGCGTTCATAGCGTCATAGTGTTCATAGCGTCATTGCGTTTCATAGCGTCATAGCGTCATAGCGTCATATCGTTCATAGCGTTCATAGCGTCATAGCGATTTTTTTTTTCATAGCGTCATAGCGTCATAGCGTTCATAGCGTCATAGCGTCATCACGTGATCGCTCTGAGCGAATCAGCGCCCACCTGCTCTGATTCGGTTGATTCCGTGCGCTGAAATGCGCTGAGGTAAATATGAATAAAAAATATGGATCGTCAAATATTTTGAATTCGGCCATGTTCGTCCCAGGCTCAATGGCCATGTCTATGTCAAATATCAAGCACGTAAGCCTCTCCGTTTAGGAGTCTATCGTTAACATTATACACACACACACACACACACACACACACACACACACACACACACAAACTGTGTTTTATATATATAGATTGTAAATACAGTTTCAGGTCATTTCCTGGTTTGGTGACATTACATCACGTGAGCAGCTACATTTTATAGCCGGCGAAGCCGGTGTTGTCAATAAACGAGTACGTATTATGTTGAAAACCTGATTATGCCTTGGCTCAAGAATCCGAAGCGCAGTGGGCGCAGCCATCTTGCGGAGGCGGAAGTATGCATAACAAATTTAAAACGTTCATTAGGAGTTTCTTTCACCCGTCGTCGTTTGATTCACAATCTTATGCACCTCCGATGTATTAATAAAATAATTTAAGACCAACATCGGCCCGCACGGGCCTGGTTATCTTCAACAAAACGCGTCACCAAACACCGGACCCAATGAGAGTCGAGCATTTGCAAAAATATTTCTAAAATGAAAGCGCTCAATGGTGGGGTGCGTGGGCACCATCGACCGGATGCGGAAGTTTGCATAAAACAATTGCGAAAAAGTTCAATAGGAGTTTGTTTCACCCATCGTTCTTTGATTCACAATATAATGAAACCTCTAATTAGTAATTAAAATACGTTAAGACCAACCTCGTTATCTTCAACGAAAATCGTCATCAAACACTAGAACCAATGAGATTCGAGCATTTGAAAAAATATTTTTTTACAAGCTTATTACGCGTTTCGGAGGGTGAAAACGGCGTCAAATATTCTAACATTGACGAATAATTATTTTTTAGAAATCTCGTGGCTGTCGGAGAACCGAATCAGCCAATCAGCACCCTCGATACAGGACATCTTACCAGCGCCCTCGACATGTCTGCGACGTCGGGAACGAGGTTGGTGCAAAACAACCGAATCACGCATAAGCATATACTGCTCGAAATAGTTCTCATCATATACTCAAATTTCCTAAGCTAAATCGTCATTGCTTTGGGCACTGTTGTCTGTTACAGAGAAAGAACAAGAACCGAAATGAAAGGAAAAATGGTACAACCTCCACCAGTGCTATCATCACTGAAACATGATTCGACAACAGTCCGTGGTAACTTGAGAGAGTTTTTTACGTTGCACCAAGTAAAGCCATCGGATGTGACACCATTGTCTTCTTTTTGGGAATATGCTGCAGTAGATGTCCCTGGTGATGGGTCATGTTTTTTTGAGGACTGTCTGCTCTTCTCTTTTACCAAGTCTTACCAGGTACGGTACCTACTACACCTACTTACTACCAACTACCTAACCTACCGATGCCATAGTGATGGGTAAAATAGTGGCAAGAGGCTTTGGCTTCGCCGGCTCATTGCGGCTTTGCAGTCGGTACTAGTATTGTAAATACAGTTTCAGGTCATTTCCTGGTTTGGTGACATCACATCACGTGATCAGCTACATTTTTTATTGTAAATACATTTTCAGATAATTTCCTGGTTTGGTGACATTACATCACGTGATCAGCTACATTTTATATTGTAAATACAGTTTACAGGTCATTTCCTGGTTTGGTGACATTACATCACGTTAGAGTCCCTGTATAAAGAGAGTTGCGCCATGCGCTGACCCGAGATTTCTGGTCACGTGATTTCGTGGCGCCATTTTGTGTCTAACTTCACCGTGCGTGAACGTCAGCTTGGTACGGGAATGTTGTTTATTGCCAAACAAAATGACTGGTTGTTCTGCTTTTGGTTGTTCAAACCAATCTGGGAAATATAAGATGTATAGATTTCCAAGTGATAAAGTCAGAAGACAAATTTGGGAAGCGAAAGTCAGACGAAAGAGCTGGAAAGCGATCGACTCCTCGAGACTCTGCCAGGTAGGCCCACGCCGCTTGATGATCGATGTTCAAAAGCAATTCTATCTGCTCGGTTTTTTTTGGTTGTCTGTCCATTGAAAACCCTTTTAAAGGGAAGTGATTTTTGTTTGTTTATAATCTTCAAGGAGCTGACCAAAAATGCATTTCCGTGGGAAGAACCCTGCTCAATTTTTTTCGGGTAGTCCTAGCGGACCGCATATTGTCATTGATTGATGAAATGTCCCGGTACAGTGACATTGCCTGGTCTGCGGTTGGGTAGTCTGCGGGCAATGTCACTGTACTTTTTCAGAGGGAATTAATTTTGATTTTATAGGGGTGGGAAACCCATGGTCCGTTTTGTTTTCAGTTGTCTGTCCGTCCATTCAAAACTTATTCCGAGGCAAGTTATTTTTTTGGTTTAAAATCTTTAGCCTAATCGGCAATCATAAAAGCAATTTTAGGGGGGGACCTGCTCAATTTTTTTGCGGGTTGTGCAGCCAAGTCGCCAGCTATGAAACATATTAATCGATCAGGCAATATCCATCAGAGTTCTGGGCAAGGGCGTAGTAATAAATGAACGTTTCAATCTTACTAGATGCCGATGACGTTTTCCTTATGTCAGAGACAGAAGCTGACTTGCAGCTTGTTACCTTCGCAAAAGCGGAAGGTTATGTTTTGATCGCTGTGTATTTATTTGTATGTCTGTGTGTGTGTGTGTATGTTATTCGCATAACTCAAAAAGTATTCAACCGAATTGCATGAAATTTGGTGGGATGATTGGTTATTATACGGGACACATTTGATTAGATTTTGGGAGCAATCGGGTCAAAGGTCAAGGTCAAGGTCACGAAAAGGTCAAAATCGTATTTTTACCATAGCGCGGTCAATTTTTATCCAATTGGCATGCAACTAATGCCAAAATGTTCAGAATTCAATGCCCGATCTTGTTTGTCATAACTCGGTCAATTCTTATCCGATTTGCATGAAATCAGCACCAAACTGTTCACTGTTCTGTTCCCTACACTCCCATGCCAAGTACAGAACAGTAGCTGCGGCGAAGGTATGCGCTCTACCGAGTGCCCGTTCTAGTTAAATCATTACAATGGAAATTGAATATAAATGTCGATAAAACTAAAGTTGTACACTATAGAAATATGGCAATACCACGTACAGAATTTGTTTTAAGTGTGTTAGACTATATGTCGGCTGGAAGTCCTACACCGGAATTGCTCTCGGCACCCTTTAAAAAATATTGGATATGCCCACACTCCTTTCTAAAATTTATTAAAATTCAGAGAACGACAGCATTGGTTTGTCTTACTTATAATGTTAGCTCTTATATGCAGTGTTGGCTTGTAATATGCATTGCCATACCACTTTTAATATCACCACACAGCTCTTTTTCACGGCAATAGCTGAGTTTTTGACAAAACAAATATCACCTGTATGTAATAATAAGACTAAATATGTGCAGTAAATTTTTTTTAGCAGGTTTAGAATATATCACCCCATATCGCGAATGTACATGTATATCTAATCCGACACACTTAGACACAAAATGGCGTCCAAATTTGAGTTGACACAACTCTCTATATACAGGGACTCTACATCACGTGATCAGCTACATTTTGTATTGTAAATACAGTTTCAGGTCATTTCCTGGTTTGGTGACATCACATCACGTGATCAGCTACATTTTATATTGAAAATACAGTTTCAGGTCATTTCCTGGTTTGGTGACATCACATCACGTGATCAGCTACATTTTATATTGAAAATACAGTTTCAGGTCATTTCCTGGTTTGGTGACATCACATCACGTGATCAGCTACATTTTGTATTGTAAATACAGTTTCAGGTCATTTCCTGGTTTGGTGGCATTACATCACGTGATCAGCTACATTTTATGTTGTAAATACAGTTTCAGGTCATTTCCTGGTTTGGTGACATTACATCACGTGATCAGCTACATTTTGTAATGTAAATACAGTTTCAGGTCATTTCCTGGTTTGGTGACATCACATCACGTGATCAGCTACATTTTATATTGTAAATACAGTTTCAGGTCATTTCCTGGTTTGGTGACATCACATCACGTGATCAGCTACATTTTATATTGTAAATACAGTTTCAGGTCATTTCCTGGTTTGGTGACATTACATCACGTGATCAGCTACATTTTATATTGTAAATACAGTTTCAGGTCATTTCCTGGTTTGGTGACATTACATCACGTGATCAGCTACATTTTATATTGTAAATACAGTTTCAGGTCATTTCCTGGTTTGGTGACATTACATCACGTGATCAGCTACATTTTATATTGTAAATACAGTTTCAGGTCATTTCCTGGTTTGGTGGCATTACATCACGTGATCAGCTACATTTTATATTGCAAATACAGTTTCAGGTCATTTCCTGGTTTGGTGACATTACATCACGTGATCAGCTACATTTTATATTGTAAATACAGTTTCAGGTCATTTCCTGGTTTGGTGACATTACATCACGTGATCAGCTACATTTTATATTGCAAATACAGTTTCAGGTCATTTCCTGGTTTGGTGACATTACATCACGTGATCAGCTACATTTTATATTGAAAATACAGTTTCAGGTCATTTCCTGGTTTGGTGACATTACATCACGTGATCAGCTACATTTTATATTGAAAATACAGTTTCAGGTCAGTTCCTGGTTTGGTGACATGACATCACGTGATCAGCTACATTTTATATTGTAAATACAGTTTCAGGTCATTTCCTGGTTTGGTGACATTACATCACGTGATCAGCTACATTTTATATTGTAAATACAGTTTCAGGTCATTTCCTGGTTTGGTGACATTACATCACGTGATCAGCTACATTTTATATTGCAAATACAGTTTCAGGTCATTTCCTGGTTTGGTGACATTACATCATGTGATCAGCTACATTTTATATTGTAAATACAGTTTCAGGTCATTTCCTGGTTTGGTGACATTACATCACGTGATCAGCTACATTTTGTATTGAAAATACAGTTTAAGGTCATTTCCTGGTTTGGTGACATTACATCACGTGATCAGCTACATTTTGTATTGAAAATACAGTTTCAGGTCATTTCCTGGTTTGGTGACATTACATCACGTGATCAGCTACATTTTATATTGAAAATACAGTTTCAGGTCATTTCCTGGTTTGGTGACATTACATCACGTGATCAGCTACATTTTATATTGTAAATACAGTTTCAGGTCATTTCCTGGTTTGGTGACATTACATCACGTGATCAGCTACATTTTATATTGTAAATACAGTTTCAGGTCATTTCCTGGTTTGGTGACATTACATCACGTGATCAGCTACATTTTATATTGTAAATACAGTTTCAGGTCATTTCCTGGTTTGGTGACATTACATCACGTGATCAGCTACATTTTATATTGTAAATACAGTTTCAGGTCATTTCCTGGTTTGGTGGCATTACATCACGTGATCAGCTACATTTTACATTGTAAATACAGTTGCAGGTCATTTCCGGGTTTGGTGACATTACATCACGTGATCAGCTACATTTTATATTGCAAATACAGTTTCAGGTCATTTCCTGGTTTGGTGACATTACATCACGTGATCAGCTACATTTTATATTGTAAATACAGTTTCAGGTCATTTCCTGGTTTGGTGACATTACATCACGTGATCAGCTACATTTTATATTGCAAATACAGTTTCAGGTCATTTCCTGGTTTGGTGACATTACATCACGTGATCAGCTACATTTTATATTGAAAATACAGTTTCAGGTCATTTCCTGGTTTGGTGACATCACATCACGTGATCAGCTACATTTTATATTGTAAATACAGTTTCAGGTCAGTTCCTGGTTTGGTGACATGACATCACGTGATCAGCTACATTTTATATTGTAAATACAGTTTCAGGTCATTTCCTGGTTTGGTGACATGACATCACGTGATCAGCTACATTTTATATTGTAAATACAGTTTCAGGTCTTTTCCTGGTTTGGTGGCATTACATCACGTGATCAGCTACATTTTATATTGAAAATACAGTTTCAGGTCATTTCCTGGTTTGGTGACATTACATCACGTGATCAGCTACATTTTATATTGCAAATACAGTTTCAGGTCATTTCCTGGTTTGGTGACATTACATCACGTGATCAGCTACATTTTATATTGTAAATACAGTTTCAGGTCATTTCCTGGTTTGGTGACATTACATCACGTGATCAGCTACATTTTATATTGCAAATACAGTTTCAGGTCATTTCCTGGTTTGGTGACATTACATCATGTGATCAGCTACATTTTATATTGTAAATACAGTTTCAGGTCATTTCCTGGTTTGGTGACATTACGTCACGTGATCAGCTACATTTTGTATTGAAAATACAGTTTAAGGTCATTTCCTGGTTTGGTGACATTACATCACGTGATCAGCTACATTTTGTATTGAAAATACAGTTTCAGGTCATTTCCTGGTTTGGTGACATTACATCACGTGATCAGCTACATTTTATATTGAAAATACAGTTTCAGGTCATTTCCTGGTTTGGTGACATTACATCACGTGATCAGCTACATTTTATATAGTAAATACAGTTTCAGGTCATTTCCTGGTTTGGTGACATTACATCACGTGATCAGCTACATTTTATATTGAAAATACAGTTTCAGGTCATTTCCTGGTTTGGTGACATTACATCACGTGATCAGCTACATTTTATATTATAAATACAGTTTCAGGTCATTTCCTGGTTTGGTGACATTACATCACGTGATCAGCTACATTTTATATTGTAAATACAGTTTCAGGTCATTTCCTGGTTTGGTGACATTACATCACGTGATCAGCTACATTTTATATTGTAAATACAGTTTCAGGTCATTTCCTGGTTTGGTGACATTACATCACGTGATCAGCTACATTTTATATTGTAAATACAGTTTCAGGTCATTTCCTGGTTTGGTGGCATTACATCACGTGATCAGCTACATTTTACATTGTAAATACAGTTGCAGGTCATTTCCTGGTTTGGTGACATTACATCACGTGATCAGCTACATTTTGTATTGAAAATACAGTTTAAGGTCATTTCCTGGTTTGGTGACATTACATCACGTGATCAGCTACATTTTGTATTGAAAATACAGTTTCAGGTCATTTCCTGGTTTGGTGACATTACATCACGTGATCAGCCACATTTTATATTGCAAATACAGTTTCAGGTCATTTCCTGGTTTGGTGACATTACATCACGTGATCAGCTACATTTTATATTGTAAATACAGTTTCAGGTCATTTCCTGGTTTGGTGACATTACATCACGTGATCAGCCACATTTTATATTGCAAATACAGTTTCAGGTCATTTCCTGGTTTGGTGACATTACATCACGTGATCAGCCACATTTTATATTGTAAATACAGTTTCAGGTCATTTCCTGGTTTGGTGACATTACATCACGTGATCAGCTACATTTTATATTGAAAATACAGTTTCAGGTCATTTCCTGGTTTGGTGACATTACATCACGTGATCAGCTACATTTTATATCGTAAATACAGTTTCAGGTCATTTCCTGGTTTGGTGACATTACATCACGTGATCAGCTACATTTTATATTGAAAATACAGTTTCAGGTCATTTCCTGGTTTGGTGACATTACATCACGTGATCAGCTACATTTTATATTGTAAATACAGTTTCAGGTCATTTCCTGGTTTGGTGACATTACATCACGTGATCAGCTACATTTTATATTGTAAATACAGTTTCAGGTCATTTCCTGGTTTGGTGACATTACATCACGTGATCAGCTACATTTTATATTGTAAATACAGTTTCAGGTCATTTCCTGATTTGGTGACATTACATCACGTGATCAGCTACATTTTATATTGTAAATACAGTTTCAGGTCATTTCCTGGTTTGGTGGCATTACATCACGTGATCAGCTACATTTTACATTGTAAATACAGTTGCAGGTCATTTCCTGGTTTGGTGACATTACATCACGTGATCAGCTACATTTTATATTGCAAATACAGTTTCAGGTCATTTCCTGGTTTGGTGACATTACATCACGTGATCAGCTACATTTTATATTGTAAATACAGTTTCAGGTCATTTCCTGGTTTGGTGACATTACATCACGTGATCAGCTACATTTTATATTGCAAATACAGTTTCAGGTCATTTCCTGGTTTGGTGACATTACATCACGTGATCAGCTACATTTTATATTGAAAATACAGTTTCAGGTCATTTCCTGGTTTGGTGACATTACATCACGTGATCAGCTACATTTTATATTGAAAATACAGTTTCAGGTCAGTTCCTGGTTTGGTGACATGACATCACGTGATCAGCTACATTTTATATTGTAAATACAGTTTCAGGTCATTTCCTGGTTTGGTGACATTACATCACGTGATCAGCTACATTTTATATTGTAAATACAGTTTCAGGTCATTTCCTGGTTTGGTGACATCACATCACGTGATCAGCTACATTTTATATTGTAAATACAGTTTCAGGTCATTTCCTGGTTTGGTGGCATTACATCACGTGATCAGCTACATTTTATATTGTAAATACAGTTTCAGGTCATTTCCTGGTTTGGTGGCATTACATCACGTGATCAGCTACATTTTACATTGTAAATACAGTTGCAGGTCATTTCCTGGTTTGGTGACATTACATCACGTGATCAGCTACATTTTGTATTGAAAATACAGTTTAAGGTCATTTCCTGGTTTGGTGAAATTACATCACGTGATCAGCTACATTTTGTATTGAAAATACAGTTTCAGGTCATTTCCTGGTTTGGTGACATTACATCACGTGATCAGCCACATTTTATATTGCAAATACAGTTTCAGGTCATTTCCTGGTTTGGTGACATTACATCACGTGATCAGCTACATTTTATATTGTAAATACAGTTTCAGGTCATTTCCTGGTTTGGTGACATTACATCACGTGATCAGCCACATTTTATATTGTAAATACAGTTTCAGGTCATTTCCTGGTTTGGTGACATTACATCACGTGATCAGCTACATTTTATATTGAAAATACAGTTTCAGGTCATTTCCTGGTTTGGTGACATTACATCACGTGATCAGCTACATTTTATATCGTAAATACAGTTTCAGGTCATTTCCTGGTTTGGTGACATTACATCACGTGATCAGCTACATTTTATATTGAAAATACAGTTTCAGGTCATTTCCTGGTTTGGTGACATTACATCACGTGATCAGCTACATTTTATATTGTAAATACAGTTTCAGGTCATTTCCTGGTTTGGTGACATTACATCACGTGATCAGCTACATTTTATATTGTAAATACAGTTTCAGGTCATTTCCTGGTTTGGTGACATTACATCACGTGATCAGCTACATTTTATATTGTAAATACAGTTTCAGGTCATTTCCTGGTTTGGTGACATTACATCACGTGATCAGCTACATTTTATATTGTAAATACAGTTTCAGGTCATTTCCTGGTTTGGTGGCATTACATCACGTGATCAGCTACATTTTACATTGTAAATACAGTTGCAGGTCATTTCCTGGTTTGGTGACATTACGTCACGTGATCAGCTACATTTTATATTGCAAATACAGTTTCAGGTCATTTCCTGGTTTGGTGACATTACATCACGTGATCAGCTACATTTTATATTGTAAATACAGTTTCAGGTCATTTCCTGGTTTGGTGGCATTACATCACGTGATCAGCTACATTTTATATTGAAAATACAGTTTCAGGTCATTTCCTGGTTTGGTGGCATTACATCACGTGATCAGCTACATTTTATATTGCAAATACAGTTGCAGGTCATTTCCTGGTTTGGTGACATTACGTCACGTGATCAGCTACATTTTATATTGAAAATACAGTTTCAGGTCATTTCCTGGTTTGGTGACATTACATCACGTGATCAGCTACATTTTATATTGAAAATACAGTTTCAGGTCATTTCCTGGTTTGGTGACATTACATCACGTGATCAGCTACATTTTATATTGTAAATACAGTTTCAGGTCATTTCCTGGTTTGGTGACATTACATCACGTGATCAGCTACATTTTATATTGAAAATACAGTTTCAGGTCATTTCCTGGTTTGGTGACATTACATCACGTGATCAGCTACATTTTATATTGAAAATACAGTTTCAGGTCAGTTCCTGGTTTGGTGACATGACATCACGTGATCAGCTACATTTTATATTGTAAATACAGTTTCAGGTCATTTCCTGGTTTGGTGACATCACATCACGTGATCAGCTACATTTTATATTGTAAATACAGTTTCAGGTCATTTCCTGGTTTGGTGACATCACATCACGTGATCAGCTACATTTTATATTGTAAATACAGTTTCAGGTCATTTCCTGGTTTGGTGGCATTACATCACGTGATCAGCTACATTTTATATTGAAAATACAGTTTCAGGTCATTTCCTGGTTTGGTGACATCACATCACGTGATCAGCTACATTTTATATTGTAAATACAGTTTCAGGTCATTTCCTGGTTTGGTGACATTACATCACGTGATCAGCTACATTTTATATTGTAAATACAGTTTCAGGTCATTTCCTGGTTTGGTGACATTACATCACGTGATCAGCTACATTTTATATTGTAAATACAGTTTCAGGTCATTTCCTGGTTTGGTGGCATTACATCACGTGATCAGCTACATTTTATATTGAAAATACAGTTTCAGGTCATTTCCTGGTTTGGTGACATCACATCACGTGATCAGCTACATTTTATATTGTAAATACAGTTTCAGGTCATTTCCTGGTTTGGTGACATGACATCACGTGATCAGCTACATTTTATATTGTAAATACAGTTTCAGGTCTTTTCCTGGTTTGGTGACATTACATCACGTGATCAGCTACATTTTATATTGAAAATACAGTTTCAGGTCATTTCCTGGTTTGGTGACATCACATCACGTGATCAGCTACATTTTATATCGTAAATACAGTTTCAGGTCATTTCCTGGTTTGGTGACATTACATCACGTGATCAGCTACATTTTATATTGTAAATACAGTTTCAGGTCATTTCCTGGTTTGGTGACATTACATCACGTGATCAGCTACATTTTATATTGTAAATACAGTTTCAGGTCATTTCCTGGTTTGGTGGCATTACATCACGTGATCAGCTACATTTTATATTGAAAATACAGTTTCAGGTCATTTCCTGGTTTGGTGACATCACATCACGTGATCAGCTACATTTTATATTGTAAATACAGTTTCAGGTCATTTCCTGGTTTGGTGGCATTACATCACGTGATCAGCTACATTTTATATTGAAAATACAGTTTCAGGTCATTTCCTGGTTTGGTGACATCACATCACGTGATCAGCTACATTTTATATTGTAAATACAGTTTCAGGTCATTTCCTGGTTTGGTGACATTACATCACGTGATCAGCTACATTTTATATTGTAAATACAGTTTCAGGTCATTTCCTGGTTTGGTGACATTACACCACGTGATCAGCTACATTTTATATTGTAAATACAGTTTCAGGTCATTTCCTGGTTTGGTGACATTACATCACGTGATCAGCTACATTTTATATTGTAAATACAGTTTCAGGTCATTTCCTGGTTTGGTGACATTACATCACGTGATCAGCTACATTTTATATTGAAAATACAGTTTCAGGTCATTTCCTGGTTTGGTGACATTACATCACGTGATCAGCCACATTTTATATTGTAAATACAGTTTCAGGTCATTTCCTGGTTTGGTGACATTACGTCACGTGATCAGCTACATTTTATATTGTAAATACAGTTTCAGGTCATTTCCTGGTTTGGTGACATTACATCACGTGATCAGCTACATTTTATATTGAAAATACAGTTTCAGGTCATTTCCTGGTTTGGTGACATTACATCACGTGATCAGCTACATTTTATATTGTAAATACAGTTTCAGGTCATTTCCTGGTTTGGTGACATTACATCACGTGATCAGCTACATTTTATATTGTAAATACAGTTGCAGGTCATTTCCTGGTTTGGTGACATCACATCACGTGATCAGCTACATTTTATATAGTAAATACAGTTTCAGGTCATTTCCTGGTTTGGTGACATTACATCACGTGATCAGCTACATTTTATATTGAAAATACAGTTTCAGGTCATTTCCTGGTTTGGTGACATTACATCACGTGATCAGCTACATTTTATAGTGAAAATACAGTTTCAGGTCATTTCCTGGTTTGGTGACATCACATCACGTGATCAGCTACATTTTATATTGTAAATACAGTTGCAGGTCATTTCCTGGTTTGGTGACATTACATCACGTGATCAGCTACATTTTATATTGTAAATACAGTTTCAGGTCATTTCCTGGTTTGGTGACATTACATCACGTGATCAGCTACATTTTATAGTGAAAATACAGTTTCAGGTCATTTCCTGGTTTGGTGATATTACATCACGTGATCAGCTAAATTTTGTATTGAAAATGCTGTTTCAGGTCATTTCTTGTCCATGAACCCTTGAAGAACCAAGGTGCACACACCTCCCTAAACCTGAGTGGTTTATCTCCGATACTTTCCCTGCAATTTTAGATTAGATTACTTTAAGTTTGTACATTTGGCAAACAATGGAGCGAACAATGTGCTGGAGCTTTTGCCTTTTTCATAAAAATTATTTGTTGTTGATTCGAAAAACGTGTATTTTAGTCATGTCTAGTTTTTCGTCAAATAACAAATTGAAAGTTATCCAAACTAATAATAATATTGGATTTGTATCTGAAAATTTCTTTCAAAATGCTTGGGGTCTTCGAAGGACTAAGAGGACTCACTCAATCAATTTTTGTTATTTCATGAACTTTTGAGATGAGGCCTTAATATTTGTTTTGTGTGCAAGTTTAACCATTAACACGTGACCTAAGCTCTCTACCTCACCCTCTCTTTTTTCCTTCCTCTCAAACCAATTTCCTCTTGCGAAACTTTTGGGTTTTCCGCCGACAAAGCTGCCTGTTGGGGTTTGTTTTGGTGAAACTTCCAAAGTTGTCATTCGATGATAAATTTGTATCATTATTTATTTATGAGGATGCTGAAGTAACCCTGATTATAACACCCTAGGATTATTATTTGTTTGTTTTGTTTATTTGTTTGTTTGTTTGTACAAGTATGCTTTGGACCTCAATCAGACAAATATGTGGTGATCACGTGACTTCAGATAGTATTAACATTTTTCAATCCGAGTGGTTATCATTGATTTCTTTTAAACCATTTGAATGAAACGTCCTTTTCTCTTGTGCCACCGTTACCCACACCCTCCCACCCATCCCAATGCCCAGCCCCTTCCAAATTCCAAGCTTTTTAATTTTATTATCTACAAAGTCGAGACTCGTGTAAGAGCAGCACAGAAAACACAGACATAAACAGAAACACACATAGACGTATAATAAAGGGAGCGGGACAGAAGAGGTGGAGAGAGAGGGAAGCACACAAGCACAACAGCAGTGGAGAACAGGGACGTCGGGAGATCTTTGGGAGGAAGAGGGCTGGGGATATGGTTGAGGGGGTGGGGGGCGGCGGGGAGTACATGGTATAAAACAAATGGACACCACTAGTTTTTTCAGGAAAGAAAAATGGAATTTGAAAAAGGTGGATTTGGGGTGTATTAACAAGAGAAGAAAAGATCAAGGTTTTGGATTGGGGAAGATAAGAGATGGTGGTGAACAGCCGTTTTAAAGACCTGGAGGGAGGAGTGGGATTGAAGGGAGTGGGGGAGTTTGTTCCAGAGGCGGGAGAAAAGAGGAATGAAGGAGTGAAGGTGAGCAGAGAGTCTTGATTTTGGCAGTTTAACCATGAGAGTGTGGCAGGCAGATCCCGTGCGACCTGTAGGAATATTTGGGGGACAGAGCCCAGAGAGAGCAGGTGGAGCTCGGCCGGAGTGGAGTCGATAGAAGTCAGAAAGACCACCAACCTGCCTGTGGTGAGAGAGTTGTTGTTGTTGTAGTCGTTTTGTATGCAGGCTGTGGCTGCTGGTTTGCATCATTTTTCTGGTGGCATGTTTGTGCCGCTGGTGCAGTGCCCCAATTACCAGTGAGCTGGTACTCAATTTACCCACCTCAGAAGGATGACAAGCTGAGTCATCCCCCTGGCAATAATTCAATGATCGACCAGGATTCAAACTCAGGATCCTCGGATCGCAAGCCAACACCAGGCTCGGTGAGAGAGGGAAAGGCCCTCAGAATCAGCTTCATCCCAAGAAAAACCAATGATTCTAAACGCTTTTGTTTCTGCAGCGTGAAGCTGAGCTAGGTGTGAGGCAGGAGCACCAGCCCAGAGGGGAGAGCAGTATTCCATCAAGCTGTGGATGAAAACTTTGTATGTGGTGAGAAGCACAGTAGTGCCAAGAAAGGACTTCGCACGAAGGAAGATGCCCAGTCAGTCAGGTGATTTTGTCCAAGTTTGCAGAGAGTGCGGTTGCTGCAGACTGCCGATCTGTGGGTTGAGATATGGTATGATCACCCAGCTCTGCTTACCAAACTCTTCTCCTATGATATCCATGGAAATCTCCATGCTTGCCTTGCGGACTTCCTCTCTGGTCGTAGTCAACGTGTGGCCCTGAATGGATTTCTCTCATCGCCCCTTCCTGTTCTGGCTGGAGATTCCCAAGGTAGTGTGCTGGGCCCTGTACTTTTTCTGTTCTTCGTTGATGATCTCTCCGACTCTCTGGAAAATCCTCTCTATCTCTTTGCTGATGACTCCACTCTCTGCTGCTCCATTTCTCATCCCTCAGATCGGTAGTCTGCAGCCTCCTCACTCTCTGCAGACCTGGACAAAATCACAGACTGGTCAAACAAGTGGAACATGTCTTTCAATCCTGACAAACTCACACTCTTACTATGTCTCTCCGAAAAGACCGACTGGAAAAACTTCCCATCTACTTTCTCAACAATCCTCTCCAAGAAGTTCTGTTGCTCAAGCTTTTGGGTCTCACTATCTGCCATGATCTTTCTTGGGAAAACAACATTTCCAAGCTGGCCTCCAAAGCCAGTCGCCGACTGGGCATCCTCCGTCGTGCGAAGTCCTTCCTTGGCACACCTGAGCTCCTCACCACATACAAGGCTTTCATCCGCAGCTCAATGGAATACTGTTCCCCCCTCTGGGCTGGTGCTCCTGCCTCACACCTAGCTTGACCTCACGCTGTTGAAACCAAAGCTTTCAGAATCATTGGAATCTCCTGCGATGAAGCTATCTCCGAGGGCCTTTCACTTACTCACCGCAGGCAGGTTGGTGGTCTTTCTGTCTTCTAGCGACTCCTTTCCGGCCTTGCTCCCCCAGCTCTCTCTGTGCTCTGTCCCCCAAATATTCCTACAGGTTGCACAAGATCTGCCAGCAACCCTCTAATGGTTAAACTGCCAAAATCTAGGCTCTCTGCTCACCTTCACTCTTTTATTCCCCTTTTTCCCCGCCTCTGGAACAAACTCCCCCACTCCCTTCAGTCCCATTCGTCTCTCCAGGTCTTTAAAACAGCTGTTCACCACCATCTCTTATCTTCCCCCATCCAAAACCTTGATCTTTTCTACGCCCGCTAATTCACCCCAGATACACTTTTTCGAAATTCCAACTTCTTTCCTGGATGTCCTTGCAGTGTCCATATGTTTTATACCTCTCCCACCTCCCCCCAAGCCCTCTCCCTCCCACAGTTCTCTCGATGTCCCTGCTCTCAAATGTTGTGTTTGTGTCCTTCGCCCTCTCTCCCCATCTTATCTACCACTCCCCTTATTTTGTGTTTTATGTGTTGGTTTGTGTCGGTTTGACTTTTTGTGTGATTAATGTTAGCTCTTTCACGAGCCTCGATCTTGCATACAAAAAACTAACAAACCAAAAAAAAACATGTATTTCAATCCTGACAAATCTCACACTCCCAGGATGTCTCTCTGAAAAGACCGACTGGACAACTCTCCCATCCACTTTCTGAATAATCCTCTCCAAGAACTTCTGTCACTGAAGCTTTTGGGTCTCACTATCTGCCATGATATTTCGTGGGAAAACCACATTTCAAATCAGGCCTCCAAAGCCAGTCACCGACTGGGCATCCTCCGTTGTGCGAAGTCCTTCCTTGGCACACACGAGCTCCTCACCACATACAAGGCTTTCATCCGCAGCTCAATGGAATACTGCTCTCCCCTATGGGCTGGTGCTCCTGCCTCACACCTAGCTCGGCTTCACGCTGTTGAAACCAAAGCTTTCAGAATCATTGGAATCTCCTGCGATGAAGCTATCTCCGAGGGCCTTTCACTCACTCACCGCAGGCAGGTTGGTGGTCTTTCCGTCTTCTACCGACTCCTCTCCGGCCTTGCTCCTCCAGCTCTCTCTGGGCTCTGTCCCCCAAATATTCCTACAGGTCGTACAAGATCTGACTGCAACCCTCTTATGGTTAAACGGACAAAATCAAGATTATCTGCTCATCTTCACTCCTTCATTCCTCTTTTCTCCCACGTCTGGAACAAACTCCCTCACTCTCTTCAATCCCACTCCTCCCCCAGGTCTTTAAAACACCTGTTCACCCCCATCTCTTATCTTTCCCCATCCAAAACCTTGATCTTTTCTATCCCTGTTGGGACACCCCAGATCCACTTTTTGAAATACCGACTTCTTTCCTGAAATTCCTCGTAGTGAAATTCCTAGTAGTGTTCATTTGCTTCATGCCATGTACCACTCCCTCCTCCACAGCCCTCCCACAGATATCCCAATGTCCCTGTTCTCTACTGTTGTAATTGTGTCCTTCCCCCTCTCACCCGATCTTGTCTCCCACTCCCTTTATCATATGTTATATGTTTCAGTTTTTTTTTTTTGTGATTAATGTTCGCTCTTACAAGAGCCTCGATCTTGTATACAAAAAAAGAAGAAAAAGATTTGACCAGACGCCATCAGGATTTGGAGGAGGGGGACAGGTTTGAGAGTTCAGTCTTGAAAGTAGAGAGATAGTGCTTCCTGGCTCTCCTGAGGTTCCGAGATTTGTGAAAGGAACTGAAATTAGGTTGTCGGGTTTGTCTTCCATGAGGCGAAGGCAAGTTGTTTCAGCGCAACTGCCTCACCACAAGATTCAGTGTACCATGGACGAGAGGAAGGGTATGATAACTGAAGATGAGATTGGATAAATCTGTGTATGGGAGTGAGCAATTTTCTTTGGAAGAATTCCCAGGATGAGTTTATGTCAGAGGTAGTAGAGATGGGAGACCAGTCCAGATGATTGATGGCTGCTTGAAGACCTGAGCGAAATGCCAGACTCATCGACGCTGAAGAGGCTCTCTGAGAATGGCCAGAGAGTATGTCCACTTTAACAAGGAAATGATCAGAAGAATCAATTGAGCAGAAGAACATGAGACATTTGTAGGGAAGTTTGTCATAACCAAGTCTAGAAGACATGATGTACCGTTGACTGAGATCCGGGTCGGGAAATTGCCAGATAGTGTCAGTCCCAGTAAGTCGCAGAAGTCCTTTGCTGAGGTGCCATGTCTGGTGCGAGAAGTACCCACACCCAGCCAGCTGGCATGATGACAATTGAAGTCGCCACATATGAGGATGAGAGAGTTGGGTTGAGTGGATAGAAGTTGGTCCATGTTGTCAGACAGCGAGATGTAAATGGAGTCATCACAGTTTGGTGGACGGAACAGAACACATATGAACAAAAGGTGGGAGCGGAGGGGAAGCCGTCGCCAGAGGTACTCCTGGGGGTGGGGTGGAGAGAGGGCAGTGCAAGGAGAGTGAGGAAGAGAGATTTTGAAAAAGGGAGCAACTCCACTGTTGTGTTTGCTTGATCACGTGATGCACACTGGGTTCAGATATGGGGAAGTATAACATGCAGCAAACTTAGCGTTGATTCCGCAACTTGTGGAATTGTGCAAGTGAATATGTAATGTTTGTGTGTTCGATGCTCGCAGTCATTGGTGCTGGCATTGTGGCCACTCTTTTCTGGGCTGGACATGCAGTCTCTCTGGGTGGGGACACACTGACCAAAAAGCTCTCCGAGCAGTCTCCGCGCAGTATTTATCTGATACCATTGAGTGACAGGTTGTCTGGTTGTGTGTGTAGAGGAGTTTATATTGCACTGTGAATGTTCTTCAGGACTCCATGAAGGCACGCTCCGAGGTCCAATGTACAATGCCTTCAGAAGCCATTCACACTCCTTGACGTTTTTCACATTATTGTGTTACAGCCTGAATTTAAAATAGATGAAATTGGGATTTTTTGTCACTGATCTACACATAATACCCCATAATGTCAAAGTGGATAAAAAAATTTTTTTTACAAATCAATTAAAAATGAAAAGCTGAAATTGATCGAGTTAGTAAGTATTCAACCCCTTTGCTTTGACACTCCGAATTGAGCTCAGGTGCCTCCAATTTCCTTTGATCAACCTTGAGATGTCTCTACAACCTGAATTGAGCCCACCTGTGGCCAATTCAATTGATTGGACATGATTTAGAAAGAAACATACGGTACCTTTCTATAAAAGGTTCCACAGTTGATTGTGCATGTCAGAGCAGAAACTCTACCATGAAGTCAAAGGAACTGTCCGTAGAACTCAGAGATAGAATTGTGAGGTGACATAGATCTGGGGAAGGGTATAAAACAGTTTCTAGAGTGTTGACAGTTCCCAAGAGCACAGTGAGCTTCGTCATTAGGAAATGGAAAGAATAGAGAACGAGGCAGACTCTTTCTAGAGCTGGCCATCCGACCAAATTGAGAAACCGGGCAAGAAGGACCTTGGTCAGGGAAGTGACCAAGAACCCAATGACCAGTCTGACAGAACTGCAGAGTTCCTTGGCTGAGATGGGAGAACCTGCCGGAAGGACAACAGTCTCTGTAGCACTTCACAAATCTAGGCTTTATGGGAGAGCTGCCAGACGGAAGCTAGTCCTTCGAAAAAGACAAGTGGCAGCATGCCTGGAGTTTACAAAAAGGCATGTGAAAGACTCTGAATATGAGGTAAACGGTTATGTGGTCTGATGCGATGAAAATGGAACTCTTTGGCCTGAATGCAAAAGCGCTACGTCTGACGGAAACCGAGCGAGCACAGTTCATCACCCATCTAACACCATCCCTACCGTGAAGCATGGTGGTGGCAGCATCATGCCATGAGGATGCTTTTCAGCAGCAGGGTTTGGGAGACTTGTAAGGATAGAGGGAACAATGAATAGAGGCAAATAATTGAGGAGAACTTTCTTCAGAGTGCAAAAGACCACAGACTGCAGAGAGGATTTACATTCCAACAGGACAATGACCCCAAACATACAGCCAAAGCAACGCTGGAATGACTTCAGAACAAGAACGTGAAAGTCCTTGAGTGGCCCAGCCAAAGCCCAGACTTGAATCCCATTGAGAATCTGTGGAAAGACTTGAAGATTTCTGTTCACCGACGCTCCCCATCCAACTTTACAGAGCTTGAGAAAATCTGCAAAGAATAATGGGAGAAAGTCCCCAAATCCAGATGTGCAAAGGTGATACAGACATACCCAAGAAGACTTGAAGCTGTAATCACTGCCAAAGGCGCTTCTACGAATTATTGACTCAGGGGTTGAATACTTACATAATTTTGTTCATAATAATTTTCTGTATTTCATTTTTCATTTTGTCGTATAAATTTCGAAAAAAAAAATTCCACTTTGCCGTTATGCCGTATTTTGTGTGGATCAGTGACAAAAAAAATCTCAATTTGATCCATTTTAACTTCAGGCTATAACAGAACAAATTGTGAAAATAGTCAAGGGGTGTGAATACTTTCTGAAGCTACTGTACTTTAATTAACACCAGTCATCTCCAATTGAGGACCTGAGTGGAAGAAGTATTTAAGTCACATTTGGTAAGGTGAGTTATAACCAGGAACTCCATGTTCAGTATGGTAACAATTCATGTCTCTAATAATTTTGCATACATTGTGTTATTTTGTGACTTCAGTATATCTTCGACTCGGGTCTTCAGTCTGAAATCAGGTTCTATTCTGATGAAGAGCAATGATGATATTGGAATATTTTACTAATATTTTCCTTTTTTCAAACAGATGGGTCCGCATTGGATATATCTGAAGTTATTACCGATTTTATTTGCGAGCTTGAACACGAAAGGGATTCAAGAGATCTGCAATCCTGATGGTAAGAAGTTTTTGTCACAAATATTCTTTACTGTGTAATTCTAACAATAGACTCAGCAACACGAGTTGACTCGACATATTAGAGATCTTTGGATAAAATTTGAACCAAATCAGGCAGATTGAAGATTATAGTGCATCATCATCATCGTCATCATCATCATCATCATCGTTTTAGGGCCGTTTCCATGTTTGCATGTGTTTGCCGGGATTCACGTAATGGCCGCTTTCCAGGCTGCACGATCCGTTGCTAGGCCTCTTATTCGTCCTTTAACTCTGAGATCGTCTCTCAGCAACTCATTCCATGTTTTCCTCGGACGACCTCTAGCTCTCCTGCCATTCACATTCATATTTATACACCACATGTCCGAACCACTTCAACCTACTCCTACGCATAACCTCACGAATTCTCTCTAACCCGAACCTAACTCATAATTCCACATTTGGTTTCCTATCCTTCAGTGTCACGTGACACATCAATCTCACCATTCTCATTTCATTTCGTTCACACCTCCATTCATCCTCCTTTTTGATCGACCAGGTTTCACTGCCGTACAACATCCCATTTCTAACCCAAGCTACATAAAGTTTTCCCTTTAGTTGGAGAGAAATCCTCCTTGATGTCAATGGGGGTAACAACTCCCTAAACCTCCTCCAACCACTTCTAAATCTTGCAACCACTGCTGCCTCTGCACCACCACCTACAGCAGTCATATCACCATGGTAGCAACATTTATCAGCACATTCCAGGGATATGTCCCCCATAAACGAATCTTTCTGACTGGTGCACTTCTTTACCTGTGCAGACAGCTCATTTAAAGTGAGGAACCACCTGCAGTCTACCTCTGATGCCACTACACCTCTTGCGCACCCAGCAGTTACAGTATCTACACAATATCGAGTTGCTACCTACACCTTTTTCCAGACAGCACAGGGCCACCTCCCCCTTTTTTCCACAATTCCTTCTCCCAACCCACTAATCGGTGCTTTTGTTGTATTCAATTTCAACCCCCTGGCCTCGATCCGCTCCTTCCATACTGTATATTTACCCATTACCTCTTTCACACTGTCAGCTATTAGCACTAAGTCATCAGCATACAGGAGCTCCCATGGTAAGTCTTCTCTAAGTTGCTGTGACATGGCCTCAAGATATATGATGGTATGATGATATGGTTCATCAATAACGATGATATGGTTCATCAAGAATGATGATATGATTAATTAAGAATGATGATATGGTTCATCAAGAACGATGACATGGTTAATCAAGAACGATGATATGGTTCATCAAGAACGATGATATGGTTCATCAAGAACGATGATATGGTTCATCAAGAATGATGATATGATTAATTAAGAATGATGATATGGTTCATCAAGAACGATGACATGGTTAATCAAGAACGATGATATGGTTCATCAAGAACGATGATATGGTTCATCAAGAACGATGATATGGTTCATCAAGAACGATGATATGGTTAATCAAGAACGATGATATGGTTAATCAAGAACGATGATATGGTTCATCAAGAACGATGATATGGTTCATCAAGAACGATGACATGGTTAATCAAGAACGATGATATGGTTCATCAAGAACGATGATATGGTTAATTAAGAATGATGATATGGTTCATCAAGAATGATGATATGGTTAATTAAGAATGATGATATGGTTCATCAAGAACGATGACATGGTTCATCAAGAACGATGATATGGTTCATCAAGAACGATGATATGGTTCATCAAGAACGAGGATATGGTTAATTAAGAATGATGATATGGTTCATCAAGAATGATGACATGGTTAATTAAGAATGATGATATGGTTCATCAAGAACGATGACATGGTTAATCAAGAACGATGATATGGTTCATCAAGAATGATGATATGGTTAATCAAGAACGATGATATGGTTCATCAAGAATGATGATATGGTTAATCAAGAACGATGATATGGTTCATCAAGAACGATGATATGGTTCATCAAGAACGATGATATGGTTAATCAAGAACGATGATATGGTTCATCAAGAATGATGATATGGTTCATCAGGAATGATGATATGGTTCATCAAGAACGATGATATGGTTCATCAAGAATGATGATATGGTTCATCAAGAACGATGATATGGTTCATCAAGAATGATGATATGGTTAATCAAAAACGATGATATGGTTCATCAAGAACGATGATATGGTTAATCAAGAACGATGATATGGTTCATCAAGAATGATGATATGGTTCATCAAGAATGATGATATGGTTAATCAAGAACGATGATATGGTTCATCAAGAATGATGATATGGTTCATCAAGAATGATGATATGGTTAATCAAGAACGATGATATGGTTCATCAAGAACAATGATATGGTTCATCAAGAATGATGATATGGTGAATTAAGAATGATGCTATGGTTTATCAAGAACGATGACATGGTTAATCAAGAACGATGATATGGTTCATCAAGAACGATGATATGGTTCATCAAGAATGATGATATGGTCAATCAATCACGATGATATGGTTCATCAAGAACGATGATATGGTTCATCAAGAATGATGATATGGTTAATTAAGAATGATGATATGGTTAATTAAGAATGCTGATATGGTTCATCAAGAACGATGACATGGTTAATCAAGAACGATGATATGGTTCATCAAGAACAATGATATGGTTCATCAAGAATGATGATATGGTTAATTAAGAATGATGATATGGTTCATCAAGAACGATGACATGGTTAATCAAGAACAATGATATGGTTCATCAAGAACGATGATATGGTTAATCAAGAATGATGATATGGTTAATTAAAAATGATGATATGGTTCATCAAGCACGATGACATGGTTAATCAAGAATGATGATATGGTTCATCAAGAACGATGACATGGTTCATCAAGAACGATGATATGGTTAATTAAGAATGATGATATGGTTCATCAAGCACGATGACATGGTTAATCAAGAATGATGATATGGTTAATTAAGAATGATGATGTGGTTCATCAAGAATGATGATATGGTTCATCAAGCACGATGACATGGTTAATCAAGAATAATTTTATGGTTCATCAAGAATGATGATATGGTCATCAAGAATGATATTGTTCATCATGAACAATATGGATAATCAAGAACCGTCAATCAAGATTGATGATATGGTTCATCATTCATCAAGAATGATGACACTGTTCATCAAGAACGATATGGATAATCAAGAACAGTTAATAAAGATTGATAATATGGGTTATCAAGAACGATGATATGGTTCATCAAGAATGATGATATGGTTCATCAAGAATGATGATATGGTTAATCAAGAATGATGATATGGTTCATCAAGAATGATGATATGGTTAATCAAGAATGATGATATGGTTAATCAAGAATGATATCGTTAATCAAGAATGATGATATGGTTCATCAAGAATGATGATATGGTTAATCAAGAATGATGATATGGTGAATCAAGAATGATATGGTTCATCAAGAATGATGATATGGTTAATCAAGAATGATGACATGATTCATCATTCATCAAGAATGATGATATTGTTCATCAAGAACGATATGGATAATCAAGAACAGTTAATAAAGATTGATAATATGGTTAATCAAGAATGATATGGTTAATCAAGAATGATGATATGGTTCATCACGAATGATGACGTAGTTAATGAAGAATAATTTTATGGTTCATCAAGAATGATGATATTGTTCATCAAGAACGATATGGATCATCAAGAACAGTTAATAAAGATTGATAATATGGTTAATCAAGAATGATGATATGGTTAATCAAGAATGATGATATGGTTCATCAAGAATGATGATATGGTTAATCAAGAATGATGATATGGTTAATCAAGAATGATGATATGGTTCATCAAGAATGATGATATGGTTAATCAAGAATGATGATATGGTTCATCAAGAATAATGCTATGGTTCATCAAGAATGATGATATGGTTAATCAAGAATGATGACATGATTCATCAAGAACGAAGATGTGGTTCATCAAGAACAATATGGTTCATCAAGAACCATTAATCAGGAATGATGATTGAAATATGATGAAATGATGAAAGCGCTCCAACCTAATGAGCGAACATCATGACGTCATCGCCACGCATGTCCGCATTGCCTGCCAAGGTCCAGGGGAGCCATCTCACAGTGCGTCATTATGGATGTTAAATTCAGATACTGTCACATGTGTATGCAAAAGTCACAGTTACCGACCTGGTTTCGCTCTTGTTGGGGCTTCATCAAGGCAACGCAGCGAGCCTTCCATACACTTGTGACTCTGAAAACTATTCGGTTATATATCAGTCATTATGCGACTTCATACCATCAGTGGGGAACTGCCAGTAAGGTGTCCCATACAGCTGCTGCTGCACCTTACTGGGAGTGATAAGCACCGCCTGCCACACGGTAACATTATCTCTGGTATCCACTATTTATGACATACATGTAGACAAATAAATTTATGACATAGAAATATACAGTGTATACAGTTATTAAATATTTAGTTGTGAAATCCGGTTATGAATACATATCGTTATGATATATACAGTTATGAAATATACAGTTATGATTATATACAGTTATGAAATATACAGTTGTGAAATGATGCTTGGCAGGCAATGCGGACGGGCCGTGGCGATGACGTCATGACGATCGCTCATTAGGTTGGAGCGCTAAATTGCGGATACTAATTAGTAACTCCCAACCGGATCCAGTTCGACTCCATATAGTGAGTGGATACCAGAGATAATGTTACCGTGTGGCAGGCGGTGCTTTTCGCTCCCAGTAAGGTGCAGCAGCAGCTGTATGGGACACCTTACTGGCAGTTCTCCACTCATGGTATGAAGTCGTTTTGGGTCTTTTGGATCCTCTGGGCCTTGAAGGGTATTTTGGGGTGTTTTGGGTCTTCAGTGGCTTTTGGGTCTTAAGGGTCAGGGTCTTTTGGATCCTCTGGGCCTTGAAGGGTATTTGGGTCTGTTATGAACATGTACAGTTATGCTGATATCCGGTTATGAATACATACAGTTATGAATACATACATTTATGATTATATCTGGTTATGATTATATACAGTTATGCTTATATCCGGTTATGAATACATAGTTATGAATACATAGTTATGAATACATACAGTTATGATTATATCTGGTTATGATGATATACAGTTATGCTTATATCCAGTTATGAATACATACAGTTGTAGCGGTTACCGCTGGGTGTACACAATCGCCTTGCACCTGCCAGGACGCGGCCAGGGCGCAATCGCCATGCCGGGCTCATCCGGACGGGCCCAGACGCGCCTCTCCCGGGCATGCCCGAACTCGCTGTTCCCGGGCTCGCCCGAACCTCCCGGGCACGCCCGGTCTCGTCTTTCCCGGGCATGCCCGCTCTCGCCTTTCCAGGGCTCGCCCAGAATGCCCGGGCATGCCCGCTCTCGCCTTTCCAGGGCTCGCCCAGAGCGTCCGGGCATTCCCGCTCTCGCCTTTCCAGGGCTCGTCCAGGACACCCGGGCATGCCCGCTCTCGACTTGCCAGGCCTCGTCCAGCACGCCCGGGCAGGTCCAGACTCACCTTTCCAGGACTCGCCCTTGACACCCGGGCATGCCCGGTCTCGCTTTTCCCGGGCAAACGCTCCGGCATAAATGTGTATATATATTGCTGCCCGATAAACGGGCTTTTCAGAGTACCCGAGTTTGATACGTACATTAAAGCAACTCGGACGAATTTCCGTCTTTGGTCGCGTCAATTCTTTCGACTCGCGTTGGAGCACAGCTCCTTCATTGGTGACCCCGAACATGGATATGGTAGTGGCTCTTAAGCTGCCTACCTTCTGGGAGGCTCACGCGGCTGTTTGGTTCACCCAGGCGGACTCCCAGTTCGCCCTGCGAGGCATCACCGCGGACGACACCCGCTTCCACCATGTCGTGGCAGCGCTCGGTTCCACCACCGCGGCCTGCGCCTTGAGCCTCCTCGTGCGCCCGCCAGCTGCTGACAAGTATGACGCGATTAAGACGCTCCTCCTCGACGCTTTCGCCCTCTCACCGGCGGCACGTGCACGGCGCCTGCTCGACCTGCCCGAGCTCGGTGACACGCGCCCGTCCGAGCGCATGGACTACATGCTCTCGTTGCTCGGTGAGCACTCTCTGCATTTTCTGTTTCCGCGAGCTGTTCCTTCGCCAGCTGCCTCACCCGGTACGCCTCGCCCTGGCTGGCACGTCGATCACGGATCCCCGCGCCCTCGCCAGGGAAGCCGACAAGATCTCCTCGGCGGGCCAGCATATCGGAGCGGCTACCTGGAGCCCGCCGCCGTCCGAGGCGACGCCCACGACGCCCGAGCGCCCTGCGCGGTTGGAGGCCGAACTGCCGGTGCAACTGGCGGCCGCCACGCCGCGCCAACCACTTCCAACACGACGGCCGGGGCCTCCACCTGACCAGGCGTGGTGTTATTACCACGCCAGGTTCGGACACAAGGCTCGGACATGCCGACCCCTGTGCACTTTCGGCAAGTCGGGAAACGGCCGGGCCAGCGTTCATTACCAGCCATGAGTGCCGGCCACTTGGGCAACTTGCTTTTTATTCGGGACAAAGCGTCCGGGCGGCGTTTCCTTTGTGACACCGGTGCCCAACTGAGCGTCATACCTGCCTCCGAGCAGGACAGGCTGGACGCAGTTTGCGGCCCCTCTTTGGTCGCTGCTAATGGCTCGGCCATACGCACTTTCGGCCCACGCGACGTCACCCTCTGCTTCAGCAGCCAGCGCTTTCAGTGGACCTTTGTCACCGCCAGCGTCCCCATGGCTTTGCTGGGCGCCGACTTCCTCTGCGCGCACGGGCTGCTGGTCGACGTCAAACGACGTCGCCTTGTCAACGCCGAGACCTTCAGCTCCCTGGCTTGTACGATGAGCAGCTCCGCGCCGACCGAACTGGCATGCGCCCTCCCGACGGCGAACGAGTTCGCTCGCCTGCTCGCGGAATTCCCGGCCCTCACGCGGCCGACGTTTTCGGCCGTCGCAGTGCGGCACGGGATCGAGCACCACATACCCACTATGGGCCCGCCGGTCTACGCCAGGGCCCGCCGCCTCGACCCGGCCAAGCTCGCCATGGCAAAGGCCGAGTTCGACGCGTTGGAGCGCCTCAGCATCGTGCGGCGCTCCGATAGCGCGTGGGCCTCACCACTGCACATTGTGCCAAAGCCGGGGGGTGGATGGCGCCCGTGTGGCGACTACCGCCATCTCAATGACGCTACCACCCCCGACAGGTACCCGATCCCGCATATTCAGGACTTTTCCGCCCGTTTGGCGGGACGGGTCATCTTTTCGAAAATTGACCTGATACGGGGCTACCACCAGGTACCTGTCCGGGCGGCCGACGTCCCGAAGACGGCCGTCATCACGCCGTTCGGCCTGTTCGAATTTTTGCAGATGCCGTTTGGCCTCAAGAACGCGGCCCAGGCGTTCCAGCGCTTGATGGACGGCGTGCTGCGCGACCTGCCGTTTCTTTTCGTCTATCTGGACGACATCCTCGTCGCCAGCACGTCCTGCGCCGAGCACCTCCTCCACCTCCGAACACTGTTCGGTCGCCTCAGCGAGCACGGCTTAATTGTCAACCCGGTCAAATGCCACTTCGGCGCGACGACCGTTGACTTTTTGGGCCACCGCATCACCAAGACCGGGGCCGTGCCGCTGCCGACCAAGGTCGAGGCCATCACCACGTTCCCGCGTCCCCGTTCCATCAAGGCCCTCCAAGAGTTCCTCGGCATGGTGAATTTTTATCACCGATTCGTGCCCCGCGCTGCTCAGCTCATGCGGCCCCTTTACGAGGCCCTCCGGGGCAAGCCGGCCAAGCATGACATTGTTTGGTCCGCGGCCATGGACGCGGCCTTCGCCAGTGCCAAACGGGCCCTCGCCGACGCAACGCTGCTGGCTCACCCGGTGCTCAACGCGCCCATCGCCCTCACTACGGACGCCTCCAACTACGCGGTGGGCGCCGTCCATGAGCAATGGGTGGATGGGGTTTGGCAGTCACTCGCTTTTTTCAGCCGGCAACTCCGGCCGAACGAGTTAAACTACAGCACGTTCGACCGCGAGCTGCTCGGGCTATTCCTGGCCGTTCGCCATTTCCGACACCTCCTGGAGGGCCGCCCGTTCACGGCTTTCGTCGACCACAAGCCGTTGGTCTACGCAATGGCTAAGGTCATGGAGCCGTGGTCGGCCCGCCAGCCGCGCCACCTCTCCGCCGTGTCGGAGTTCACCACGGACATCCAGCACGTCGCCGGCAAAGACAACGCCGTGGCCGACTGCCTTTTGCGGGCCAGCGCGAACGCGGTCCACCTCGGCGTGGACTTCACGCTCATGGCGGCCGACCAGACCACCGACGCCTCGGTGCAGGCACTCCGCGTGGCGGACAAGGGCCTCCGCCTGGCCGACATCCCCTTCGCGGGCACCGTCCTGCTCTGCGACGTCTCCCAGGGCCAGCCTCGCCCCATCGTGCCCGTTTCCTGGCAGCGCCGCATCTTCGCCTCCATCCACGGCCTTTCTCACCCGGGCCGGAAAGCTTCTCAGAAGCTGGTGTCGGCGCGTTTCGTCTGGCACGGCCTTCGACGAAACATCCGCGAATGGGCCAACGCCTGCACGGCCTGCCAGCGAGCCAAGGTCCACCGCCACACCCAGGCCCCGCTGGCACCTTTCGCCGTGCCTGAACGGCATTTCGACCACGTCCACGTGGACCTGGTGGGTCCCCTGCCCCCCTCGCGGGGGTTCACCCACCTGCTCACCATGGTGGACAGGACCACCAGGTGGCCGGAGGCCGTGCCCCTCACCTCCACCACCACCGCCGACGTGGCGCAGGCGTTCATCGCCACCTGGGTCGCGCGCTTCGGCGCACCAGCGGACATCTCGTCCGACCGCGGCCCACAGTTCACGTCTGAGCTTTGGGGCGCGGTCGCCCGTTCGTTGGGGGTCACGCTGCACCGCACCACGGCCTACCACCCCCAAGCCAATGGGTTGTGCGAGCGGTTTCACCGCTCCATGAAGGCCGCACTCATGGCCGGCCTTCAGGACGACGGTTGGGCCGACCGGCTGCCGTGGGTCCTTTTGGGCCTTCGCACGGCCCCCAAGGAAGACCTCCAGGCGTCCGCCGCCGAGCTCGTCTACGGCCAGCCACTCCGCGTCCCGGGCGAATTCGTGCCTGACGCTACCAGTCCCTGGTCCGCCGCTCGCCAGCGCTCGGACCTCCAGGAGGCCGCCCGACGATTTGCCCCCATGCCGACGTCCTGCCACGGTGGCCCCCAGTCCTACGTCCCCCCGGCGCTTCGCACAGCGGAGTACGTCTTTGTGCGTCATGACGCGCACCGGGGGCCACTCCGGCCGCCGTACGACGGGCCCTTCCGGGTCCTGCGACGGGGCGACAAGTCTTTCATCGTCGAATTTGGCGGCCGGCCGGACCGGATTTCTGTGGACCGCCTCAAACCGGCGCACATGGACGTCGACCGACCACCACGGTTGGCCCTTCCTCCGCGGCGAGGCCGCCCCCCGTCCACAGTTCCCCCCGCTCGACCACCCACCACCACGTCAGACCCCTCCCCACGACCCTCCAGGGGTCACTTCGGCCGGGTCATCCGGACCCCCCTTAAATTGACCCTGCCGGTGCAGGTCGATTCTGGAGGGGCGTGTGTAGCGGTTACCGCTGGATGTACATAATCGCCTTGCACCGGCCAGAACACGGCCAGACGCGCCTCTCCCGGGCATGCCCAGACTCACTGTTCCCGGGCACGCCCGAACCTCCCGGGCACGCCCGGTCTCGTCTTTCCCGGGCATGCCCGCTCTCGCCTTTCCAGGGCTCGCCCAGAGCGTCCGGGCATGCCCGCTATCGCCTTTCCAGGGCTCGCCCAGAGCGTCCGGGCATGCCCGCTATCGCCTTTCCAGGGCACGCCCAGAGCGTCCGGGCATGCCCGCTATCGCCTTTCCAGGGCTCGCCCAGAGCGTCCGGGCATGCCCGCTATCGCCTTTCCAGTGCTCGCCCAGAGCGCCCGGGCACGCCCAGCCTCGACTTGCCAGGCCGCAGCCAAACACGCCCGGGCAGGTCCAGACTCGCCTTTCCGGGGCTCGCCCTTGATACCTGGGCATGCCCGGTATAGCTTTTGCCGGTCAAACTTCCCGACATAAATGTGTATATATATTGTTGCCCGAAAAACGGGCTTGTCAGAATACCTGAGCTGTTTTGTTTCAATAAAGCAACTCGGACGAATTCCGTCTTTGGTCGCGTCAATTCTTTCGACTCGCGTTGGAGCGCAGTTCCTTCACAGTTATGATTATATACAGTTATGAATACATACAGTTATGATTATATACAGTTATGAATACATACAGTTATGAATACACATACAGTTATGATTATATACAGTTATGAATACATACAGTTATGATTATACCTGGTTATGATTATATGCAGTTATGCTTATATCCAGTTATGAATACATACAGTTATGATTTTTTTTGTTTTTGTTTTTTGTTTTTTTTGTATACTGAATCGAGGCTCGTGAAAGAGCTAACATTTACTTCACAAACAAATCAACCAGACAAACAAAACACACAAAAAGAAGGAGCGGAAAACAAGATGGGGAGAGAAGGGGAAGCACACAAACACAACATTTGAGAGCAGGGAGATGTGTGAAAGGGAGGGGGCGAGGAGGCGTGGGAAGGGGGGGGGGGGGTGGAGGGAGAAGTATAAAACACAAGGACACCAAGGACTTCCAGGACAGAAGTTGGTATTTCAAAAAAGTGGAATTGGGGTGAAATTAGCGGGGGTAGAAAAGATCAAGGTTTTGGATGGGGGAAGATAAGAGATGGTGGTGAACAGCAGTTTTAAAGACCTGGAGGGTGGAGTGGGGTTGAAGAGATTGAGGGAGTTTGTTCCAGAGGCGGGAAAAGAGAGGAATGAAAGAGTGAAGGTGAGCAGAGAGTATTGATTTTGGCAGTTTGACCATAAGAGGGTTGCAGGCAGATCTTGTGCGACCTGTAGGAATATTTGCGGGACAGAGCCCAGAGAGAGCTGGGGGGGGCAAGGCCAGAGAGGAGTCGGTAGAAGATGGAAAGACCACCAACCTGCCTGCGGTGAGTGAGTGAGAGGCCCTTGGAGTTAGCTTCATCGCGGGAGATTCCAATGATTCTGAATGCTTTGGTTTCAACAGCGTGAAGACGAGCTAGGTGTATTATATACAGTTTTGAATACATACAGTTATGTTTATATCCAGTTATGAATACATACAGTTATGAATACATACAGTTATGATTATATACAGTTATGAATACATACAGTTATGAATACATACAGTTATGATTATATACAGTTATGATTATATACAGTTTTGAATACATACAGTTATGTTTATATCCAGTTATCAATACATACAGTTATGAATACATACAGTTATGATTATATACAGTTATGAATACATACAGTTATGATTATATACAGTTATGAATACATACAATTATGTTTATATCCAGTTATGAATACATACAGTTATGTTTATATCCAGTTATGAATACATACAGTTCTGAATACATACAGTTATGATTATATACATTTTTGAATACATACAGTTATGAATGCATACAGTTATGATTATATACAGTTATGAATACATACAGTTATGATTATATACAGTTATGAATACATACAGTTCTGATTATATACAGTTATGAATACATACAGTTATGATTATATACAGTTATGAATACATACAGTTATGAATGCATACAGTTATGATTATATACAGTTATGAATACATACAGTTATGAATACATACAGTTATGATTATATACAGTTATGAATACATAGAGTTATGTTTATATCCAGTTATGAATACATACAGTTATGTTTATATCCAGTTATGAATTCATACAGTTATGTTTATATCCAGTTATGAATACATACAGTTATGTTTATATCCAGTTATGAATACATACAGTTATGTTTATATCCAGTTATGAATACATACAGTTATGATTATATCCAGTTATGAATACATACAGTTATGTTTATATCCAGTTATGAATACATACAGTTATGAATACATACAGTTATGTTTATATCCAGTTATGAATACATACAGTTATGATTATATACAGTTATGAATATATACAGTTATGAATACATACAGTTATGTTTATATCCAGTTATGAATACATACAGTTATGAATACATACAGTTATGATTATATACAGTTATGAATACATACAGTTATGATTATATACAGTTATGAATATATACAGTTATGAATACATACAGTTATGATTATATACAGTTATGAATACATACAGTTGTGATTATATACAGTTATGAATACATACAGTTATGATTATATACAGTTATGAATACATACAGTTATGTTTATATCCAGTTATGAATACATACAGTTATGAATACATACAGTTATGATTATATACAGTTATGAATACATACAGTTATGATTATATACAGTTATGAATATATACAGTTATGAATACATACAGTTATGATTATATACAGTTATGAATACATACAGTTATGAATACATACAGTTATGAATATATACAGTTATGATGATATACAGTTATGAATACATACAGTTATGAATACATACAGTTATGAATACATACAGTTATGATTATATACAATAATGAATACATACAGTTATGAATACATACAGTTATGATTATATACAGTTATGAACACATAGAGTTATGTTTATATCCAGTTATGAATGCATACAGTTATGTTTATATCCAGTTATGAATACATAGTTATGTTTATATCCAGTTATGAATACATACAGTTTTGTTTATATCCAGTTATGAATACATACAGTTATGTTTATATCCAGTTATGAATACATACAGTTATGAATACATACAGTTATGTTTATATCCAGTTATGAATACATACAGTTATGTTTATATCCAGTTATGAATACATACAGTTATGAATACATACAGTTATGTTTATATCCAGTTATGAATACATACAGTTATGAATACATACAGTTATGTTTATATCCAGTTATGAATACGTACAGTTATGAATACATACAGTTATGAATACATACAGTTATGAATACATACAGTTATGATTATATACAGTTATGAATACATACAGTTATGTTTATATCCAGTTATGAATACATACAGTTATGTTTATATCCAGTTATGAATACATACAGTTATGAATACATACAGTTATGTTTATATCCAGTTATGAATACATACAGTTATGAGTATATACAGTTATGTTTATATACAGTTATGAATACATACAGTTATTATTATATACAGTTATGTTTATATCCAGTTATGAATACATACAGTTATGAATACATAGTTATGTTTTTATCCAGTTATGAATACATACAGTTATGATTATATACAGTTATGAATACATACAGTTCTGATTATATCTGGTTATGATTATATACAGTTATGAATGCATACAGTTATGAATACATACAGTTATGATTATATCTGTTTATGATTATATACAGTTATGCTTATATCCAGTTATGAATACATACAGTTATGCTTATATCCAGTTATGAATACATACAGTTATGCTTATATACAGTTTTGAATACATACAGTTATGATTATATCTGGTTATGATTATATACAGTTATGAATGCATACCGTTATGAATACATACAGTTATGATTATATCTGTTTGTGATTATATACAGTTATGCTTATATCCAGTTATGAATACATACAGTTATGATTATATCTGGTTCTGATTATATATAGTTATGATTATATCTGGTTTTGAATACATACAGTTATGCTTATATCCGGTTATGATTATATCTGGTTATGATTACATATAGTTATGATTATATCTGGTTTTGAATACATACAGTTATGCTTATATCCGGTTATGATTATTGTACACCGCTCCTTTCCTATGCCATCTCCAGGCATTGCAAATCGTCATTGCCGGGCACCAAAGGGGGCTCGGCAGTGACGCACGCTGAAAGAGAGTACTCAGTTTTCACTCTGGTTTCTTGCTTTCTTGTTGTACACCGCTCCTTTCCTATGCCACCTCCAGGCATTGCAAATCGTCATTGCCGGGCACCGAAGGGGGCTTGGCAGTGACGCACGCTGAAAGAGAGTACTCAGTTTTCACTCTGGTTTCTTGTTGTACACCGCTCCTTTCCTATGCCATCTCCAGGCATTGCAAATCGTCATTGCCGGGCACCAAAGGGGGCTCGGCAGTGACGCACGCTGAAAGAGAGTACTCAGTTTTCACTCTGGTTTCTTGTTTGTTTGTTTTCTTGGTTGTCCGGACGATATCTCAGCCATCCTTTGAGCTAGGAAGCTTAAATTTCGGCACAGTAGTGAGCAAGTCCTTTGTCAAATATGGTATTTTTTGTTTTTTGAATAATCAATTAATTGAGGAGTTATTTAATTATTAGCGTTTAATTAAGTACTTATTTAATTAATTAAATTTCATTTCTCTTCTGACCATTATTAACTCAGGCACCTTTTGAGTTAGGAAGCTGATATTTGGACATGCCAATGACCAGGTGATTTGGCTGCAAAGGATATTTTTGATTTATTAATTAATCAATTAATCGATTAATTATTTAATTATTCGATTAATGACAAAAAAATTTTTTTTTTTAAAGTTACAGATTCTGATGAAATAGTGGTAGTTTATGTGTTCTCTGACCAAATTGATTAATAATTTAATTTTTTTATGATTATTATTTATTTATTTTCATTATTTTCTTTCTTGTTTGTTTGTCCGGACGATATCTCAGCCATCCTTTGAGCTAGGAAGCTGAAATTTCGGCACAATCGTGAGCAAGTCCTTTGTCAAAAACAGTATTTTTTTTTTTGATTAATCAATAAATTGAGGAGTTATTTAATTATTAGCGATTAATTTAGTACTTATTTAATTAATTAAATTTCCTTTCTCTTCTGACCATTAACTCAGGCACCTTTTGAGTTAGGAAGCTGACATTTGGACATGCCAATTACCAGGTGATTTGGCTGCAAAGGATATTTTTGATTTATTAATTAATCAATTAATCGATTAATTATTTAATTATTCGATTAATGACAAAAAAAAATTTTTTTTTAAAGTTAAAGATTCTGATGAAATAGTGGTAGTTTATGTGTTCTCTGACCAAATTGATTAATAATTTAATTTTTTTATGATTATTATTTATTTATTTTCATTATTAATCATTTATTTATTTTCTTTCTCATTTGGCCAATATCTCAGGCACCTTTTGAGCTGGGAAGCTAATATTTGGACATGAGTGACAAAGTGATGTGGCTATCAAGGATATTTTTGATTTATTGATTAATCATTTCATCTATTAATTATTTATTGATTAATCGATTAATTATTTATTGAGTAATCAATTAATTATTTAATTTTTTATAAATGACTTATTTAATTAAATTTCTAAAAGATACATCTTCGGATGAAGCACTAGTGCTTTAGGTATGCTATTAGCCAATTGATTATGAAAATATTTTGTGATAATCTTTTATTGATTTTAATTATACAATTAATCAATCAATTAGTGTACACCTCTCCCTCCCAATGCAGCCTCAATGAGCTGCACTGCGGTATTGCCGGGCGCCAGAGGCGCCCCGGCAATGCCGCGCTGCAGCATATTTAATTATTTGGCATGGGGCGGTGTACTTTGAATGTATGTGTACTTGTTTGTTTTCTTTCTTGGTTGTCCGGGCGATATCTCAGCCATCCTTTGAGCTAGGAAGCTGAAATTTCGGCACAGTAGTGAGCAAGTCCTTTGTCAAATACGGTATTTTTTGTTTTTTGAATAATCAATTAATTGAGGAGTTATTTAATTATTAGCGTTTAATTAAGTACTTATTTAATTAATTAAATTTCATTTCTCTTCTGACCATTATTAACTCAGGCACCTTTTGAGTTAGGAAGCTGATATTTGGACATGCCAATGACCAGGTGATTTGGCTGCAAAGGATATTTTTGATTTATTAATTAATCAATTAATCGATTAATTATTTAATTATTCGATTAATGATAAAAAAAATTTTTTTTTAAAGTTACAGATTCTGATGAAATAGTGGTAATTTATGTGTTCTCTGACCAAATTGATTAATAATTTAATTTTTTTATGATTATTATTTATTTATTTTCATTATTAATCATTTATTTATTTTCTTTCTCATTTGGCCAATATCTCAGGCACGTTTTGAGCTGGGAAGCTAATATTTGGACATGAGTGACCAAGTGATGTGGCTATCAAGGATATTTTTGATTTATTGATTAATCATTTCATCTATTAAGTATTTATTGATTAATCGATTAATTATTTATTGAGTAATCAATTAATTATTTAATTTTTTATAAATGACTTATTTAATTAAATTTCTAAAAGATACATCTTCGGATGAAGCACTACTGGTTTAGTTATGCGATTAGCCAATTGATTATGAAAATATTTTGTGATAATCTTTTATTGATTTTAATTATACAATTAATCAATCAATTAGTGTACACCTCTCCCTCCCAATGCAGCCTCAATGAGCTGCACTGCGGTATTGCCGGGCGCCGGAGGCGCCCCGGCAATGCCGCGCTGCAGCATATTTAATTATTTGGCATGGGGCGGTGTACTTTGAATGTATGTGTACTTGTTTGTTTTCTTGTTTCCTTGGTTGTCCGGACGATATCTCAGCCATCCTTTGAGCTAGGAAGCTGAAATTTCGGCACAATAGTGAGCAAGTCCTTTGTCAAAAACGGTATTTTTTGTTTTTTGATTAATCAATTAATTGAGGAGTTATTTAATTATTAGCGTTTAATTAAGTACTTATTTAATTAATTAAATTTCATTTCTCTTCTGACCATTATTAACTCAGGCACCTTTTGAGTTAGGAAGCTGATATTTGGACATGCCAATGACCAGGTGATTTGGCTGCAAAGGATATTTTTGATTTATTAATTAATCAATTAATCGATTAATTATTTAATTATTCGATTAATGACAAAAAAAATTTTTTTTTTAAAGTTACAGATTCTGATGAAATAGTGGTAGTTTATGTGTTCTCTGACCAAATTGATTAATAATTTTATTTTTTTATGATTATTATTTATTTATTTTCATTATTAATCATTTATTTATTTTCTTTCTCATTTGGCCAATATCTCAGGCACCTTTTGAGCTGGGAAGCTAATATTTGGACATGAGTGACCAAGTGATGTGGCTATCAAGGATATTTTTGATTTATTGATTAATCATTTCATCTATTAAGTATTTATTGATTAATCGATTAATTATTTATTGAGTAATCAATTAATTATTTTCTTTCTTGTTTGTTTGTCCGGGCGATATCTCAGCCATCCTTTGAGCTAGGAAGCTGCAATTTCGGCACAATAGTGAGCAAGTCCTTTGTCAAAAACGGTATTTTTTTTTTTTGATTAATCAATAAATTGAGGTGTTATTTTATTATTAGCGATTAATTAAGTACTTATTTAATTAATCAAATTTCCTTTCTCTTCTGACCATTAACTCAGGCACCTTTTGAGTTAGGAAACTGATATTTGGACATGCCAATGACCAGGTGATTTGGCTGCAAAGGATATTTTTGATTTATTAATTAATCAATTAATCGATTAATTATTTAATTATTCGATTAATGACCAAAAAATTTTTTTTTTTTAAAGTTACAGATTCTGATGAAATAGTGGTAGTTTATGTGTTCTCTGACCAAATTGATTAATAATTTAATTTTTTTATGATTATTATTTATTTATTTTCATTATTAATCATTTATTTATTTTCTTTCTCATTTGGCCAATATCTCAGGCACCTTTTGAGCTGGGAAGCTAATATTTGGACATGAGTGACCAAGTGATGTGGCTATCAAGGATATTTTTGATTTATTGATTAATCATTTCATCTATTAATTATTTATTGATTAATCGATTAATTATTTATTGAGTAATCAATTAATTATTTATTTTTTTATAAATGACTTATTTAATTAGATTTCTAAAAGATACATCTTCGGATGAAGCACTAGTGGTTTAGTTATGCGATTAGCCAATTGATTATGAAAATATTTTGTGATAATCTTTTATTGATTTTAATTATACAATTAATCAATCAATTAGTGTACACCTCTCCCTCCCAACGCAGCCTCAATGAGCTGCACTGCGGTATTGCCGGGCGCCCGAGGCGCCCCGGCAATGCCGCGCTGCAGCATATTTAAATATTTGGCATGGGGCGGTGTACTTTGAATGTATCTGTACTTGTTGTACACCGCTCCTTTCCTATGCCATCTCCAGGCATTGCAAATCGTCATTGCCGGGCACCAAAGGGGGCTCGGCAGTGACGCACGCTGAAAGAGAGTACTCAGTTTTCACTCTGGTTGTTTGTTTGTTTTCTTTCTTGGTTGTCCGGACGATATCTCAGCCATCCTTTGAGCTAGGAAGCTGAAATTTCGGCACAGTCGTGAGCAAGTCCTTTGTCAAATACGGTATTTTTTGTTTTTTGAATAATCAATTAATTGAGGAGTTATTTAATTATTAGCGTTTAATTAAGTACTTATTTAATTAATTAAATTTCATTTCTCTTCTGACCATTATTAACTCAGGCACCTTTTGAGTTAGGAAGCTGATATTTGGACATGCCAATGACCAGGTGATTTGGCTGCAAAGGATATTTTTGATTTATTAATTAATCAATTAATCGATTAATTATTTAATTATTCGATTAATGACCCAAAAAATTTTTTTTTTTAAGTTACAGATTCTGATGAAATAGTGGTAGTTTATGTGTTCTCTGACCAAATTGATTACCAATTTAATTTTTTTATGATTATTATTTATTTATTTTCATTATTAATCATTTATTTATTTTCTTTCTCATTTGGCCAATATCTCAGGCACCTTTTGAGCTGGGAAGCTAATATTTGGACATAAGTGACCAAGTGATGTGGCTATCAAGGATATTTTTGATTTATTGATTAATCATTTCATCTATTAATTATTTATTGATTAATCGATTAATTATTTATTGAGTAATCAATTAATTATTTAATTTTTTATAAATGACTTATTTAATTAAATTTCTAAAAGATACATCTTCGGATGAAGCACTAGTGGTTTAGTTATGCGATTAGCCAATTGATTATGAAAATATTTTGTGATAATCTTTTATTGATTTTAATTATACAATTAATCAATCAATTAGTGTACACCTCTCCCTCCCAATGCAGCCTCAATGAGCTGCACTGCGGTATTGCCGGGCGCCGGAGGCGCCCCGGCAATGCCGCGCTGCAGCATATTTAATTATTTGGCATGGGGCGGTGTACTTTGAATGTATGTGTACTTGTTTGTTTTCTTTCTTGGTTGTCCGGGCGATATCTCAGCCATCCTTTGAGCTAGGAAGCTGAAATTTCGGCACAGTAGTGAGCAAGTCCTTTGTCAAATACGGTATTTTTTGTTTTTTGAATAATCAATTAATTGAGGAGTTATTTAATTATTAGCGTTTAATTAAGTACTTATTTAATTAATCAGATTTCCTTTCTCTTCTGACCATTAACTCAGGCACCTTTTGAGTTAGGAAGCTGATATTTGGACATGCCAATGACCAGGTGATTTGGCTGCAAAGGATATTTTTGATTTATTAATTAATCAATTAATCGATTAATTATTTAATTATTCGATTAATGACAAAAAAAAATTTTTTTTTTAAGTTACAGATTCTGATGAAATAGTGATAGTTTATGTGTTCTCTGACCAAATTGATTAATAATTTAATTTTTTTATGATTATTAATTATTTATTTTCATTATTAATCATTTATTTATTTTCTTTCTCATTTGGCCAATATCTCAGGCACCTTTTGAGCTGGGAAGCTAATATTTGGACATGAGTGACCAAGTGATGTGGCTATCAAGGATATTTTTGATTTATTGATTAATCATTTCATCTTTTAATTATTTATTGATTAATCGATTAATTATTTATTGAGTAATCAATTAATTATTTAATTTTTTATAAATGACTTATTTAATTAAATTTCTAAAAGATACATCTTCGGATGAAGCACTAGTGGTTTAGTTATGTGATTAGCCAATTGATTATGAAAATATTTTGTGATAATCTTTTATTGATTTTAATTATACAATTAATCAATCAATTAGTGTACACCTCTCCCTCCCAATGCAGCCTCAATGAGCTGCACTGCGGTATTGCCGGGCGCCGGAGGCGCCCCGGCAATGCCGCGCTGCAGCATATTTAATTATTTGGCATGGGGCGGTGTACTTTGAATGTATGTGTACTTGTATACAGTTATGATTACATCTGGTTATGATTATATACAGTTATGATTATATCTGGTTATGATTATATACAGTTATGATTATATCTGGTTATGATTATATACAGTTATGATTATATACAGTGTTGATTATATCTGGTTATGATTACCTTCGCAAAAGCGGAAGGTTATGTTTTGATCGCTGTGTATTTATTTGTATGTCTGTGTGTGTGTGTGTGTGTATGTTATTCGCATAACTCAAAAAGTATTCAACCGAATTGCATGAAATTTGGTGGGATGATTGGTTATTATACGGGACACATTTGATTAGATTTTGGGAGCAATCGGGTCAAAGGTCAAGGTCAAGGTCACGAAAAGGTCAAAATCGTATTTTTGTTGTTCTGTTCCCTACACTCCCATGCCAAGTACAGAACAGTAGCTGCGGCGAAGGTATGCGCTCTACCGAGTGCCCGTTCTAGTTATATACAGTTATGATTATATCTGGTTATGATTATATACAGTTATGATTATATCTGGTTATGATTATATTCAGTTATGATTATATCTGGTTATAATTATATATAGTTATGATTATATCTGGTTATGAATACATACAGTTATGCTTATATCCGGTTATGATTATATCTGGTTATGATTATATCTGGTTATGATTATATATAGTTATGATTACATACAGTTATGCTTATATCCGGTTATGATTATATCCAGTTATGATTATTTCTGGTTGTGATTATATATAGTTGTGATTATATACAGTTATGATTATATATAGTTATGATTATATCTGGTTATGAATACATACAGTTATGCTTATATCCAGTTATGAATACATACAGTTATGATTATATACAGTTGTGAAAACATACAGTTATGCTTATATCCATTTATGAATACATACAGTTATGAATACATACAGTTATGATTATATACAGTTATGCTTATATCCAGTTATGAATACATACAGTTATGATTCTACACAGTTATGAATACATACAGTTATGCTTATATCAATTTATGAATACATACAGTTATGATTATACACAGTTATGAATACATACAGTTATGCTTATATCCATTTATGAATACATACAGTTATGAATACATACAGTTATGATTATATACAGTTATGCTTATATCCAGTTATGAATACGTACAGTTATGATTATATACAGTTATGAATACATACAGTTATGATTATATACAGTTATGAATCCATACAGTTATGATTATATCTGGTTATGATTATATACAGTTATGCTTATATCCAGTTCTGAATACATACAGTTATGATTATATACAGTTATGAATACATACAGTTATGATTATATCTGGTTATGATTATATACAGTTATGCTTATATCCAGTTATGAATACATACAGTTATGATTATATCCGGTTGTGATTATATACAGTTGTGCTTATATCCAGTTATGAATACATACAGTTATGATTATATCCGGTTGTGATTATGTACAGTTGTGCTTATATCCAGTTATGAATACATACAGTTATGATTATATCTGGTTATGATTATATACAGTTATGATTATATCTGGTTATGATTATATACAGTTATGATTATATCCAGTTATGAATACATACAGTTATGATTATATCCTGTTATGAATACATACAGTTATGATTATATACAGTTATGAATACATACAGTTATGATTAAATAGTTATGCTTGTATACAGTTTTGAATTCATACAGTTATGATTATATACAGTTATGAATACATAGTTATGATTTTATACAGTTATGAATACATACAGTTTTGATTATATACAGTTATGAATACATACAGTTATGCTTATATCCAGTTATGCTTATATCTGGTTATGATTATATACAGTTATGGTTATATCCGGTTATGAATACATACCGTTATGATTATATCTGGTTATGATTATATACAGTTTTGATTATATCTGGTTATGATTATATACAGTTATGAATATATAGTTATGATTTTATACAGTTATGAATACATACAGTTTTGATTATATACAGTTATGAATACATACAGTTATGCTTATATCCAGTTATGCTTATATCTGGTTATGATTATATACAGTTATGCTTATATCCAGTTATGAATACATACAGTTATGATTATATACAGTTATGATTATATACAGTTATGCTTATATCTGGTTATGAATACATGCAGTTATGATTATATACAGTTTGCTGATATCCGGTTATGAATACATACAGTTATGATTACATACAGTTATGATTATATACAGTTATGCTTATATCCGGTTATGAATACATACCGTTATGATTATATCTGGTTATGATTATATACAGTTATGATTATATCTGGTTATGATTATATACAGTTATGAATACATAGTTATGATTATATACAGTTATGCTTATATCCAGTTATGAATACATAGTTATGATTATATACAGTTATGCTTATATCCAGTTATGAATACATACAGTTATGATTATATCTGGTTATGATTATATACAGTTATGATTATATCTGGTTGTGATTATATACAGTTATGATTATATCTGGTTATGATTATATACAGTTATGATTATATCTGGTTGTGATTATATTCAGTTATGATTATATCTGGTTATGATTATATACAGTTATGATTATATCTGGTTGTGATTATATACAGTTATGATTATATCTGGTTATGATTATATACAGTTATGAATACATAGTTATGATTATATACAGTTATGCTTATATCCAGTTATGAATACATAGTTATGATTATATACAGTTATGATTATATACAGTTATGATTATATCTGGTTATGATTATATACAGTTATGAATACATAGTTATGATTATATACAGTTATGCTTATATCCAGTTATGATTATATCTGGTTATGATTATATACAGTTATGAATACATAGTTGTGATTATATACAGTTATGCTTATATCCAGTTATGAATACATAGTTATGATTATATACAGTTATGATTATATACAGTTATGCTTATATCCAGTTATGAATACATAGTTATGATTATATACAGTTATGATTATATACAGTTATGCTTATATCCAGTGATGAATACATAGTTATGATTATATACAGTTATGCTTATATCCAGTTATGAATACATAGTTATGATTATATACAGTTATGATTATATACAGTTATGCTTATATCCAGTTATGAATACATAGTTATGATTATATACAGTTATGATTATATGCAGTTATGATTATATCTGGCTATGAATACATACAGTTATGATTATATACAGTTATGCTTATATCCGGTTATGAATACATACCGTTATGATTATATCTGGTTATGATTATATACAGTTATGAATACATAGTGATGATTATATACAGTTATGCTTATATCCAGTTATGAATACATAGTTATGATTATATACAGTTATGAATACATACAGTTATGATTATATCTGGTTATGATTATATACAGTTATGATTATATCTGGTTGTGATTATATACAGTTATGATTATATCTGGTTATGATTATATACAGTTATGATTATATACAGCTATGATTATATACAGTTATGATTATATACAGTTATGATTATATACAGTTACGAATATATACGCTTATGAATATATCTGGTTATCATTATATACAGTTATGATTTTATCCGGTTATGAAATATACCCTAACGCCAACCGTTCGTTGCCTCTGGCGATGCGCACGGATACAGTGTACCGATTCTAAATTGGGTTACACACCGGGATCATTCACCCCAGTGAGCTGGTACTCAATTTGCCAACCTCGGAGGGATGACAGCCTGAGTCAACCCCGCTGGCTTTAATTCAGTGATCGACCGGGATTCGAACCAAGGTTCCGAGGATCCCAAGCTGGCACCCTATCTGCTAAGACAACGCCAGGCTAGTTATGAAATATATAGTTGTGAAATATCCAGTTATGATTATATCTGTTTATTAATACATCCAGTTATGAATACATCCAGTTATGAATACATCCAGTTTTGAATACATCCAGTTATGAATACATCCAGTTATGAATACATCCAATTATGAATACATCCAGTTCTGAATACATCCAGTTCTGAATACATCCAGTTATGAATACATCCAATTATGAATACATCCAGTTATGAATACATACAGTTATGAATACATACAGTTATAAATACATCCAGTTATGAATACATCCAGTTATGAATACATACAGTTATGAATACATACAGTTATGGATACATCCAGTTATGAATACATACAGTTATGAATACATCCATTTATGAATACATCCAGTTATGAATACATCCAGTTATGAATACATCCAGTTATGAATACATCCAGTTATGAATACATCCAGTTATGAATACATCCAGTTATGAATACATCCAGGTATGAATACATCCAGTTATGAATACATCCAGTTATGAATACATCCAGTTATGAATACATCCAGTTATGAATACATCCAGTTATGAATACATCCAGTTATGAATACATCCAGTTATGAATACATCCAGTTATGAATACATCCAGTTATGAATACATCCAGTTATGAATACATCCAGTTATGAATACATCCAGTTATGAATACATCCAGGTATGAATACATCCAGTTATGAATACATCCAGTTATGAATACATACAGTTATGAATACATCCAGTTATGAATACATACAGTTATGAATACATCCAGTTATGAATACATCCAGTTATGAATACATCCAGTTATCAATACATCCAGTTATCAATACATCCAGTTATCAATACATCCAGTTATCAATACATCCAGTTAGGAATACATCGAGTTATGAATACATCCAGTTATGAATACATCCAGTTATGAATACATCCAGTTATGAATACATCCAGTTATGGATACATACAGTTATGGATACATCCAGTTTTGAATACATCCAGTTATGAATACATCCAGGTATGAATACATCCAGTTATGAATACATCCAGTTATGAATACATCCAGTTATGAATACATCCAGTTATGAATACATCCAGTTATCAATACATCCAGTTATGAATACATCGAGTTATGAATACATCCAGTTATGAATACATCCAGTTATGGATACATACAGTTATGGATACATCCAGTTTTGAATACATCCAGTTATGAATACATCCAGTTATGAATACATCCAGTTATGAATACATCCAG